>NC_090929.1:816145891-816448922 GCF_040938575.1 Ambystoma mexicanum
GTTTTGATAGTTTCCAATAGGTGAGGATCGTTTGCTTGGTACATATCCTCTATGGTACTGGTTATTGTCACCCCCAGGTATCGAAGGGAACCCCCTGCTCATGCAAATTGCCCTGGATCTAATGTTTCTGAGGGCATGCCTTGTTGTAGAACCATTAATTCTGATTTTTGGTTGTTGGTCTTCAGGCCCGCCACTCTACCAAATTCCCCTAGGAGTGCTATTAAGCTCGGGAGGGAAGTGTCCATGTCTGTTAGCACGTCCATTGCCTTATGGTCTTCCCCACCGAATGTAATCTCTTTTGTTCCCCTCTCCTGTCTAATTCTAGCTAGGAAGGGTTCGAGAAAGATCGCGTACAGGGCTGGTGACATGGGGCAGCCCTGCTTAGTACCCCTAATGACCCTTATCGCCAGGGAGACATGCCCATTGATAGCTAGGCTGATAAGAGGTGCTCCATAGTTGGCTTTGACCAAGTGGAGAAAGCCCGGGCCAAACCCCATAACCTCCATGGTAGCAAACAAGAATGACCATTCAACTCAGTCGAATGCCTTCTCGGCATCTAGCGCTAACACCCTGCCCTCAGGCCCACCCTGTTTGACTTCTCTATCAAGTGGGATATTCGCCTAATGTTGTCAAATTTTTGTCTCCCCTTGACAAAGCCCGCTTGATCTGGGTGGATCAGGTCGGGGATTACTTTATCCATTCTAGATGTTAGAATTTTTGTAAAGATTTTGGCGTTAAGGTTCATTAGGGCAATAGGGCGGTAGGAGCTACAGAGGATTTTTTTCTTGTTTGGCTTAGGGAAGAGGATTACCTTGGCCTCCTCGATGGACTGGGAGATGCGGCCCGTATCAGAGAAGGAGTTGAACACAAATGTCATTAACGGGACTAATGTGGTCTGGAATGCTTTATAGAATGTGGCGGGGTATCCGTCCGGGCCTGGGGCTTTACTTGGTTGTAGTGATTGGATCACTGCGCGCACCTCGTCTTCGCTAATCGTCCCATCTAAATCGTCACACTGGCTCTGTTCTAATCTTTTTAGCCTGCGATATTTTAAGAAGGCCTTTTGGAGGTCACTGTCCGGTGCCTACGTAGAGTAGAGGCTTGTATAGAACTCTGTGAATTCCTGCAGGATCTCCTATGTACGTGTGGTTTCCTGTCCCCCACCATCTGAATGCGGCTTATTGTACATGCTGCCTCCTTCTGCTTAACCTGCCTGGCTAAGAGCCGGCCTGTCTTGTTTGCCTGGAGATAATACTTCTGCCTTAAGAATAGGAGCTATTTTACTGCTTGTTTAGCTAGAAGGATAATGATTTGCCTTTTATACTCCCTCCTGATCTTTACTCCCTATCGTTCTCCATTCTCTCCATTACCGTCCTTTAAGCGCTGTTCTAGGTCCACTTGGGGGACCTTCTCCTGTTTAGCTCGAGATGCAGTACAACATGCAGTACAACAAGATATACGGATGAAATATCTTTTCAAGTACAATTTCAAAAGGAGTAAACATAATCTCACATTCTTGGAGAGAAAGGCTGCAAATGAACTAAGTATGAATGATAATATCACAGTAAAACAAGCAGACAAGGGAGGCAAAGTAGTTCTTCTAAACACGAATGACTACTTAAAAATGGCACTAGTACATTTGAACAATGAAGCCTGCTACGTAAAATTGAAAGAAAATCCTTTGCATCAATTAACACATGAATGGAAAATAATGAGCACACATTGGCATGATGAAGGACTGCTTTCGGATGAGGAATTTGACTATATGATGAACCTCATCCTATCATTGCGAGTATGTATTTTCTACCAAAAATACATAAAAAGTATAATCAATTACCACAAAGCAGACCGATAATGACCAGCATAGGTTCACTCACAGAGCCTATATCAGAATATATTGATCAGCACTTACAGCCTTTAGTGACTGGACTTGCGTCTTTCATTAAAGACATGAAGGATGTAATCCAACAATTGACAATGATTAATTGGGAATCTTGACTACAGACTTGTGACATTCGATGTCACCTCACTATGTACAGGCATATTAGATATGGGGAGGTAATAGAAACAGTACAACATTTCTTGCAATCTAGATCAATCTCATATTTACAAAAAAATGAAATGATATGCGAAATGTTAAATTTCACTCTAACAAACAATATATTCATGTTTAACAAAGAGCTATACAGGCAAAGGCAGGGAACGGCGATGGGTGCCAAATCGCCCCATTGTATGCACATTTATGTATGGGAGCTTACGAACTTCAGCATGCATGGCAACAGACTGCCTTTACAGAACAAGATCAGGTCATTTATTGGGGGAGATATATTGATGATGTTTTATTAATTTGGTAAGGCAGCAAGTAATCACTAAATAACTGTTACGTGTATCTCAATCATAATGCCTTCAACTTAAAACTAACCATGGAAGAAAGTGAAGAAAGGATTAATTTCTTGGATTTAGAGCTCTTTATTCATAACAACCAAATTCAATCAATACTCTATGTAAAACCAACATCTGGAAACAGTATTTTACATGCCAAAAGTTGTCACTCTCTACACATCATTAACAATTTACCATACAGAGAGTATCTGAGAATAAAACGGAATTGTTCACAAAATGAAGAATTTGAGAAACATCTGGCAGCAGCCACACCTAAATTCAAACAAAGAGGTTACTCCAACAAATTCTTAAATAAAGCACAGGATAAGACAAAATTGAAAACAAGGATTGAACGGCTACATAACAAACAGAAGACTGTAGAAAATCATAAAGATCCACAAAAACTGAGATTCATAACAATTTACAGCGCAGAAGCGCATCAATTCAAACAAATACTTCAAAAACATTGGGAGGCTACCAGGGGGCGCAGGCAAGATGGCTGCCTGAGCTATGAGCTCCGTACCCAGCCCCGGGTAATCTGTAGAGACGAGACAGAGCAAGGGTCCCATCAGGTACACGACCCCCAGCTAATGCCGTGGGAGCCTGTGGCCCCTCACTGGGTCCTACTCTGGAGCCTCACCGACACTCCTGTGCTGAGTTCAGCCGCCCGAACGTTTTCGCGGCTCCTCCCCCACAACCTCCAGCGACGCGCCCGAGAATGCCGCTGAAGCCGTGCTATACGCAGGCACCAGGGAACACACCGCCGCATCAACGCGGAAACCTGCCCTAAGCGAGGAGGAGGCTGTGGCAGAGAAGCGCAGAGAGAAAGTGGACGGCTTGGAGGACACCGAAGCCCCGCACCCCGGACTCCCGGGTGGGCCCCGTGAGACCACGGCTGCATGGCCCCATGGGACAGGAGTCCAGTGCCTCCACCCGTCTCGCAGGCTTATCAGCTGCGACACGGGGGCCAACACTGAGCGGTGCCCGCCCGATCCTTGCCATCAGGCCGAGAGGAACGCCGGGGGGCCGACACGGGAGCGCGCCCCCCACCCCCCTCCTGTGGTGAACATTAAAGGGGGCACCTGGAGCACCAAACACGGACTCCCCACCACCTTGGGTGGGCCCCTTGAGACCGTGGCAGCGCAGCCCCGTGAGGTGAGAGCCCAACACCTCCGCCTGCCTCGCGGGCCCATAAGCCACGCACGTGGGGGCTAGCATTGAGTAGTGCGCACCCAGTCCTTGCTCCGAGGTGTATAGGAGTGCCGGGGGCCCGACACGGGAGTGCGCCCCCCCACCTCCCCTTTGCTGTGATCACTGCAAGGGGGCACCTGGAGCACCAAACGCGGACCCCCACCATCACCGGAAGGCCGGAGATACCTCGCCACATAACCCACTCATAGGCGGGGCCTTCCCAGACCCCGAAGGCTGTGGTGACACCGCAGTACAGTAAGCCAAGGAGGCCTCACCCCCCCAGTCCGGGCCGTCGCAGGAGAGCGCCCCTGATCCAACAGACTGGGGGACAGAGGAGGCTACACGCAACAGGTGAGGGGCCCCCTGGGCCAATACCCCCATAGCCACCCCTCAGGACTTGGACCCCCAGGGAAGTGCTACTCAGAGAGGCTGGGCTGCGAGGTGTACCATAGAGGACACTATTCTTGTCTGACCCCTGGACAGCCACCCAGGGTGTGCCCCACCCCTAAGGGCCCTGAGCCGCGCTGCTGCCACCACCCCGAACCCAGAGCCCCAATGCTGAGGAACCCAGAGATCACCACCACAGGGGCGCCTTTCCGCTCCAGGCAAATCTGATTCATCCCCGGTGCCAATAACTATGAACAACGCACTTCCATCCTCCCCCCAATCTGGTGGGCCCCAACACGGCCGCAGGCTAAACAGCGAGCACCAATAACAGCCCACTAGAACGGGCGCCCCATGAGCTGGAAAGAGACCCTTTCTAAATATCAATTTGTGGCCAACGAGGGTAACATGGTGGCCGGGGGCCTATCCACCCCACCTCCCGACCTGGGCGCCATCCAGAACAACATTCAGATGATCCTGGAAGAGATCCGTGGGATAAGGACCGATATGGGTGCCAAGCTGGCCGACCTCATAACCAAAGTCAACACCTTAGAGGACCTAATGGAGGGAGTCGAAAACAACCAGCTTTTCACAGCACTCTTTGAGACTCAAATGGAAGCCAGATTCCAAGAAATGCAACGGCGTGAAGAAGAACTTCGGCTCAAGGTGGATGACATGGAAAACAGGGAAAGGAGAAACAACCTGTGTATTTTTGGGCTAGCAGAAGCCGAGGGTGAAAGCACACAAGGCCTGGAGGGCAAGGTACATGACATCATAAGGATTGTTATGGGGGCGTAGGCCAACGGCGAGATCAAATTCAACAGGGCTCACCGCGCGGGTGGAGGGGGCAGAGGCCCATGCTCGGTGTTGGCTCGGCTACACTACTACAAAAGACTAAGCCAAGATACTAGAGAAAGCGAGGAACCTCAGCAACATTCAATATGGAGAATCCAAGGTGGCTATTATTCAGGACCTTTCAGCACTCATCCTGTTAATGAGAAAGAAATGTGGCAACCTTACTAGATGGCTCCAGGGAAAGGGGGTCAGATATCGCTGAGGCCACCCCTTCTACCTGGCATTCGAATGGTTGGGGGAGAGACACCACTTGGTGATGGAGGATGACATCCAACGGGTCACGGATGACCTATTGGGCGACCGTGCCAGCTACTCCGGTGGCCGAGAAGGAGAGGGTAAGGGGGCCTGCAAGTTTCAAAAAACCAGACACCCATCAACGACCTCTGAGGGCCACCTGAAGTGACAACAACACCACTTCTTCGGATGTGGAGGAAACTCTCCTATGTTCATTGACACCAGGCGGTGCCACCGCTGGAGCTGAGGGCCGTAGCCCGGAGGCATTACGGTTATCTGCCACGTTGGCGCAGTGTTTGGCTCGCAAGGTTACAGGGCTGGTTGATGTTTGCTAAATGTTAACAATATTGTTAAATGGATCCGCATATAGGGTCGGAGTTTGAGGTCACAGGCAGAGGTGGGGGATCACGGTTCCGAGATCCCACCTCGGACACTGGAGCCAAGGTTTGCGTGGGGTCATCCCACATAAAATGAAGGAAATGGGATTCCCAAATATTTGAAATACCCGGGGCTGGGGTTAGAGTCCTTGGTGGTTCTTTGACCAATCCCGACGTCCCGTTGGGGGACGTGGACGAACGCCGTGAAATGCAGGGGAATGGGTGAGGGAGGGTAGGCGGGAGGGACCGGGTTAGGGGGGAGGGCAGGGAAGGACCAATGAAAAGGGTACGACAGAGACACTAAGAGGGGACAAAGGGGGGGAACTAGCCTGATCGATCCAGAGTCCTACGCTTTGCAACGGGCCCCACATCTGAACTACACCAAGGAGCAAAAAGTAAAGACTCTAAAGACGACCATGGTTTTTTTTTTTTTTAATAACATATTTTATTTATTTTATAAACATAAACATATACATACAAGTTAATAACAAGTCATCGCTCGGGCATACAGGCAATCACTAAGCACAGCTCTTCATGCACATTGCAAGTTTCAGAGTTTTAGGTCCTTCATGAAATGGGTTACTAGGCGTCCAAATTATACATTGTGCAGATGAGTCTTCGCAGGACTCCAAACGTTTATCAAGTCTATTCATGGGTTCGCAGATCCCTACGTGTCTTCCCATTTTTTCCAGATCTTGCGTGCTTTCCCTGTCAAGTCTATTCATGAGTTCGCAGAGCCCTACGTGTCTTCCCATTTTTGCCAGATCTTGCGTGCTTTCCCTGGGCACCCTCTGGTAGTGTATATTCTCATTTCCATTTGCACACAGATATCCACGTCTGTTATCCATTGGTCACATTGAGGGGATAAGGGTGAGCCCCACAATTGGGCCAGATTCCTCTTTATGAGTCCCGTGGTTGTTGCCAGCATGAGTCTCTCATATCGGGGGATGTCTAGGTCGTCATCCATCCCTAGTAATAGCAATTTGGGGTCCATGGGTATTCGTCGGCCGATGACTGCCGATAACCTGTCACAACATTTCTGCCAGAAAATTTGGATTCGTGGGCATTCCCACAAGATGTGAAAAAAGGTCCCCCTCGCCTGTTGGCACCTTAGACAGTTGGGATCAGTTGCTCTCCCCCATTGATGTAAAGCTTCTCTCGGATAGTATACCCTGTGTAGAATTTTGAGTTGGATCAATCTGATTCTAGCCGAGATGGCAATTTCCCTCGGATACATGAGTGCTTTGATCCATTCTTCCGGTTGTATTGGTCCCACATCTCTTTCCCATTTTGCTTTCAGATCTGTAAGTTCCGTTGTGGCGAAAGAGGCTATTGCATTGTACATTGTGGAGGTTATTTTATTATCGATACGATCTACCACGATGTTTCTCTCAATTGGTGTGCAATCTGGAATGTTCGGTGGGTCGATCTCACATGTGATAAGTGCGTGATGTATTTGTCTGTAATGGAAGTGTTCTGTGGGGGGTAGGTTGAATTTGTCCTGCAGGGTCTGGAATGGTATTATTGCTCCATCTTGTATTATGTCTGCTAGCCTTGTTATCCCAGCTGATTCCCAGGTCGCCCATTTCGGGATTTTACTTAGCTCCGGCAGACGTTTGTTACGCCATAGGGGCTGTGCCAGCGTGAGTTTCCCATCCCATCCCAGGTGCTTGTGTGCATCTAGCCATATTTGCGTTCTATGTGCTCTAATCGTGTTGGGGATCATGCGTACCCTACTATTGTAGAGGGTCTCTAATGGGGTGAGCCCGGCACTCATCTGGCTATCCGCTTTAATGTGTGGTAGTTCAGGGTTGTTATGCAGGATATCATTTATCACCGGCATCTGGGCTGCCCAATAATATGTTTGTAGGTGGGGCAGTCCTATACCTCCTTCCCATGCAGAACGTTGTAGGGTTTTGAGCGCGATCCGTGGATGCCCTCCACCCCAGAGGAGCTTTCTGAGAGTCTCATCTATTTTTAGGAATTCTATCTTGGGTACATACAGTGGGGCGTTTTGGAGGATGTACACGAATCGTGGCAGAGTGAGCATTTTAAACATTGCCGCCCTTCCTAGCAGGGTGAGGGGTAGGGTCATCCAGTGTTTCACATCATTCGCGAATCTATCTCTGGTTGGATGGAGATTTTGGGGAACATATTGCGTGAGGTCCGTCGCAACCTGTACCCCAATATATCTGAAATGCTCGGTTTCTACTCTATATGGGCAATTGTGTAGAGCTGTCGTATCAGTTCCTTGGATCGGAAAAAGGATGGATTTGTTATAGTTTACCCGTAGACCACTAAATGCTCCGTATCTATTTAGTATTTGGGTGACGATGGGGTATGATACTAGTGGATCACTCATGTAGATCAGTAAATCGTCGGCATAGAGGGAAACCCTATCCTCCCAATCTCGGGCCCACCGGAACCCCTTCCACAACTGTGATTCTCTCAGCATTATTGCCAGGGGCTCGATTGCCAGTGCAAATAGCATTGCCGAAAGGGGACAGCCCTGCCTGGTCCCTTTACCCAGGTTAATACTACGTGATGTCCACCCGTTTACCCTTATCTCAGCTGTCGGTGTGTTGTAGAGCAGCTTGACCCAGCCTATGAATTGCTCACCCAACCCCATTTTACCCATAATGCTCCACAAGGCCTCCCAGTGGACTGAATCGAAGGCTTTTTCGAAATCAATCGCGAGGAGTGCTAGTGCATCCCGCAGCGATGGAGACTTCTCAATGGCGGCATGTAGCCTGTGGATATTCATTCGTGTGGATCTCCGTGGCATAAAGCCACATTGGTCTGGATGGATAAGGGTGTGTATGACTGTCTGGAGCCTGTTAGCCAGTATCTTGGCCAGTATCTTAGCTTCTATGTTTATAAGTGAGATCGGCCTGTAGGAGCTGCATATGTTTGCTGGTTTGCCTTCCTTATGTATCACCACTATAGTGGCCTTTCTCAGGTCCGGGGGCAGAATTCCTCTACCTTTGGCATATAGGAACATTTTATGCATCTGTGGTACTATGTGCTCATTGCCGATCTTTTTCCAAGCTTCCACTGGGAAGCCGTTAGGCCCTGGGGTTTTCCCATTTTGGAGTTGGGATAGGGCTGTCGACAGTTCTTCCTCTGTAATCTCTGTTTCCAAACTCGCTCTTTGCGTATCGCTTAGGTGTGGAATGGTGAGTGTGTCCAGGATGCTGGGATCCAGTGCAGTCGTCGGGGGAGCGTACAATGCCTCATAGTACTCTGCAAAGGTTTCAGCAATGCTTGAGTCGGTATAGGTCTGTTCTGCATTCCTGGTAGTGATACATCTTATCTGGTGTTGACCCTCCTCTCTTTTTTCCAGCCACGCCAGCATTTTGCCGGCCTTGTCTCCAGTCTCGTATAGCCTGGTACGCATTGTCCTGTGTGCCTGTTTCGCACAGGTAAGTGTGACATCATGCAGCTTCTTTTGTGTCGCTTGTAGGGCTCTGTTGTCATCTGATGCGCCTGTGTTTATATATCGCACTTCAGCGTTTCTGACCTCTGTTTCAGCGTCTTCAACCTCCTTCCTGTGCGCTTTTTTGTGTGCAGCAGTCCAGCTCAGTACTACCCCTCTCAGGGTTGCTTTGTACGCCTCCCATATGGTTCCTAGGTCCTCTATCGAGTCCTGGTTTGTTTCGAAATATGAGACAGTGGCTTCCTGCATCTTTTCTACTAACTCTTTGAACCCTAAATAATACGAGTTCAGGCGCCAAGTCAGTGGAGGCCTGGGTCGTTCTGTTTCGAGTAGGATCTTCAGCGGTGAGTGGTCCGAGATCCCCCTGGGCTGGAGTGTTGCCTCCGTTACTTTATGTATGTCTACACCAGGGAGGAAGAAGTAGTCTAGTCTAGACAACGATGCATGCGCGCCTGAATGGAAAGAGTATTGTTTCTCCATCTGGTGCAGATCCCTCCATGCATCCTTCAGTCCCAATGCTGTGGCAAAGATGGCTAATTTCGTCGGTATCATCGGATTTCTCCCCCTGATATGTGTACGATCTAGATTAATGTCCATTACATCATTGAAGTCTCCACCTACAACTAGTATATCCGCGGTGTTGTTGGCTATGATCGGTGTGATGTCGTCGAGTAAGGTATTTGTGAGCGCCGGGGGAGCATAGACCGCCAGTATGGCAATGGTTTGATTCCATAGCGTTCCATTTATGTGGACAAATCTCCCTCCGGTGTCCTGGGTTATGTTGGATATCTCTATAGGGATTCTTTTGTGTATTAATATAAGCACACCTCTCGAGCCCATTGAGAAACCTGCATGTATTGCTGTACGGTATTTGGTTCTTTTGAAAAATTGGCATCTTGTGCCGGCCAAATGTGTCTCAGTAAGCAGTATTAGGTCCGGGTTGTTTCGATTCAGGTATTGTGTTACTAGTCTTCTCTTGATACTGCTTCCCAGGCCATTGACATTCCATGTCATGATGTTAAGTTTTTTGGTGTCTGTCCCTTTCGCACTCATTTCTTATCTTGTTCGTATGTCTGTGCCATTGGTAGCAGTTTAGACGAGAGGAGTCCTGCGCTATCGGTGTTTGGACTGCCCTGTTGTCTTCCCATTTCAGCGTGCTTGTCTAAGCCGTGCTTTCCTTGTTGCCAGCATAGAACGTGAACAAATCCCAACTTACCCCCCTCCCTATACTCCTTCCCCAACTGAAGCATCTGTCGCCCACACAACCAAACTTAATCAAACCGTTGAACTTGGGGTATCTCTTGTCACTGTGGCGGTGGAGGTGCCGTAGTGAAGAGTCCGTAACTTGCTTAGGCCGCCGTGGGTTGGTGGTACCACGGCGGGTGATTGCAGGGTCTGTTCTATACCGATTGCAATCGGGGGGGTGGCTTGCGTGATGTGTCTTAACGCAGCCGCCAGCCGTTCTGAGTAGTGTTCTTTCCTGCTCGTGCCTCCGTATGTTTGTCGGTTGTGTTTAGGCGTCGGCATTCTGTGGTATTTCTTCCATCGGTTGCTGTGGCGGCTCATTTGGTGGCCTGTTTGGTCGGGGTCTATTTCTACGGTTTTCCTGTCTTCTCCATGGGCCCCATTCACCTTCTAGGTTGCGTTCCGCCCAGCTCCATGCCTCTCTTGGATCAGTGAAATGCACAGTAGTGCCCTTATGAAAGATTTTTAGCTGGGCTGGGAATAGCAGACCATATTTCACATTCAACCCTTGTAATCTCTTTTTGAGAGTGTCAAAGGATTGCCTTGCTCTTTGTACCTCTTTGGTGAAGTCGGGGAAGAAGGCTATCCTGGAGCCGTTATAGGTCATGGCTCCATTCGTCCTTGCCATGTGGAGTATCGCGTCGCGATCTCTGTAATTTAGGATCTTGGCTATTATCGCTCGTGGCTGTGCTCCGGGAGTTGGTCTGCCAGTTGGTATCCGGTGTGCCCGTTCAATTGAGAAGAAGTTTGAGAGAGATTTAGGAGCGAATAAATCGGCGAGCCATTGTTCGAGGAACAGCTCCATGCTGGGTCCTTCTTCTTTCTCTGGCAGGCCGAGGATGCGGATATTATTTCTTCTCGATCGGCCCTCTCCCTCTTCCACCCTCTCCTCCAGTAGTTTAATGCGACCTAGTGCTGCATTCATTTGCTGGCCCATGCCTCTCACATTGTCTTCTGCCACTGATATGCGCGCCTCCGCCTCCCCTGTACGAGATGATAATTTCTGCAGGTCATGGCGCAGCAGAGAGACCTCCGTACAGATGCTATCCATTTTGACTTCCATAGCAGATCGAGAATTGGAGATAGCATTCATCACGTCCCTAAGGGATATGTCAGGGTCTGGTGATTCATCGGTTCTATTCTGGGCCGTGGAAGATGTCGGGGCAGGCGTTGTGTATTGTTCCATTGTGTTCTGGGTTCCAGTTCTTCTAAGCCTATCTTTGCCCATGTCCGGTGTGTGGGGGGGTGCTGCTCTTGGGTTTCCCCCCGTTATTCTTGGCAGAGGTCGGGGAAGCGTAGGCGGGCTGGCGGACGGTAAGCCCGGGGTGCCGTTTGCTAAGTTTCGGTGTCTCAGGATCGCGTCTCCCCTCCTCCCCTTCCTCCTTACCGGTTCCGCCATATACCGCTCACCAGGCTTCGTTCGGCACCGCAGCGGCCGTTGCTGCTGTCGGCAGGCGCTCTACGAAGGATCGGAGCGCCTGCTCTGCTTGGTCTGTCGTGCTGGTCCCGCAAAGTACGTTGTTGTTGCAGGCCTCGGCGAAGCCGGGGGTCATTCCGATAGATGGGCGTCCCAGCAAGGACCGCGGGGAGTGGGGGGGGTCAGCACTGATAGCTTGGGCGGCTGAGTCCCCAGCGATGGTTGGCGTCGGATCTGCTGGATGGGCCCCTCCCAATTTCAGACGAGTTTCTTTCGATTTCCACGAGAGGCAGCGCCTGTGGGTCTAGATTGTGTCTCTGTCGGCCATTTTGATTTCCGTTTGGCGCCGATTGCTTCTCCTTCTAAATGCCGATATCTCGGGATTGGTGCTTCGGAATCAGCTCCAGTTGCAGATATCGTTCCTACTAGGGTTCCGCCACCCTGTAGGAACCTTTTTTGGGGCTGGATTAGCCCAAATTCGCAGGATATTTCAGGATGTAGCTGGCGGCTTCGGGAGCTCTACGGGCTCACGTCTTCATCGGTCGCCAGTTGGCCACGCCCCCCAAGACGACCATGGTTGAAGGCAAGATAGGCACACTACATGTCAAGGGTCTGAACTCCCAAAATAAAAGATCACTGACTAGCAACATGTTCTGCAAACAACAGCTAATGGTGCTCTTCCTACAGGAAACCCATTATAAACAAGGGAAAGTATCACCCATCAGAGGAAAGGAAATCAGGTCCAACTTCTGTGCCTCCCATAGAAGCTCAAAGAAGGAAGGGTTGGGGATTCTCCTGAATAAAACATTCCATCTCTCAAACATAGAAACCAAGAGAGGCTTCGGGGGGAGGTTCCTGGGGATCAAGGGCAAGTGCAAAGGGGAACGCATCACTTTGGCCACCCTATATGCACCCAACTCAGGCTAGATACGGTTCTTGACTCAGATCCTAGGGGTAATGGATGAGTGGGCAGAGGGAGCCATGATACTGGGGGGCGACTTTAATCTCATCAAGGACCCCAAACTAGACTGGTGGACAGCGAGAGGGGTGGAGCAAAAGGGGATCACTAAAGACAACCTAGCACTGCAGACCCTCCTAAAAGAACACTACTGGATAGACATGTGGCGTTCGGTGCACCTGGGCCCAGGGGGATACACCTTCTTCTCCCCCCCACTACACTTAAACAAGAATTGACCTGCTCTTGACCTCAGAGGAGGGGGGTGGGGTAGCCACGGCCCCAAGGGTTGAAGCAATAACATGGTCCGACCATGAGTTACTAGTGGCAAGCTGGTCCCTGCCCCTGTCCCCCGGGTTGTCACGCTGGCGTTGTAATGACACACTCCTGAGGGACCCAGTGTTCAAGGATGAAATGGAGGCATACTTCGAAATAAACGATAATGGAGAAACGGATATGGTGACAGTGTGGGAGGCAGCAAAGGCCACCTTCCGTGGTCTCCTCATGCCTGAGGGCGCTAGACATAAACGGGAGAGAGGACTCATCGAACACAAGATACGAGCAGAGTTGAAGGCCCAACGGGCTATGCTCAACCAGGATGGGGAAAATAGGGAATCCCTTCTGGCGGAAATGAGAGAGAAAAGACAAGCACTGCACACAGTTCTCACAGGGGAGGTGGTTAAGAAAATGAGATGCACGCGGCAGAGGTACTATGCAAGGGGAGACAGGGTGGGGACGCTATTGGCGTGCATAGCCAGGGGATGCAGACTGGAGAGGAGGGTCAGGCCCATCAGGGATAGGGGGGGGCAACAGGCGCAACAAAAAAGAAGAAATAGTCGACTCCTTCGCTGACTTCTATAGGGAACTCTACACTAAGCAGGAGGGGGAATCGGTGGAGGAGATGCGGGCATACTTGAGGGAGCATCCACTACCCCGTTTGTCCGAGGTGGAACTACAGGAGCTGGAGGGGGACATAGCAGTGGAAGAGGTCGAAGCAGCCATCAAGAGATTAAAAGTGGGAAAGGCTCCGGGGAGCGATGGGTACACGGCTGACTTCTACAAACAGTTTCAGCCCACACTAACGGAGCCTCTAGCCAAACTGTTCAACCAAATTAGAAATCGGGACACGATTCCACCCACTTTTCTGCAAACCCTCATCACAGTAATCCCTAAGCCAGGTAGAGACCTGGCAGAATGTGGCTCTTACAGACCCATTTCACTCCTAAACCTTGACGCCAAGATTTTCGCCAGGGTTCTGGCAACCCGCCTAGAAAAATGCCTACCTCGTCTGGTCCACCCGGATCAGGCGGGCTTCATACTAAACAGGCAAGCCTCTGACAGCATGCTCAAAACGCTCCACGTGTTAAACTCGAGGATGACCCGGGACGAGGGAGCCCTAATGCTGGCTTTGGATGCAGAAAAGGCCTTCGACAGGGTTAGCTGAGCATTCATGGGGGAGGTCCTTTCGGCGGTGGGGATGGGCCGGAGATGGTTGGGATGGATGTCGGCACTGTACTCGGCCCCCACGGCCAAGGTAGTCGCCAACGGGATGGAGTCGGAGGCCTTCCCTCTGGGGAGAGGCACAAGACAGGGCTGCCCACCGGCCCCCCTGATATACGCTCTGGTCATGGAGCCCTGGGCGGTTTCTGTGAGAAACTATGAAGCGTTTAACGGAGTGCGGATAAGCGACTCTCACTGCAAAATCAGCCTATTCGCTGACAACGCTCTCCCCTATCTCACTAAACCTTCACAAACAGTCCCACACATGCTGCGGGGTCTGGTGCACTATGGCGATCTTTCAGGGTTCAAGGTTAACCTGGGCAAATCTGTGGCATTCATAGGGGGGTCAGCTGTCGGAAACCGAGACAAAATATGTGGAGGAGCGCCCCTTCCGGCTTCAGAGAGATAGCTTCCGAGACCTGGGGATCCAGATCACAGCCAACCCGACTGACCTCTTCCCTAATAACTTCGCCCCACTATGGACAAATGTCAAGAGAGACATAGAGAGGTGGGTGGGCTCAGGGTTTTCATGGATGGCACGTCTCAATCTGTTAAAAATGGTGGTGCTCCCCAAATTCCTGTTTCTCTTCCAGATGCTCCCTATCCAGGTGCCCAAGACCACCTTAAATTCAATAAAACTCACTCTGCTCAGGTTTCTCTGGGTGGGCAAGAAACATAGGATCTCATATGATGTACTAACGAGGCCCAAGGCGGACGGTGGGGTGGGGTTCCCAGATTTTGACACATACTACAGGGCGGACCAGCTAAGAATACTCGTAGACCATTTCAACCCCAGGACAGAAAAGCAGTGGGTGGCCCTGGACAACAGGTTACTCACTCCGGTCACGCTTGATGAGTGGCTATGGGTCCCAAGATCAAGGGTCCCTAGACGGGTTATAGACCACCCAGTATTGGGAGTCCTGTGGGCTATCTGGAAGGAGGGAGGTTACTACAGATGGCCCACAACCTGGCCTTCCCCGCTGAGCTGCATTTGGGCCCCTCCGTTCATAGACAAAGTGGCTGAGCCAGCCGCATATCAGCAATGGTACGAGGCGGGTCTTACCAGGGTGGGCCACCTGTGGGTGGGGGGGTCGTTTATGCCCCTACTGGATCTTGAGGTGGCCTTGGGGTTGGGAAAACTGTCACCATTCCGCTACCTCCAACTTAAGGGAGTACTCACTGAGTCCTCATGAGACGACACCCTCAGGAGGGACCTTGAGAAAATGATCATCTCCATCCGGGGCTCTAAGGGGGTCATATCCCACCTGTACAAACTCCTCCTGTTCTCGATCCCGAGGGACCCCTCACCAGCATGGACGCAATGGGAAAAAGATCTGGGGGAGGTGATAGACGACAAAAGGTGGACAAAGATGTGCATCCAAACTCACCGCTCAACAACCTCTCCTCAGTATCGACATCAAGCCTTAAAAGTGCTACACATGTGGCATTATCCCCCACAGAGGATCTCCAGAATGAGCCCGGGCTATGACCCCCACTGCTGGATATGTTGTACGAAGAAAGGTGACTACTTTCACATGTGGTGGACATGCCCCAGGGTACAGTCATATTGGGGAGAGGTCCTGTCCTGGATCAGGTAGGGGATGACCATGAGGACACTCAGGGCCACATGCTACAGGCCATGCTGGTGGCGGCCAGGTGCTGCCTGGCCCAAAGATGGAAGAAACCACATATGCCTGAGGAGAAGGAATGGGTCTCTAAGGTCCGGGCCATATATGACATGGAGTTCCGAACGCACGTCCTTGATGAGTCTAGGACCAATATTGAAGAACTTTGGCTCCCCTTTTTTGAAAAATATGAACGCCCGACTTGAAGGGAGGAATCTAAACCTGGAGACATGCTCAGTCACCAGGGTACAATGAGAATGATGCCCCATAGACACAAATCAATCTACAAGTGATCCCTCCAAGGGGGTACCAACAAACCAAACCCAGGACATGTGTGCACAAGATCATCTGACAGTCAGAGTCTGTGAACGGTCTTTGTGGGCCTGATGGACAAACTAGAAATCAACACTCGATCATTGGCAAGGGGGTGTGGGGGGAGGAGGGATAAGGGTTATTGTCAAAATGTTTTTCATAAATGCACATGGTTGAAACGGCAGACATGATGTAATAACCTAAAAAAGTCAATAAAACTTTATTTTAAAAAAAACAAAACAAAAACCATTGGCACCTTCTAAGAATGGATGCAGATCTCACACCGCACTTAGACTCTCCAAATATCACATACCGCAAAGCTAAGAATTTAAATCAAAGTGTGTGCCCATCACATTTTCAATTAAGCAAGAAATCCAAAGGAAAAAAGAAACTGTGGGAAACCACAACACTGACAGGAAATTTCAAATGCGACAACTGCACAATGTGCCAATTTTCTGAAAATGGCAAAACAAAGGTAGTGTTGCCAAATGGCCGGGAACATCTTCTCAAAGACTTCATAAACTGCAATACAAAATTTGTTGTGTATGCAATTAAATGCCAATGTGCAAAACTATATGTTGGCAGCACAATAACGTCCACTAAAGATGAGAATAGCAGAACATATACGCGCAATTAAAAATAAAGATCTCAGATATCCATTGGGACAACATTTCGCTGAATATCATACAGATGCCCAGATTGACAAAATCAAATTCTTTGGATTGGAACACAGAGACACCAGCCAGAGGTGGCAATAAAGAAAAACTCTTAAGACAAAGAGAGGCCATTTGGATATGTAACTTGGACTGTTGTAATACTGGATTAAATTTTGATACAGAAATGACCCATTTCTTATAACAATGGGGTTCAATACCAAAAAGACAGTCATTATGATCCCAATGAAAAACAATAAAACGTATATTGTGATCACCTAATAGAAGATGAACAACTCAGCTTAGGACAAGATAAAATACTTGTCAATTTCTACACCAATAGATATGAAAACAGAGATCAGTACAGCATTCCATTTAATTTTATTTCATTCAATTATTTTATATTTTGTTTAATTTTATTTCAGTCTCAACTTCATTTCAATTTATTTCAAAATGTATTAATCAAGTTGAAGTTATTTTCATGATGCTTTTCATAAGAAAAAGCTTTATTAAGCAGGTCCTGTCTGTTTTGCAGTACATCGTTTTATCAATCAATATTCATTTTTGGTTTCACCAATTTACAATCATATATAATTTCAAATTAATTATTGGAGATTGTGTCGAGGATAAATCCAACCATTAGTTTGCACAAATAATATTTGAAAATATAAACAATTATGTGATTGCCGCGAATGCAGCTGTTAGATACATACCGACTCAAAATGAAGTCAATCACGTAAATACATAATGACATCACGCATACGCGTTATTAATGCATGCACGTCATGATGTAGCTATTAATTCAGCCATTTTGAATCTCAGCGTTCTCCAGCGCTGAAAAAGGGAAAATGTTACCACAAGGAATAGCCAAGACGGAAAGACTTTGATAAATAAGGTGAGAATATACTAACAAGCAGACCATTCAAACTATAGCGACACATCCAATAGAAATTTTCAAATTAGTTTACTATATTTATCTTGTTTAAAACAGATAATTTTCAATGGAGAAACGTGAAATATGAGGATGTTTCGGATCAATTGTGGTCACACTGAACTTTCAAGACGATGCATAACTCATTACTCATTTAAACAGAATCACACGAGTAAGTTGGTGAAATCAATTTCAAACATTAATTATTGAATTCTGATGTTCTCTAAACTTGCCCAAATGTCAACTGAAAACATATGAGAAATCTGAATTACACAAAAAAATGTATTTTGGGGTATTATTGTGGGACACAATATGTCTCTTGTTAATAATTCAATTTTTCTCTTTACTAGAGACACATGTGGATTCTTTATTTGAAACACATATGGATCGTACTTAAAAAATACCCTCCTGAAGAACCATATTCATATGGGGAAACGTGTGTCGGGGGATGAATGTTGTATATCTATGATAATCACAAGAGAAATGTGAAAGTGATATTGAATATTAACTCAAGAATGCAATTAAATTCAAATTAGAGCGCATGATATAAAAGACTACTTTTTTTGAATTAGCACCCCCCGCATGGTTGCCTTAAAGGCATCCGATACTACATGTTCCTGCACCTCCGGGGTCTTATTTTCCCCAAAGAAGTCGCGGATGGACTCTCATATCTCGTCGCAAATTACTGTGTCTCTCAACAAATGTCAGGGGGACCTCTGCTTCCAGAGCCCCGACCACCCCCTTTCCCATTGGATTTCTAGCTGCAGGGGAGCATGGTCGGACAGGGCCATGGGTCCCCTTTTATGTTCCGTACTTGGCCAAGCACTGTCACCGAAACCCATATGTAATCAATTATTGAGAATGATCGGTGCACATGTGAGTAGTAAGTATACCCCTTAGAGTCCCCTTTTAGTTCATACCATGTATTTGCTAATGCCATTCTGTTTATGTTAGCCTGTAGTTTACTAGATGGGCCTTTAGATGTGGGTGTTCTGTCCGCGCTTCTGTCCGTCGATGGGCACCACGCCACGCCAAATTAAAATCCCCTGTTAGTATTAGCTGGCCCGTTGTGAACTGGTCTAGCTTCTCCAAGCCCCCTGCAAGTATCCGTCCTGCCCTGAAGTTGGGGGCGTACACCGTGGCGATTATGAGAGGTCCCCCCCATTGTAGCTGGACAAAGAGCAATCTACCTTCCTTGTCGGATTTTGTGCCTATTATTTGGATGTCTGGTGTCTAAACGGTACGAGGAGCCCTCGAGCCTTGCTCCCGTCGTTGTCCTGCAGAACCTGGGAGTACCCTCTCAACTTCGTTCTATGTTTGTCTTGCTTACGGATATGGGTCTCCTGAAACGTCAAAATGATGGGCTTGGTATCCTGGAGGAGGTTCTCCAGTTTCCGTCTCTTAGCCGGTGTGTTTAGTCCTCTAACATTGAGTGTTAGCATTTGGATCCCTTTTCTGCTACCCATACCCCGTTACGCCCTGAGAGTAACCATGTTGCAGCAATTCCCCTCTCGATTTTCCCCCCCAAATCCCCTTCCCGCTCGCTCCCTCCGGCTGGACTCGGCTCAATTTCCCCAGGCTGTAACGTCGTCCTAAATTGCCAGGTCTAGTTACCATCCCAGAGAATAACTGTGCTGGGAGAGCCATTCCTCTGCTCTCCCCCGTTTCCAAGATCTGTCGCCATCCCGTCTCCCAGAGCTGACCCATAAACTGACATTCCTCTTGTAACCCCACTGGGTCTTAACCTGTGTCTCGTGATCCCCACCGCTGCTGTTAACTGGACAGCCTGTTCAGCCTGGGGGCTTTGGTTGCTGCCCCCCTGGGTGCCGCAATTATTTGTGTCTTGTCTTTTGACCGCTCTACCCTTCTCCACTCCCATGGCTTCTCTTGGTGGCTTTCATGTTCTGGCCTCCTATTATGTCCTCCTCCCGTATCCCCTTCTTCATAATAATTCAGGATTTTGAGTTCCCTCATCCGATGTGGTGATGCAGTGTTGGCGCCCTTCCCACTTGAAGACCATTCCAAAGGGGAATGTCCAACTGTATCTTATTTGGGCTCTGGTAAGGGCTTTGATCACCAAGCCCATTTGCCTCCTCTTTGTTAGTGTGTATTTGGCCAGGTCCTGGAAAAGTTCTATAAAGGCGCTGTTCACCTTTATCAGGGTTGCTTTCCTGGCTGCTTGGAGGATCAATTCTTTCTGGTCCTATTGCTGTAAAGCCATCACCACTTCTCTTGGCCTGGCCCCGGGTTCTTCTCGCTGTGGACCCATGCAGTGAATTCTATCTATGATAATTTCTCCCCAGCCTCTATGTCCAGCAAATCTTTTAACACATGCTGCATTGTTTCCCTGAGGTCAGCATCGCTCACACTTTCTGGCAGCCCATTCACCCTGATGTTGGACCTTCTCGAGCTGTTCTCCAAGTCCTCTGCTTGGAGCTCCACGTTGTGTGTCGCTACCGCCAGCTGCTCCGCTAATTGATCTTCTGGGTGTCTTCAGTGAGTTCTTGAATGGTGTTTTCATTTGTATCAACTCTGTCGCCCAATTCAACTATGTCGCCTTTGATTTCCTGCAGGGATTGTGCAGGTTCTGTGCATATTAGGCTTAATTGTGTCTTAAGGGTTGCCGTCATTTGGTCACTGAATGCCTTCAAGCACTGTTGCAGCACCTCGCTCATGACCTCTTGCCCCTGTGGCAGCATTGGGGGTTCCTCCGACCCCTGCTTCTCTGTCACCGCTGGACCATCTTTATCTGGGGCTTCGCCCTCCTTTCTCCATAGCTTTTGGAGGGTCCCTTCCTGTTTTTTTTAGATCTTGGCCTCTGGGGGGGGCCCTCTTTGGCCTCCTTGGGCTTGTTGCGCGACATTGCCGGGTGATGGCGAGTGCCTGCCTGCACCTTACTGTGGGGGGCTTCTCCCCAGGCCTCTGAGGTTCCTCTTGACCCTGGGGTATTGACCAGTTGCTCTGTAAGAAGGGGATGCTCCTCTCTCTCTCTCCTGTGCACCGCAGGGTTCTAGCTCCCCTTTAGAGCCTGGGTTGGTTGCCCCCTGGGGGCCGTGGGGCTAGTATGCTCAAAGGTGTCCTTGAAGTGGTCAAGGTCGTGGTGTCACACTGGCCCAGAGCCCAGGAGCTTCTTGGATTTCTTCCTGGGGTGCCCCCCATGCTACCATTGCTCCTGGGCCTCTAAGTACACTCTTGACCCCCTGTAGGTTCCTTTTCGGTTTCTGCCCCAGCCTCTATGTCCAGCAAATCTTTGAACACGTGCTGCATAGTTTCCCTGAAGTCGGCATGGCAGGGTTAGTTTTCATGAGGGTTGGCGGTGGAGCGGAGCAGCGCTCTCCTGCAGAGTCCAATGCTGGGGGTTGGGAGCATGCGCCATCCCCCCCCCGGGTTCCATCGTTGGCTGGGTGGATGCTGCAGGAGACTTAGTGCTGTCGCCCTTCTATTTCTGCAGTTTGCCTCTGATGTTGCTGAATGGTATGCGTGTGGGCCTTTGCCTGGGTCCGGGTATGCTGCGGGTTTCCTGCCGTAGGGGGTCCCCTTCCAAGTGTAGGTTATGGTACATTGGGGCAGATGCTTTCAAAAACCCCCATGTCCGTTGTTTGGGAGGGGAGCGGCTTGCGTGTGCCCGCTTTGTGGCTACCGACTCCCTTAATTATGCCTGCTTACCTTCTGCCAGCTGGGGCGCATCACAGCTCATTGGGGCCTTGCACAGTGTGGTTCGAGGAGGCCCTGCGCTGTGCGGAGCCGGTCTTGCTGTATGGAGCCGAGGCGGGCGCAGGATTTCAGAGGAATACTACCAGCTCCCCCTCCTTACTTGTGTAGCTTGGTGTCCGGGCCGTGCCGGCTCTGCTGGATTGCAACGTTGCATGCACAAGCGCATCCCAGCCCGTGCGGGTGCACTGGTCCGGCAGCCTCGTCTCTCCCGGTCGGCCGCCGGGGATCCGCGGTGGTCCGCTCACACTCCCCAGTCTCGCCTATGTTGCCGTGTCTGAACGGGCACCACGTGTCTTCTGCACCACCCGTGGGAGTTCTCTCTGATCTTCTCTGGCTCGCTGCCAGTCCCCATGCAGGCATTGCTGCTGGCGGTCTCAGGTCCGCTCACTCTGCCCCTCTCTGCATTAAAACGGTCCGGTTGGAGTTTTTTTGGGGGACTGCTCGGTTCTCGGGTCATCCCCTTTGCTTTTGCTGCCATGGGGTCTTGTTTTTAATGCTGCTTATGGCTCCTTTTTCGGGTCACCGGGGAGGAGCGCGCTCCTCACAGTGGAGTGGTCACGGTGGCCATCTTGGAATCTTCTTATGAAGCTTTTTGAAGCCTTTCGTCGGCCCTTTCTTGAGTAATCTTTCTTCTGCCACACTTCGCAATCTGGTTTTCGTCCCAGACCTGGCAGTGATCACAGCAGAGGGGGTGGATACCATTGACCATGCCGTCTTGCTCGTCCGGGCCGGCCTTTCTGGTACCATTCTTTCCTGGTTTTCTTCGTTTCCCTCTGACCGAACAGTCAATTTCCCTCCCCCTTTTCACTCTGTGCCCACTGCCTTGATATGTGGACTCCCTCAGGTTTCCCGCTCTCACGGCTTCCAATGTTATTTTTAACTGATGACAGAACCATATTACTTCACCAAGGCAAATCATAAATATTTGAAATTCCCGACTGAAGTGTAAAGTGTATAACTGATTCAAAAAGTGCCAGGTGCGCTTCAGAAAAGTGTCAAGTGTTTCTGAGTTCCTTCCACTCTAATCACATTTTTTATTTTAGGGAGTGTGAGTTGCTTTTCATGTTATTTCAACTCACTGTCCTATAAATCCATATTCGAGTGACATTTTTAACATGGAAATGTTCTTTCTGAGATCTTTAGTTGTCTATAGTTTACCCGTACTTGTTCACACTACCGCACCATTATGCAATGCAAATAATGTTTAGATCGATAATTGTGTCACAAACCTCCAGCACTGTGTATCGTCGTGCCCTGCTGAAGTTGTGAAGTCGTGCTATCTGTTGAGCTCTTACAGGAAATATTGTGACAAAAGATTGTGAACATTTGCAACAATAAAGTTTACTTTTCTGTTATCAAATTCTTGCTTTTCATGTGCAGTTACGAGAACTGTTTTTCCACAATTGTTTCACTATTGGGCTTCTTTTTCTTCCAATCTCCCCAGGTAAAGCAGGTTCACTCCATATGGCTCCACCAATTCGATCTTTAGTTTTAAAAAGGCAATTGCCACATATACTGTGTAATGTATAGTATGTATCCAGTCTACACATGTATATGTACAATTTGTTGCTTTACAGTGTAAGCACTTGTAATAATAAAAACACTTCCATTACCCAATTGTCTATTTCTTAAAGCGAATGTGTTATTTGTTTTTAACCCCTTAACTGCCAATGCCCCCCCCCCCCACGCCAGTGCCAAGCCCTTTTTGGTGGGTTCGGGGTGTCGCCATTCAATCCCTTGTAACCTTTTTGTTACATGTGATATCTCTGCGAGATTTGGCCCCCTTTCTTCTCACATGTAGGCGGTCATAATGCCACCAAGGAATCCTAGTTTGCTGTATGGGGGTGAGATAAAATAACCAAAAAGGAGAACATTTTGTGTTTTTTCTGAAAATGCAAATAAAATGATGTACAAAAAAGCCTGTGTTTTTCCTTGTAAGAGCTAGGGACAAATGGTTTGCTGTGCTGAATTCGCCATTTTCCAGGCTTTCAAGAACAGGTTGAGTGGAAACCATAAAAACCCACTTTTATAAGGTTACTATCAATTTTGTGAGAGGTAGGCGATTTTTACTCTTTTTCCCCAAAAGTCCATGCGTGGACGGACTGGAAGAGGAGGGTAGGATGCTGAATGGGAAGACAGAAAACCATGCATTTCTGAAAAGTAGACACAATTGCAAGTTTAGGAAAGGGTGATTTGCGCAGGTCGGCAACAACTATGTAGGGAAAATGCCCATAGTTTGGGGAAAAATTGGAAAAATGACAGATAAAAAAGGTATGTGTTGGACATGGTTGCACCTGTAAGGTAATGCGTCTGTGAATATTGAGAAAAGCAATGCCCAGCTACATTCCCCTGACTCTTCCAGTTACGAAATCTCACATTTTTTGTATTGTTTCACAAAACAAGCAATACTACAAGCCAGAAACAGAGCCATGGTAAACAGGATTTTTATGCTGACTGCCTAAACAGACGTACTTAGCATGTGTAAATAAGGACAATAAAAGTGAGGAATGGCAAGCATACCATTTTCTAAAGAGCACAGGCAGAACTTTTAAAGGGTAGGTGCCGGTTACAAAAGCATACAGTGCCTAAATCAGCAACTAAATATAGGTCACATTTGGGAAATTAAAGGGCAAATGTATGAAACTGTTATGAAAACCAAGAGAAAACAAATGTCCTAACTTCCCACAGGTGTCCCAATGAAAACAGTATATCACATGTGGGGCTGAACCTACCAAGGCACAAAGGGAAAAGGGTAAACCACTGGTAACCCCAAGTGTTTCTGCAGAGCAGATTTTGCAAGAATTTGCTCTTGTGGATAACCTACAGATTTGGGCCTGGGGTATCGCATCCACCAAGGAAAACAGAACCCGATGCATTTCTGAAAAGGCGGCACCCATGGGAATCCACAGAGGTCTGACTTGTGCGAATCGTCCCAGAATGTATTACCCACAAGCCCCGGCAAAGTCCAAAAATATGGGAAAAACACAACAGTTTCAGACATTTCCCACCTCCAATCCACTGCCAACAACACATGTAGCTTTCCATGATCCCACAGGTGTCCCGAAGAAAACTGTATCTCACATGTGTGGGTGCACCTACCTGGACGCGAAGGGAAAAGGCTAAACCACTGGTAACAGAAGTGTTTCGGTAGAGCAGACTCCCGTGGGAACCCGCAGAGGTCTGACTTGCGTATATCGCCCTAGAATTTATTACCACAAAGCCCGGCAAAGTCTGAAATTTA
Organism: Ambystoma mexicanum; assembly: GCF_040938575.1. Taxonomy (NCBI): domain Eukaryota; kingdom Metazoa; phylum Chordata; class Amphibia; order Caudata; family Ambystomatidae; genus Ambystoma; species Ambystoma mexicanum. Next base: position 816,170,344 of record NC_090929.1, read on the forward strand.
GGGGGAAAAACCACAATTTTCAGATATTTCCCACCTGGAAACTACTGAAACATACCGCCAACAACACATGTCCTACCTTCCCACAGGTGTCCGGATGAAAACAGTAGCTAGTGTGGGTGCACCTACCTGGGTGAAAAAGAAAAAGTGTTGACCGTCCCCAAGTCCAACAGCAGTCCCAAGGAGCCCTGGCAGGGACCTCATCCGTTCCCCGAGGGAAATTCTGTAATGCTGCCTAGCCAGAGCTCCAGGATGGTCGCAGGTGATGTCCCGACCTTGGATGACTCTACCGTGTGGGTCCACCATCCCCAAGAACAGCGGCACTCCCGGGGAGCCCCGGCAGGGTCCCCAACATTTCCCAGAGGGAGAAGCTGTAACACAGGCCAGCTAGAGCACCAGGATAGTTGGGGGTAATGTTCCTGACCTTAGGCAGTTGTCTCTCATATGAGGCGACCATCTCCAAGTGCAGCGGCTGTCCCAGGGAACCCCGGCAGTGTCCTCTTCCCTGAGGAAGTGGGACCCTGGCGGGGCTTCCTGGAACCGCTGCTGGGCTGCAGAACGGTCAACCCACATGGGAGACAGCCACCCAAGGCCAGGTATATCGCCCCGACCATTCTGGAGCTCTGGCTGCCCTGCGTTACAGCTTTTCCCTCCGAGGAAGAATGGGGACCCTGCCTTGGCTCACCGGAACTGCCGCTGGACCTGGGGGACAATCGACCCACATGGGAGACAGGTGCCCAAGGCCAGGCACATCACCCCAACCACCTTGGAATGTTGGCTCGCTGCGTTACAGTATTTCCCTAGGAGAAGGGATGGGGACCCTGCCGGGGGCTTCCTGGGACAGCCGCTGCACTTGGGGATGGTTGCCCTAGGCCAGGGGCATTAGCCTCGCCTATCCTGGAGCCATGGCTGGCCTGCGTTACAGCTTCTCCCTCTGGGAAAAGTCAGGGACCCTGCCGGGGCTCCTTGGGACTGCCACTGTGCTTGGGGATGGTCGACCCACATGGGAGACAGCCACCCAAGGCCAGGGATATTACCTCCGACCATGTTGTAGCTCTGGATGGCCTGTGTTACAGCTTTTCCCCACCAGGGAGCCCCGGCAGCGTGCCAATACCTCCACGGAGGGAAAAGTTGTAATGCAGCCCAGCCAAAACTCCAGGATGGCTTGAGGTGGTGTCCCCGGCCTTCGGCATCTGTCTCTCATGTGAGTCCACCATCCCCAAGTGCAGTGGCAGCCGCAGTGGGCCCAGCAGGGTCCCCTTCACGGAATTAAATTGTATAATGCAGGCCAGCCCAGAGCTCCAGGGTGGTCAGGGGTGCTGTCCCTGGCCTTTGGCAGCTGTCCCTCATGTGGTTTGACCATCCACAAACCCAGCAGCGGTTCCAGGGAGCCTCGGCAGGATCCACATCCTTCCCAGAGGGGAAAGCTGTAATGCAACCCAGCCAGAGCTCCAGCACGGTTGGGGGTGCTGTCCCTGGCCTTGGGCATTTGTTTCCCATGTGGGTCTACCGTCCCCAAGCACAGCGGCTGTCCCAGGGATTCCTGGCAGGGTCCCTGTCCTTTCCCGGAGGGAGAAGCTGTACCGCAGGCCAGCCAGAGCTCAAGGAAGGTGGGTAGTGATGTCCCTGGCCTTGGGTGCCTGTCTCCCATGTGGGTCGACCATCCCCAAGTCGAGCGGCAGTTCTGAGGAGCCCCGGCAAGGTCTCCATTCCTCCCCGGAGGCGAAGGGTCCCCATTCCTCCCTGTAGGCGAAATCTGTAACGCAGCACAGCCAGAGGTGCAGCCTGGGCTTGAGGACAGTCAACCCACATGGGAGACAGCCACTCCCAGGGAAACACCAATGATTTGCTGGCATGGGGGGCAATTTGTGGCCTGACCCTGCATTTGTGTCCCAGCCCACCAAAATACCTGCCCAATCCCATAGAATAAAAAAACGACTTGCATAACATTGCAGCTCCTCCTGTAAAAAAATCTAAACAAAACAAAAAACATCATTACCTATGTTCAGCCCAGCAAAAACAAATCATAACTATCATGCTCCGATCACTGCCCTCACTTTCAAGCCACCCCTAGTGGTCTAGTTACCCTCACACCCCAGTAAAAACACATTTGCCCCTTCCTATGGGCAGATTTTTATTAAGAATATTAGTACCAGTTAACAGTATAATTATAGGTTTATGGATTTTGGTCCTCCCCCCACCCGAACTGGTTGAAAATCCTCAGTGCCCTCCCCTCAATTTCTTTATATTTTTTATACCCCCAAAGGTAAGTGGTGGGTTGCAGTCAGGCCATATTGGCTTGTGTAAGGGGTGAGGAGGTGGGTAGTGGAGGGGCGACATACCCCACAATCTTACATTTAAAAAAATTTGGTCGAACATTTAGAAAACATGCAAAAGGTTCAGGTTTAATTTGAACACATAGATCCATAATTATGCCAACCGCTAAGATATCTTACACTTTGGTCTAGTTAAATGATTATAATAAATCTTGAATAGGATACATATGTAAGAACCATTAACTGATAACTCGAGTAATGTAATGAATGAAAATAAGGCCTACTTTAACAATATAAATACTTTTATGGAATATAAATGACTGAAAATATGAAACCGTCAATTAAAGGAATTACATATGGAGTACAACAATTAACTAAATTAAAGCATAAAAAATTGAGAGAACTGTGACCATGTTTCTAGGTGGACACATGGGAATGGAGCTACGAAACCCTGGCAGGGCCTGTATCTTCAGAAAGATAATAGCCAGTATATAAGGTATTCCCAAGGCGTCTACTCTATCCACTTTATTCTTTGCCAGGTACCAGTCTGTAATTCATGACTGGTAGAGTTTTGAAGAATGAACAACTCTGCATTAGAAGGCCAAAAGGTCTGTGGGTATTGTCTTTGATCCCACTAACAGTACATTTGAATACACATTCTGCAGGATGTACTGTGAAAAAGACCTGCTTGAGGGTATGCAATGAAGTTGGCAGATGAGGTTCAATGTTGGCAGAGTTATTGTGCAGCTGCCTGCAGGAGGCACCATGGTGGGGCCAGGCAGCTACCATGACAGTGCTGCTTGACTTCAAGTTGGCAGCTGACAATTTATAACTAATACAAAGCACTAGATCTGAAGATGGTGAGTTACTCAGAAGAGCCAATCACTTTGTCACGTACACACAAGGACTTGGGTATATTAATGAACACCCTTCCTTTTCTTCCTTTTTCAGTTTCAAAAGGGGCAGGACTATACAGGCAGGCTTGGGTAGAAGGCCTAGTATGGGAGTTTGGAAACGAGCTTTGCAGTAAAGAGTGGAGTAAAAGAGGAAGAAGGAAGGCGAAATGAGTGGAAGGAGAGTAAGACTTAAAGAGAGGAAGGTGAAGATGCGTCAAAAGAAGAGAAAACGGAGAGCAGCGTAAAGAGGGGAAAACTAGCAAGGCGGAAAGTAGAGAGATGGAAGGTGAGATACAAGAGAAAGGAGGAAATTACTTGGAGAACAGTTTGAAAGGTACAGTCTAGGAAGATGAGGGCCACCGATGGAGGAACGGTTTGGGAGAGGTAATGAGGAAGAAAAGGGAGGTGGAGGAAGGAAGAAGTGCAGAAGTTGGACCCTAAATATAAGGTAAAAACTGTGGAAGAAGGCCTGTGTCCATTAAGAAGTATGCTAGCTGGTTCCTCGTTGTACATCTTAACCTAATAACTAGCCCATCAAAAGTAGAGAGGGGTAGTGGAAAGACTGGGAGGAGTGCAGTACCGTGGGTAAACCAACTTGACTGTGGTTTAACTCTCAACACCAAGGTGAGTGGTGCCTCTCTTTGGTTTCTGGCTCTGCAGGTGCATCATATCATCCAATTCTGGCCCCTGGAAGGGCCTATGTTTGTCTTCAAGCCCAGAAGTGCCAGCACGTCTTAAAGCCCAGGACAGACAAATGGTGTTTCTGGCCAGGAGAGCAAACCAATCTTCATGCCTAATAGGGCCAGTGCGTTGTCACTCCTAGGAGGGTCAACCCATGCTCATATAGAGCACTAGAGGGGGGCTAACTGAACCATTCACACTTGGCAATACAAATCTAGTTGAGTAATATTTGAATACGGAAAGTGGTCATGGGAATAAAGTCCTCTAGAAGAAAGGGGGCCTCCTCACGAGGTTAGGAATGCCAGCAGGGGGAATGTTGTGGGTGTGGAATCCAAACAGAAAACACTAGAAGAGAATGCAAGGCAAGTAGTATGGTGGTTGGTGTAAGTGTGAGGACAAATAGAGTTGTTACTGCATAAAGATGAATTTAAAAGAAATTAAGTCACACATACTAGCTGTGTCCTGTTTCACTTCCTTAACTGGTGATGAGTTGCGGCAATGACAAAGAGCCTGCACTTGCCATTGATTGTGGTTGCCCTGGCTGAGCAGGTACAGGGTTAGGTGCACACTCAAATGGTGGCTCATTGGAACTCTCCAGGCCTGTGTTGGGGAGTATCTGGGCAGTGCGTGAGCCTATGAGGACACAGGAAGCCCCCTAGCAGCATAGCCGTGCATGCACACTACAGAACATGTGATCCAAGAACGCATCGTCCGGTATTGCAAGTTGTTACCTGCCAATTTGAGACATAAGGAGTTGACATGTCTGTTGCTTAGCTATGCAACAAACTGAAGGCCTTCAATGCGGGCACTGCGTTCCGTGCTGTGCCTGTCCCACATGCAGTGTAGCGGCCGAAAGAAACACGAACACATAAAGAAGGGAGCATGCCGTAGCACAATTGGCTGTTACTCAGAGTTCATTTTCCATTGCACCTTAAAAGGGAGATTATAGACATTTGTCTCTGTGAACAAGGTGAAAAATACCAAGGGCACGAAAATAGGGAAGCAACAGAAACACATTCAAAGATCATGGCAAATATACCAGGCACTGGGTTATTCCTAGGTCATTAAATGGAAAGAAAGATTCCAGAAGTATATGTTGGCAATATATGGTACTAATTATTTGAGTAAAAAGAGAGGCACTGTTTCATTGTCGAGGTCGGGCTGGACATCAATTTCTTAAAACTACCTGAATGCATCGAGATGGGCAACCGACTCAGTTTGATATATGCAGAGCCAAGATGGACAAGCATTACGAGGTGAAGGGGAATAACATTTTGGCTTGTTATCAATTTGCCATCAGACAACAAAATATTGTGAGACCATTGAGGAGTTTGTGACAGAACTATGAGGGTTGGCTATAAAGTGTTTTTGAACATTATCAGAAAGAGTACATTCCGGACAAGTTGATGATCAACAGGAGAGCAAGAGGTCCCCTCGTTGAATGGGAACTAGCCCACTATTTCCCATTAGAAAAACGGCCTTGCGACCTGGAGAGGCAGAAAGGTCCCCTCGTCTAATGGGAACTAGCCCACTCACACTGAAGCAGCTATTTCCCATTAGAGAAACAGCTCTCCGACCTGCAGAAGCAGAATGGTCCCCTCGACTAATGGGAACGAGCCCACTCACACTGAAGCAGCTATTTCCCATTAGAGAAACGGCCCTCCGACCTGCAGAGGCAGAAAGGTCCCCTCGTCTAGTGGGAACTAGGCCACTCACACTGAAGCAGCTATTTCCCATTAGAGAAACGGCCCTCCGACCTCCAGAAGCAGAATGGTCCCCTCGTCTAATGGGAACTAGCCCACTCATAATGGGAACTAGCCCACTCACACTAAAGCAGCTATTTCCCATTAGAGAAACAGCCCTCTGACCTGCAGAGGCAGAAATGTCCCCTTGTCTAAGGGAACTAGCCCACTCATAATGGGAACTAGCCCACTTACACTGAAGCAGCTATTTCCCATTAGAGAAATGGCCCTGCGACCTGGAGAGGCAGAAAGGTCTCCTTGTCTAATGGGAACTAGCCAACTCACACTGAAGCAGCAATTTCACATTAGAGAAACGGCCCTCCGACCTGGAGAGGCAGAAAGGTTCCTTCGTCTAATGGGAATATAGCCCACTCACACTGAAGCAGCCATTTCCTATTATAGAAATGGCCCTCGACCTGCAGAGGCAGAGAGGTCCCCTTGTCTAATGGGAACTAGCCCACTCGCACTGAAGCAGCTATTTGCCATTAGAGAAACGGCAGTCCAACCTGGAGAGGCAGAAATGTCCCCTCGTCTAATGGGAACAAGCCCACTCACACTGAAGCAGCTATATCCCATTAGAGAAACGGCCCTCCGACCTGGAGAGGCAGAAAGGTCCCTTCATCTAATGGGAACTAGCCCACTCATATTGGGAGCTAGCCCACTCACACTGAAGCAGCTATTTCCCATTAGCGAAACAGTCCTCTGACCTGCAGAGGCAGAAAGGTCCCCACGTCTAAGGGAACTAGCCCACTCATATTGGGAGCTAGCCCACTCACACTGAAGCAGCTATTTCCCATTAGCGAAACAGTCCTCTGACCTGCAGAGGCAGAAAGGTCCCCTCGTCTAATGGGAACTAGCCCACTCACACTGAAGCAGCTATTTCCCATTGGAGAAACGGCCCTCCGACCTGCAGAGGCAGAAAAGGTCCCCTCGTCTAAGGGAACTAGCCCACCCAAACTGAAGCAGCTATTTCGCATTAGAGAAACGGCCCTCCGACCTGGAGAGGGAGAAAGGTCCCTTTGTCTAATGGGAACATAGCCCACTCAGACTGAAGCAGCTATTTCCCATTGGAGACATGGCTCTCCGACCTGCAGATGCAGAAAGGCCCCTCATCTAATGGGAACTAGCCCACCCGAACTGAAGCAGCTATTTCCCATTAGAGAAACGGCCCTCTGACCTGCAGAGGCAGAAAGGTTCCCTCGTCTAATGGGAACTAGCCCACTCACACTGAAGCAGCTATTTCCCATTGGAGAAACGGCCCTCCGACCTGCAGAGGCATAAAGGTCACCTCGTCTAACGGGAACTAGCCCACTCATAATGGGAACTAGCCCACTCACACTGAAACAGCTATTTCCCATTAGAGAAACGGCCCTCCGACTTGCAGAGGCAGAAAAGGTCCCCTCGTCTAATGGGAACTAGCCCACTCACACAGAAGCAGCTATTTCCCATTAGAGAAACGGCCCTCCGACCCACAGAGGCAGAAAGGTCCCCTCGTCTAATGGGAACTAGCCCACTCATAATGGGAACTAGCCCACTCACACTAAAGCAGCTATTTCCCATTAGAGAAATGGCCCTCTGACCTGCAGAGGCAGAAAGGTCCTCTCGTCTAATGGGAACTAGCCCACTCACACTGAAGCAGCTATTTCCCATTAGAGAAACAGGCCTCTGACCTGCAGAGGCAGAGAGGTCCCCTCGTCTAATGGGAACTAGCCCACTCACACTGAAGCAGCTATTTCCCATTGGAGAAATGGCTCTCCGACCTGCAGATGCAGAAAGGTCCCCTCGTCTAATGGGAACTAGCCCACTCACACTGAAGCAGCTATTTCCCATTGGAGAAACGGCCCTCCGACCTGCAGAGGCAGAAAGGTCCCCATGTCTAAGGGAACTAGCCCACTTATATTGGGAGCTAGCCCACTCACACTGAAGCAGCTATTTCCCATTAGCGAAACAGTCCTCCGACCTGCAGAGGCAGAAAGGTCCCCTCGTCTAATGGGAACTAGCCCACTCACACTGAAGCAGCTATTTCCCATTGGAGAAACGGCCCTCCGACCTGCAGAAGCAGAAAGGTCCCCTTGTCTAATGGGAACTAGCCCACTCACACTAAAGCAGCTATTTCCCATTAGAGAAATGGCCCTCTGATCTGCAGAGGTAGAAAGGTCCTCTCGTCTAAGGGAACTAGCCCACTCACACTGAAGCAGCTATTTCCCATTAGAGAAATGGCCCTCCGACCTGCAGAGGCAGAATGGTCCCCTTGTCTAATGGAAACTAGCCCACTCACACTGAAGCAGCTATTTCCCAGTAGAGAAACGGCCCTCTGACCTGCAGAGACAGAAAGGTCCTCTCGTCTAAGGGAACTAGCCCACTCTTGCTAAAGCAGCTATTTCCCATTAGAGAAACGGCCCTCCGACCTGCAGAGGCAGAAACGTCTTCTCGTCTAAGGGAACTAGCCCACTCATAATGGGAACTAGCCCACTCACACTGAAGCAGCTATTTCCCATTAGAAAAACAGCGCTCTGACCTGCAGAGGCAGAGAGGTCCCCTCGTCTAATGGGAACTACCCCACTCACACTGAAGCAGCTATATCCCATTGGAGAAATGGCCCTCTGACCTGCAGAGGCAGAAAAGGTCCCCTCGTCTAATGGGAACTAGCCCACTCACACAGAAGCAGCTATTTCCCATTGGAGAAACGGCCCTCCGACCTGCAGAGGCAGAAAGGTCCCCTCGTCTAATGGGAACTAGCGCACTCATAATGGGAACTAGCCCACTCACACTAAAGCAGCTATTTCCCATTAGAGAAATGGCCCTCTGACCTGCAGAGGCAGAAAGGTCCTCTCGTCTAAGGGAACTAGCCCACCCTTGCTAAAGCAGCTATTTCCCATTAGAGAAACGGCCCTCTGACCTGCAGAGGCAGAAAGGTCCTCTCGTCTAAGGGAACTAGCCCACTCATAATGGGAACTAGCCCACTCACACTGAAGCAGCTATTTCCCATTAGAGAAATGGCCCTCCGACCTGCAGAGGCAGAATGGTCCCCTTGTCTAATGGAAACTAGCCCACTCACACTGAAGCAGCTATTTCACATTACAGAAACGGCCCTCTGACCTGCAGAAGCAGAAAGGTCTTCTCGTCGAATGGGAACTAGACCACTCACACTGAAGCAGCTATTTCCCTTTAGACAAACAGCCGCCTGACCTGCAGAGGAAGAAAGGCCCTCTCGTCTAATGGGAACTAGCCCACTCACACTGAAGCAGCTATTTCCCAGTAGAGAAACGGCCCTCTGACCTGCAGAGACAGAAAGGTTCAATCGTCTAATGGGAACTAGCCCACTCACACTGAAGCAGCTATTTCCCATTACCGAAACAGTCCTCCGACCTGCAGAGGCAGAAAGGACCCCTTGTCTAACAGGAACTAGCCCACTCACACTGAAGCAGCTATTTCCAATTGGAGAAACAGTCCTCCGACCTGCAGAAGCAGAAAGGTCCCCTTGTCTAATGGGAACTAGCCCACTCATAATGGGAACTAGCCCACTCACACTAAAGCAGCTATTTCCCATTAGAGAAACGGCCCTCCGACCTGCAGAGGCCGAAAGGTCTTCTCGTCTAAGGGAACTAGCCCACTCATAATGGGAACTAGCCCACTCACACTGAAGCAGCTATTTCCCATTATAAAAACGACCCTGGGACCTGCAGAGGCAGAAAGGTCCTCTCGTCTAATGGGAACTAGCCCACTCTTGCTGAAGCATCTTTTTCCCCATTAGAGAAACTGCCCTCCGATCTGGAGAGACAGAAAGGCCCCCTCGTCTAAAGGGAACTATCCCACTCACACTGAAGCAGCTATTTCCCATTAGAGAAACAGGCCTCTGACCTGCAGAGGCAGAGAGGCCCCTCGTCTAATGGGAACTAGCCCACCCGAACTGAAGCAGCTATTTCCCATTAGAGAAACGGCCCTCTGACCTGCAGAGGCAGAAAGGTTCCCTCGTCTAATGGGAACTAGCCCACTCACACTGAAGCAGCTATTTCCCATTGGAGAAACGGCCCTCCGACCTGCAGAGGCATAAAGGTCACCTCGTCTAACGGGAACTAGCCCACTCATAATGGGAACTAGCCCACTCACACTAAAGCAGCTATTTCCCATTAGACAAACAGCCCTCTGACCTGCAGAGGCAGAAAGGTCCCCACGTCTAAGGGAACTAGCCCACTCATATTGGGAGCTAGCCCACTCACACTGAAGCAGCTATTTCCCATTGGAGAAACGGCCCTCCAACCAGCAGAGGCAGAAAAGGTCCCCTCGTCTAATGGGAACTAGCGCACTCACACTGAAGCAGCTATTTCCCATTGGAGAAACAGCATTCCGACCTGCAGAAGCAGAAAGGTCCCCTTGTCTAATGGGAACTAGCCCACTCACACTGAAGCAGCTATTTCCCATTGGAGAAACGGCCCTCCGACCAGCAGAGGCAGAAAAGGTCCCCTCGTCTAAGGGAACTAGTTCACTCATAATGGGAACTAGCCCACTCGCACTGAAACAGCTATTTCCCATAGAGAAACGGCCCTGCGACCTGCAGAGGCAGAAAGGTCCTCTCGTCTAATGGGAAGTAGCCCACTCTTGCTGAAGCAGCTATTTCCCATTAGAGAAACGGCCCTCTGACCTGCAGAGGCAGAAAGGTCCTCTCGTCTAAGGGAACTAGCCCACTCACACTGAAGCAGCTATTTCCCATTAGAAAAACAGCCCTCTGACCTGCAGAGGCAGAGAGGTCCCCTCGTCTAATGGGAACTACCCCACTCACACTGAAGCAGCTATTTCCCATTGGAGAAATGGCCCTCTGACCTGCAGAGGCAGAAAAGGTCCCCTCGTCTAATGGGAACTAGCCCACTCACACAGAAGCAGCTATTTCCCATTGGAGAAACGGCCCTCCGACCTGCAGAGGCAGAAAGGTCCCCTCGTCTAATGGGAACTAGCCCACTCATAATGGGAACTAGCCCACTCACACTAAAGCAGCTATTTCCCATTAGAGAAATGGCCCTCTGACCTGCAGAGGTAGAAAGGTCCTCTAGTCTAATGGGAACTAGCCCACTCTTGCTGAAGCAGCTATTTCCCATTAGAGAAACGGCCCTCTGACCTGGAGAGACAGAAAGGTTGCCTCGTATAATGGGAACTAGCCCACTCATAATGGGAACTAGCCCACTCACACTAAACCAGCTATTTCCCATTAGACAAACAGCCCTCTGACCTGCAGAGACAGAAAGGTTCAATCGTCTAATGGGAACTAGCCCACTCACACTGAAGCAGCTATTTCCCATTGGAGAAATGGCTCTCCGACCTGCAGATGCAGAAAGGTCCCCTCGTCTAATGAGTACTAGCCCACTCTCACTGAAGCAGCTATATCCCATTGGAGAAACGGCCCTCCGACCTGCAGAGGCATAAAGGTCACCTCATCTAACGGGAACTAGCCCACTAACACTAAAGCAGCTATTTCCCATTAGACAAACAGCCCTCTGACCTGCAGAGGCAGAAAGGTCCCCACGTCTAAGGGAACTAGCCCACTTATATTGGGAGCTAGCCCACTCACACTGAAGCAGCTATTTCCCATTAGCGAAACAGTCCTCAGACCTGCAGAGGCAGAAAGGTCCCCTCGTCTAATGGGAACTAGCCCACTCACACTGAAGCAGCTATTTCCCAGTAGAGAAACGGCCCTCTGACCTGCAGAGACAGAAAGGTTCAATCGTCTAATGGGAACTAGCCCCTCACACTGAGGCAGTTATTTCCCATTGGAGAAACGGCCCTCCGACGTGCAGAGGCAGAAAGGTCCCCTTGTCTAATGGGAACTAGCCCACTCACACTAAAGCAGCTATTTCCCATTAGAAAAACAGCCCTCTGACCTGCAGAGGCAGAGAGGTCCCCTCGTCTAATGGGAAATACCCCACTCACACTGAAGCAGCTATTTCCCATTGGAGAAATGGCCCTCTGACCTGCAGAGGCAGAAAAGGTCCCCTCGTCTAATGGGAACTAGCCCACTCACACAGAAGCAGCTATTTCCCATTAGAGAAAGGCCCTCTGACCTGCAGAGGCAGAAAGGTCTTCTCGTCTAAGGGAACTAGCCCACTCATAATGGGAACTAGCCCACTCACACTGAAGCAGCTATTTCCCATTAGAAAACAGCCCTCTGACCTGCAGAGGCAGAGAGGTCCCCTCGTCTAATGGGAACTACCCCACTCACACTGAAGCAGCTATATCCCATTGGAGAAATGGCCCTCTGACCTGCAGAGGCAGAAAAGGTCCCCTTGTCTAATGGGAACTAGCCCACTCACACTGAAGCAGCTATTTCCCATTGGAGAAACGGCCCTCCGACCTGCAGAGGCAGAAAGGTCCCCTCGTCTAATGGGAACTAGCCCACTCACACTAAAGCAGCTATTTCCCATTGGAGAAACAGCCCTGCGACCTGCAGAGGCAAAAAGGTCCTCTCGTCTAATGGGAACTAGCCCACTCTTGCTGAAGCAGCTATTTCCCATTAGAGAAACGGCTCTCCAACCAGGAGAGACAAAAATGTCCCCATGTCTAATGGGAAGTAGCCCACTCACACTGAAGCAGCTTTTTCCCATTAGACAAACGGTCCTCTGACCTGCAGAGGCAGAAAGGTCCCCTCGTCTAATGGGAACTAGCCAGCTCACACTGAAGCAGCTATTTCGCATTACAGAAACGGCCCCCTGACCTGCAGAAGCAGAAAGGTCTTCTCGTCTAATGGGAACTAGACCACTCACACTGAAGCAGCTATTTCCCTTTAGACAAACAGCCGTCTGACCTGCAGAGGAAGAAAAGCTCTATCGTCTAATGGGAAGTAGCGCACTCATAATTGGAACTAGCCCACTCACACTGAAGCAGCCATTTCCCATTAGAGAAACGGCCCTCCGACCTGCAGAGGCAGAAAAGTCCTCTCGTCTAATGGGAACTAGCCCACTCACACTGAAGCAGCTATTTCCCAGTAGAGAAACGGCCCTCTGACCTGCAGAGACAGAAAGGTTCAATCGTCTAATGGGAGCTAGTCCACTCACACTGAAGCAGCTATTTCCCATTAGCGAAACAGTCCTCCGACCTGCAGAGGCAGAAAGGTCCCCTTGTCTAATGGGAACTAGCCCACTCATAATGGGAACTAGCCCACTCACACTAAAGCAGCTATTTCCCATTAGAGAAACGGCCCTCCGACCTGCAGAGGCAGAAAGGTCTTCTCGTCTAAGGGAACTAGTCCACTCATAATGGGAACTAGCCCACTCACACTGAAGCAGCTATTTCCCATTATAAAATGACCCTGGGACCTGCAGAGGCAGAAAGGTCCTCTCGTCTAATGGGAACTAGCCCACTCTTGCTGAAGCATCTTTTTCCCCATTAGAGAAACTGCCCTCTGATCTGAAGAGACAGAAAGGTCCCCTCGTCTAAAGTGAACTATCCCACTCACACTGAAGCAGCTATTTCCCATTGGAGAAACGGCCCTGCGACCTGCAGAGGCAAAAAGGTCCTCTCGTCTAATGGGAACTAGCCCACTCTTGCTGAAGCAGCTATTTCCCATTGGAGAAACGGCCCTGCGACCTGCAGAGGCAAAAAGGTCCTCTCGTCTAATGGGAACTAGCCCACTCTTGCTGAAGCAGCTATTTCCCATTAGAGAAACGGCTCTCCAACCAGGAGAGACAAAAAGGTCCCCATGTCTAATGGGAAGTAGCCCACTCACACTGAAGCAGCTATTTCCCATTAGAGAAACGGCCCTCCGACCTGCAGAGGCAGAAAGGGCTCCTCGTCTAATTGGAACTAGGCACTCACACTGAAGCAGCTTTTTCTCATTAGACAAACGGTCCTCTGACCTGCAGAGGCAGAAAGGTCCCCTCGTCTAATGGGAACTAGCCAGCTCACACTGAAGCAGCTATTTCGCATTACAGAAACGGCCCCCTGACCTGCAGAAGCAGAAAGGTCTTCTCGTCTAATGGGAACTAGACCACTCACACTGAAGCAGCTATTTCCCTTTAGACAAACAGCCGTCTGACCTGCAGAGGAAGAAAGGCTCTATCGTCTAATGGGAAGTAGCGCACTCATAATTGGAACTAGCCAACTCACACTGAAGCAGCTATTTCCCAGTAGAGAAACGGCCCTCTGACCTGCAGAGACAGAAAGGTTCAATCGTCTAATGGGAGCTAGCCCACTCACACTGAAGCAGCTATTTCCCATTGGAGAAATGGCCCTCTGACCTGCAGAGGCAGAAAAGGTCCCCTCGTCTAATGGGAACTAGCCCACTCACACAGAAGCAGCTATTTCCCATTGGAGAAACGGCCCTCCGACCTGCAGAGGCAGAAAGGTCTTCTCGACTAAGGGAACTAGTCCACTCATAATGGGAACTAGCCCACTCACACTGAAGCAGCTATTTCCCATTATAAAAACGACCCTGGGACCTGCAGAGGCAGAAAGGTCCTCTCGTCTAATGGGAACTAGCCCACTCTTGCTGAAGCATCTTTTTCCCCATTAGAGAAACTGCCCTCTGATCTGGAGAGACAGAAAGGTCCCCTCGTCTAATGGGAACTAGCCCACTCACACTGAAGCAGCTATTTCCCATTAGAAAAACGGCCCTGGGACCTGCAGAGGCAGATAGGTCCTCTCGTCTAATGGGAAATAGCCCACTCACACTGAAGCAGCTATTTCCCATTAGAGAAATGGCCCTCCGACCTGCAGAGGCAGAAAGGTTCCCTCGTCTAATGGGAAATAGCCCACTCCCGCTGAAGCAGCTATTTCCCATTAGCGAAAGAGTCCTCCGACCTGCAGAGGCAGAAAGGTCCCCTCGTCTAATGGGAACTAGCCCACTCACACTGAAGCAGCTATTTCCCATTAGAAAAACGGCCCTGGGACCTGCAGAGGCAGATAGGTCCTCTCGTCTAATGGGAACAAGCCCACTCTTGCTGAAGCAGCTTTTTCCCTTTAGAGAAAGGGCCCTCCGATCTGGAGAGACGGAAAGGTCCCCTTATCTAATGGGAACTAGCCCGCTCACACTGAAGCAGCTATTTCCCATTGGAGAAACGGTCCTCCGACCTGCAGAGGCAGAAAGGTCCCTTCGTTTAAATGGGAAATAGCACACTCACACTGAAGCAGCTATTTCCCATTAGAGAAACGGCCCTCCGACCTACAGAGGCAGAAAGGTCCCCTCGTCTAATGAGAACTAGCCCACTCATAATGGGAACTAGCCCACTCACACTAAAGCAGCTATTCCCCATTAGAGAAACGGCCCTGCGACCTGCAGAGGCAGAAAGGTCCTCTTGTCTAAAGGGAAATAGCCTTTTCAGTGTTAGTAGGCTAGTTCCCATTATTATGCAGGACTTGGCCACTAGGGGAAAAAAGGGCCATTTCTCTAATGGGAACTAGCCTTCTCAGTGTGAGTAGTCTAGTTCCCATTATTATACAGGACTTGGCCACTATGTGCAAAAAAGGGCCATTTCTGTAATGGGAACTAGCCCACTCATACTGAGGCAGCTATTTCCCATTAGAGAAACGGCCCTCCGACCTGCAGAGGCAGAAAGGTTGCCTCGTCTAATGGGAACTAGCCCGCTCACACTAAAGCAGCTATTTCCCATTAGAGAAACGGCCCTCCGACCTGCAGAGACAGTAAGGTCCTCTCGTCTAAGGGAGTTAGCCCACTCATAATGGGAACTAGCCCACTCACACTGAAGCAGCTATTTCCCATTAGAGAAACGGCCCCCTGACCTGCAGAGGCAGAAAAGTCCCCTTGTCTTATGGGAACTAGCCCACTCACACTGAAGCAGCTGCTTCCCATTAGAGAAATGGCCATCCGACCTACAGAGGCAGAAGGGTCCCCTCGTCTAATGGGAAATAGCCCACTCATAATGGGAAGAAGCCCACTCACACTAAAGCAGCTATTTCCCATTAGAGAAACGGCCCTGCGACTTGCAGAGGCAGAAAGGTCCTCTTGTCTAATGGGAACTAGCCCACTCAGACTGAAGCAGCTATATCCCATTAGAGAAACGGCCCTGCGACTTGCAGAGGCAGAAAGGTCCTCTTGTCTAATGGGAACTAGCCCACTCACACTGAAGCAGCTATTTCCCATTAGAGAAATGGCCCTCCGACCTGCAGAGGCAGAAAAGGTCCCCTCGTCTAATGGGAACTAGCCCACTCACACTGAAGCAGCTATTTCCCGTTGGAGAAACGGCCCTACAACCTGCAGCGGCAGAAAGGTCTGCTCTTCTCATGGGAAATAGCCTTTTCAGTGTGAGTAGGCTACTTACCATTATTATGCAGGACTTGGCCACGATGTGCAAAAAATGGCCATTTCTCTAATGTGAACAAGCACACTCACACTGAAGCAGAAATTTCCCATTAGAGATACAGCCCTCCGACCTGGAGAGGCAGAAAGGTTCCTTCGTCTAAGGGGAACTAGCCCACTCACACTGAGGCAGCTATTTCCCATTGGAGAAACGGCCCTCCGACGTGCAGAGGCAGAAAGTTCCCCTTGTCTAATGGGAACTAGCCCACTCACACTGAAGCAGCAGTTTCCCCATTAGAGAAACGGCACTCCGACCTGCAGAGGTAGAAAGGTCCCCTCGTCTAATGGGAACTAGCCCACTCATAATGGGAACTAGCCCGCTCACAAAGAAGCAGCTATTTCCCATTAGAGAAATGGCCGTGTGACCTGCAGAGGCAGAAAGGTCTTCTCGTCTAATGGGAACTAGCCAATTCTTGCTGAAGCAGCTTTTTCCCATTAGCGAAACGGCCCTGCGATCTGGAGAGACAGAAAGGTCCCCTCGTCTAATGGGAACTAGCGCACTCACACTGAAGCAGCTATTTCCCATTAGAGAAACAGCCCTCTGACCTGCAGAGGCAGAGAGGTCCCCTCGTCTAATGGGAACTAGCCCACTCACACTGAAGCAGCTATTTCCCATTAGAGAAACGGCCCTCTGACCTGGAGAGACAGAAAGGTTCCCTCGTCTAATGGGAACTAGCCCACTCACACTGAAGCAGCTATTTCCCATTAGATAAACGACCCCACAACCTGCAGAGGCAGAAAGGTCCGCTCTTCTCATGGGAAATAGCCTTTTCAGTGTCAGTAGGCTAGTTACCATTATTATGCAGGACTTGGCCACTAGGGGAAAAAAGGGCCATTTCTCTAATGGGAACTAGTCTTCTCGGTGTGAGAAGGCTAGTTCCCATTATTATGCAGGACTTGGCCACTATGTGCAAAAAAGGGCCATTTCTCTAATGGGAACTAGCCCACTCCCACTGAAGCAGCTATTTCCCATTAGAGAAATGGCCCTCCGACCTGCAGAGGCAGAAAGGTCCTCTCGTCTAATGGGAACTAGCCCACTCATAATGGGAACTAGCCCGCTCACACTAAAGCAGCTATTTCCCATTAGAGAAACGGCCCTCCGACCTGCAGGGGCAGAAAGGTCCTCTCGTCTAATGGGAACTAGCCCATTCTTGCTGAAGCAGCTTTTTCCCATTAGCGAAACAGCCCTCAGATCTGGAGAGACAGAAAGGTCCCCTCGTCTAATGGGAACTAGCCCACTCGCACTGAAGCAGCAATTTCCCATTAGAGAAACAGCCCTCCGACCTGCAGAGGCAGAAAAGTTCCCCTCGTCTAATGGGAACTAGCCCACTCACACTGAAGCAGCTATTTCCCATTGGAGAAACGGCCCTCCGACCTGCAGAGACAGAAAGATCCCTTCGTCTAATGGGAACTAGCCCACTCACACTGAAGCAGCTATTATCCATTGGAGAAACGGCCCTCCGACGTGCAGGTGCAGAAAGGTCCCCTCATCTAATAGGAACTAGCCCACTCACACTGAAGCAGATGTTTCCCATTAGAGAAACGGCCCTCCGACCTGGATTGGCAGAAAAGTCCCCTCGTCTAATGGGAACTAGCCCACTCACACTGAAGCAGCTATTTCCCATTAGAGAAATGGCCCTCCGACCTGCAGAGGCAGAAAGGTGCCCTCTTTTCATGGGAACTAGCCTTTTCAGTGTGAGTAGGATAGTTTCCATTATCATGCAGGACTTGGCCACTAGGGGCAAAAAAGGGCCATTTCTCTAATGGGAACTAGCCTTCTTAGTGTGTGTAGGCTACTTCCCATTATTATGCAGGACTTGGCCACTGTGGGAAAAAAAAATGTCCATTTCTCTAATGGGAACTAGCCCACTCACACTGAAGCAGCTATTTATCATTAGAGATACAGCCCTCCAACCTTCAGAGGCAGAAAGATCCTCTCGTCTAATGGGAACTAGCCCACTCACACTGAAGCAGCTATTTCCCATTGGAGAAACGTCCCTGCGACCTGGAGAGGCAGAAAGGTCCCTTTGTCTAATGGGAACTAGCCGACTCACACTGAGGCAGCTATTCCCCATTAGAGAAATGGCCCTCCGACCTGCAGAGGCAGAAAGGTCCCCTTGTCTAATGGGAACGAGCCCACTCACACTGAAGCAGCTATTTCCCATTACAGAAACGGCCCTCCGACCTGCAGATGCAGGAGGGTCTCTTTGTCTGTTGGGAACTAGTCCACTCACACTGAAGCAGCTCTTTACCATTGGAAAAACGTCCCTCCGACCTGCAAAGGAAGAAAGGTCCCCTCGTCTAATGGGAACTAGGCCACTCACACTGAAGCAGCTTTTTCCCATTAGAGAAACAGCCCTCCGACCTGCAGAGGCAGAAAGGTTCCCTCGTCTAATGGGACCTAGCCCACTCTCACTGAAGCAGCAATTTCCCATTAGTGAAACGGCCCTCCGACCTGCAGAGGCAGAAAGGCCCCCTCGTCTAATGGGAACTAGCCCACTCACACTGAAGCAGCTTTTTCCCATTAGAGAAACAGCCCTCCGACCTGCAGAGGCAGAAAGGTTGCTTTGTCTAATGGGAACTAGCCCACTCACACTGAAGCAGCTATTTCCCATTAGAGAAACAGCCCTCCGACCTTCAGAGGCAGAAAAGGTCCCCTCGTCTAATGGGAACTAGCCCGCTCACACTGAAGCAGCTATTTCCCATGAGAGAAACAGCCCTCCGACGTGCAGGTGCAGAAAGGTCCCCTCGTCTAATACGAACTAGCCCACTCGCACTGAAGCAGATGTTTCCCATTAGAGAAACGGCCCTCCGACCTGCAGAGGAAGAAAAGTCCCCTCGTCTAATGGGAACTAGCCCACTCACACTGAAGCAGCTATTTCCCATTAGAGAAACGGCCCTACAACCTACAGAGGCAGAAAGGTCCACCCTTCTCATGGGAAATAGCCTTTTTTTGTGAGTAGGCTAGTTCCCATTATTATGCAGGACCTGGCCACTAGGGCCAAAAAAGGGCAATTTCTCTAATGGGAACTAGCCTTCTCAGTGTGAGTAGGCTCGTTCCCATTATTATGCAGGACTTGGCCACTAGGGGCAAAAAAGGCCCATTTCTCTAATGGGAACTAGCCTTCTCAGTGGGAGTAGTCTAGTTCCCATTATTATGCAGGACTTGACCACTGTGGGAAAAAAGGGCCATTTCTCTATTGGGAACTAGCCCACTCACATTGAAGCAGCTATTTCCCATTAGAGAAACGGCCCTCCGAACTGCAGGGGCAGAAAAGTCCCCTCGACAAATGGGAACTAGCCCACTCACACTGAAGCAGCTATTTCCCATTAGAGAAACGCCCTCCGACATGCATAGGCAGAAAGGTCCCCTTTTCTAATGGGAACTTGCCCACTCGCACTGAAGCAGTTATTTCCCATTAGAGAAACGGCCCTCCGACCTGGAGAGGCAGAAAGGTCCCCTTGTCTAATGGGAACTAGTCCACTCACACTGAAGCAGCTATTTCCCATTGGAGAAACGTCCCTGCGACCTGCAGAGGCAGAAAGGTCCCCTTGTCTAATGGGAACTTGCCCACTCACACTGAAGCAGCCATTTCCCATTAGAGAAACGGCTCTCTGACCTGCAGAGGCAGAAAGGTCCCCTCATCTAATGGGAACTAGCCCACTCACACTGAAGCAGCTATTTCCCATTAGAGAAAGGCCCTCCGACCTGCAGAGGCAGAAAGGTCCCCTTGTCTAATGGGAACTAGTCCACTCACACTGAAGCAGCTATTTCCCATTGGAGAAACGTCCCTGCGACCTGCAGAGGCAGAAAGGTCCCCTTGTCTAATGGGAACTTGCCCACTCACACTGAAGTAGCTATTTCCCATTAGAGAAACAGCCTTCCGACCTGGAGAGACAGAAAGGTCCCCTCATCTAGTGGGAAGTAGCCCACTCACACTGAATCAGCTATTCCCCATTAGAGAACCGGCCCTCCGAACTGCAGAGGCAGAAAGGTCCCCTCGTCTAATGGGAACTAGCCCATTCACACTGAAGCAGCTATTTACCATTGGAGAAACGGCCCTCCGATCTGCAGAGGCAGAAAAGGTCCCCTCGTCCAATGGGAACTAGCCCACTCACACTGAAGCAGCTCTTTACCATTGGAAACATGGCCCTCCGACCTGCAGAAGCAGAAAGGCCCCTTTGTCTAATGGGAACTAGCCCACTCACACTGAAGCAGCTATTTCCCATTAGAGAAACAGCCCTTCGACCTGCAGAGGCAGAAAGGTCCCCTCGTTTAATGGGAACTAGCGCACTCACACTGAAGCAGCTATTTCCCATTGGAGAAACAGCATTCCGACCTGCAGAAGCAGAAAGGTCCCCTTGTCTAATGGGAACTAGCCCACTCACACTGAAGCAGCTATTTCCCATTGGAGAAACGGCCCTCCGACCAGCAGAGGCAGAAAAGGTCCCCTCGTCTAAGGGAACTAGTCCACTCATAATGGGAACTAGCCCACTCGCACTGAAACAGCTATTTCCCATAGAGAAACGGCCCTGCGACCTGCAGAGGCAGAAAGGTCCTCTCGTCTAATGGGAAGTAGCCCACTCTTGCTGAAGCAGCTATTTCCCATTAGAGAAACGGCCCTCTGACCTGCAGAGGCAGAAAGGTCCTCTCGTCTAATGGGAACTACCCCACTCACACTGAAGCAGCTATGTCCCATTGGAGAAATGGCCCTCTGACCTGCAGAGGCAGAAAAGGTCCCCTCGTCTAATGGGAACTAGCCCACTCACACAGAAGCAGCTATTTCCCATTGGAGAAACGGCCCTCCGACCTGCAGAGGCAGAAAGGTCCGCTCGTCTAATGGGAACTAGCCCACTCATAATGGGAACTAGCCCACTCACACTAAAGCAGCTATTTCCCATTAGAGAAATGGCCCTCTGACCTGCAGAGGCAGAAAGGTCCTCTCGTCTAATGGGAACTAGCCCACTCTTGCTGAAGCAACGATTTCCCATTAGAGAAACGGCCCTCTGACCTGGAGAGACAGAAAGGTTGCCTCGTATAATGGGAACTAGCCCACTCACACTGAAGCAGCTATTTCCCATTAGAGAAACGGCCCTCCGACCTGCAGAGGCAGAAAAGTCCTCTTATCTAATGGGAACTAGCCCACTCACACTGAAGCAGCTATTTCCCAGTAGAGAAACAGCCCTCTGACCTGCAGAGACAGAAAGGTTCAATCGTCTAATGGGAACTAGCCCACTCACACTGAAGCACCTATTTCCCATTAGCGAAACAGTCTTCCGACCTGCAGAGGCAGAAAGGCCCCCTTGTCTAACGGGAACTAGCCCACTCACACTGAAGCAGCTATTTCCCATTGGATAAACAGTCCTCCGACCTACAGAAGCAGAATGGTCCCTTTGTCTAATGGGAACTAGCCCCCTCACACTGAGGCAGTTATTTCCCATTGGAGAAACGGCCCTCCGATGTGTAGACGCAGAAAGGTCCCCTCGTCTAATGGGAACTAGCCCACTCATAATGGGAACTAGCCCACTCACACTAAAGCAGCTATTTCCCATTAGAGAAACAGCCCTCCGACCTGCAGAGGCAGAAAGGTCTTCTCGTCTAAGGGAACTAGCCCACTCATAATGGGAACTAGCCCACTCACACTGAAGCAGCTATTTCCCATTAGACAAACAACCCTCTGACCTGCAGAGGCAGAAAGGTCCCCATGTCTAAGGGAACTAGCCCACTTATATTGGGAGCTAGCCCACTCACACTGAAGCAGCTATTTCCCATTAGCGAAACAGTCCTCCGACCTGCAGAGGCAGAAAGGTCCCCTCGTCTAATGGGAACTAGCCCACTCACACTGAAGCAGCCATTTCCCATTGGAGAAACAGCCCTCCGACCTGCAGAAGCAGAAAGGTCCCTTCGTCTAATGGGAACTAGCCCACTCATAATGGGAACTAGCCCACTCACACTAAAGCAGCTATTTCCCATTAGAGAAACGACCCTGGGACCTGCAGAGGCAGAAAGGTCCTCTCGTCTAATGGGAACTAGCCTACTCTTGCTGAAGCATCTTTTTCCCCATTAGAGAAACTGCCCTCCGATCTGGAGAGACAGAAAGGTCCCCTCGTCTAAAGGGAACTATCCCACTCACACTGAAGCAGCTATTTCCCATTACAGAAACGGCCCTCCGACCTGCAGATGCAGGAGGGTCTCTGTCTGTTGGGAACTAGTCCACTCACACTGAAGCAGCTCTTTACCATTGGAAAAACGTCCCTCCGACCTGCAAAGGAAGAAAGGTCCCCTCGTCTCATGGGAACTAGGCCACTCACACTGAAGCAGCTTTTTCCCATTAGAGAAACAGCCCTCCGACCTGCA
This sequence comes from Ambystoma mexicanum, assembly GCF_040938575.1. Classification (NCBI taxonomy): domain Eukaryota; kingdom Metazoa; phylum Chordata; class Amphibia; order Caudata; family Ambystomatidae; genus Ambystoma; species Ambystoma mexicanum. Next base: position 816,192,597 of record NC_090929.1, read on the forward strand.
GAGGCAGAAAGGTTCCCTCGTCTAATGGGACCTAGCCCACTCTCACTGAAGCAGCAATTTCCCATTAGTGAAACGGCCCTCCGACCTGCAGAGGCAGAAAGGCCCCCTCGTCTAATGGGAACTAGCCCACTCACACTGAAGCAGCTTTTTCCCATTAGAGAAACAGCCCTCCGACCTGCAGAGGCAGAAAGGTTTCTTTGTCTAATGGGAACTAGCCCACTCACACTGAAGCAGCTATTTCCCATTAGAGAAACAGCCCTCCGACCTTCAGAGGCAGAAAAGGTCCCCTCGTCTAATGGGAACTAGCCCGCTCACACTGAAGCAGCTATTTCCCATGAGAGAAACAGCCCTCCGACGTGCAGGTGCAGAAAGGTCCCCTCGTCTAATACGAACTAGCCCACTCACACTGAAGCAGATGTTTCCCATTAGAGAAACGGACCTCCGACCTGGAGAGGCAGAAAGGTCCCTTTGTCTATTGGGAACTAGTCCACTCACACTGAAGCAGCTATTTCCCATTAGAGAAACGGCCCTACAACCTGCAGAGGCAGAAAGGTCCCCTCTTCTCATGGGAACTAGCCTTTTCAGTGTGAGTGGGAGAGTTCCCATTATTATGCAGGACTTGGCCACTGTGGGAAAAAAATTGCCATTTCTCTAATGGGAACTTGCCCACTCACACTGAAGCAGCTATTTCCCATTAGAGAAACGGCCCTCCGACCTTCAGAGGCAGAAAGGTCCCCTATTCTCATGGGAACTAGCCTTTTCAGTGTGAGTAGGATAGTTCCCATTATTAAGCATGACTTGGCCACTAGGGGCAAAAAAGGGCAATTTCTCTAATGGGAACTAGCCTTCTCAGTGTGTGTAGGCTAGTTCCCATTATTATGCAGGATTTGGCCACTGTGTGGGAAAAAAATGGCCATTTCTCTAATGGGAACTAGCCCACTCACACTGAAGCAGCTATTTCCCATTGGAGAAACGTCTCTGCGACCTGGAGAGGCAGAAAGGTCCCTTTGTCTCTTGGGAACTAGTCCACTCAGACTGAAGCAGCTATTTCCCATTAGAGAAACTGCCCTCCGACCTGCAGAGGCAGAAAGGCCCCATTGTCTAATGGGAACTAGCCCACTCACACTGAAGCAGCTATTTTCCATTAGAGAAACGGCCCTCCGACCTGCAGAGGCAGAAAGGCCCCCTCGTCTAATGGGAACTAGCCCACTCACACTGAAGTAGCTATTTCCCATTAGAGAAACTGCCCTCCGACCTGCAGAGGCAGAAAGGCCCCATTGTCTAATGGGAACTAGCCCACTCACACTGAAGCAGCTATTTTCCATTAGAGAAACGGCCCTCCGACCTGCAGAGGCAGAAAGGCCCCCTCGTCTAATGGGAACTAGCCCACTCACACTGAAGCAGCTATTTCCCATTAGAGAAACAGCCCTCTGAACTGCAGAGGCAGAAAGGTCCCCTCGTCTAATGGGAACTAGCCCACTCACACTGAAGCATCTATTTCCCATTGGAGAAACGGCCCTCCGACCTGCAGAGGCAGAAAGGTCCCTTCGTCTAATGGGAACTAGCCCACTCACATTGAAGCAGCTATTTCCAATTAGAGAAACAGCCCTCCGACCTGCAGAGGCAGAAAGGCCCCATTCATTGTCTAATGGGAACTAGCCCACTCACACTGAAGCAGCTATTTCCCATTGGAGAAACGTCCCTCCGACGTGCAGGTGCAGAAAGGTCCCCTCGTCTAATAGGAACTAGCCCACTCACACTGAAGCAGATGTTTCCCATTAGAGAAACGGCCCTCCGACCTGCAGAGGAAGAAAAGTCCCCTCGTCTAATGGGAAATAAATAGTCTTTTCAGTGTGAGTAGGCTAGTTCCCAGTATTATGCAGGACTTGGCCACTAGGGGAAAAAGGGCAATTTCTCTAATGGGAACTAGCCTTTTCAGTGCGAGTAGGCTAGTTCCCATTATTATGCAGGACTTGGCCACTATGTGCAAAAAAGGTCCATTTCTCTAATGGGAACTAGCCCACTCACACTGAAGCAGAAATTTCCCATTAGAGATACAGCCCTCCGACCTGGAGAGGCAGAAAGGTCCCTTCGTCTATTGGGAACTAGCCCAACCACACAGAAGGAGACATTTCTCATTAGAGAAACGGCCCTACAACCTGCAGAGGCAGAAAGGTCCCCTCTTCTCATGGGAACTAGCCTTTTCAGTGTGAGTAGGAGAGTTCCCATTATTATGCAGGACTTGGCCACTAGGGGCAGAAAAGGGCCATTTCTCTAATGGGAACTAGCCTTCTCAGTGTGAGTAGGCTAGTTCCCATTATTATGCAGGACTTGGCCACTGTGGGAATAAAATGGCCATTTCTCTAATGGGAATAAAATGGCCATTTCTCTAATGGGAACTAGCTCACTCACACTGAAGCAGCTATTTCCCATTAGAGATACAGCCCTCCAACCTACACAGCCAGAAAGATCCTCTTGTCTAATGGGAACTAGCCCACTCATAATGGGAACTTGCCCACTCACACTGAAGCAGCTATTTCCCATTAGAGAAATGGCCCTCCGACCTTCAGAGGCAGAAAGGTCCCCTCTTCTCATGGGAACTAGCCTTTTCAGTGTGAGTAGGATAGTTCCCATTATTATGCAGGACTTGGCCACAGTGGGAAAAAAATGGCCATTTCTCTAATCGGAACTAGTTCACTCACACTGAAGAAGCTATTTCCCATTAGAGATACAGCCCTCCAACCTGCACAGACAGAAAGACCCTCTCGTCTAATGGGAACTAGCCCACTCACACTGAAGCAGCTATTTCCCTTTGGAGAAACGTCCCTAAGACCTGGAGAGGCAGAAAGGTCCCTTCGTCTAATGGGAACTAGCCCACTCAGACTGAGGCAGCTATTCCCCATTAGAAAAATGGCCCTCTGACCAGAAGAGGCAGAAAGATCCTCGTCTAATGGGAACTAGCCCACTCATAATGGGAACTTGCCCACTCACACTGAAGCAGCTATTCCCCATTGGAGAAACGTCCCTGCTACTTGGAGAGGCAGAAAGGTCCCTTCGTCTAATGGGAACTAGCCCACTCACACTGAGGCAGCTATTCCCCATTAGAGAAATGGCCCTCCGACCTCCAGTGGCAGAAAAGGTCCCCTCGTCTAATGGAACTAGCCCACTCTCACTGAAGCAGTTCTTTACCATTGGAAAAACGCCCTCCGACGTGCAGAGGCAGAAAGGTCCCCTTGTCTAATGGGAACTAGCCCACTCACAATGATGCAGCTATTTCCCATTAGAGAAACGACCCTCCGACCTGCAGAGGCAGAAAGATCCCGTTGTCTAATAGGAACTAGCCCACTCAGACTGAAGCAGACATTTCCCATTAAAGAAACGGCCCTCCGACCTGGAGAGGCAGAAAAGTCCCCTTGTCTAATGGGAACTAGCCCACTCACACTGAAGCAGCTATTTCCCATTGGAGAAACGTCCCTGCGACCTGGAGAGGCAGAAAGGTCCCTTTGTCTAATGGGAACTAGCCCACTCACACTGAGGCAGCTATTCCCCATTAGAGAAATGGCCCTCCGACCTGCAGAGGCAGAAAGGTCCCCTCGTTTTATGGGAACTAGCCCACTCATAATGGGAACTAGCCCACTCACACTAAAGCAGCTATTTCCCATTAGAGAAACGGACCTCCGACCTGCAGAGGCAGAAAGGTCCTCTCGTCTAATGGGAACTAGCCCACTCACACTGAAGCAGCTATTTCCCATTAGAGAAACGGCCCTACAACCTACAGAGGCAGAAAGGTCCACCCTTCTCATGGGAAATAGCCTTTTTTTGTGAGTAGGCTAGTTCACATTATTATGCAGGACCTGGCCACTAGGGCCAAAAAAGGGCAATTTCTCTAATGGGAACTAGCCTTCTCAGTGTGAGTAGGCTCGTTCCCATTATTATGCAGGACTTGGCCACTAGGGGCAAAAAAGGCCCATTTCTCTAATGGGAACTAGCCTTCTCAGTGGGAGTAGTCTAGTTCCCATTATTATGCAGGACTTGACCACTGTGGGAAAAAAGGGCCATTTCTCTATTGGGAACTAGCCCACTCACATTGAAGCAGCTATTTCCCATTAGAGAAACGGCCCTCCGAACTGCAGGGGCAGAAAAGTCCCCTCGACAAATGGGAACTAGCCCACTCACACTGAAGCAGCTATTTCCCATTAGAGAAACGCCCTCCGACATGCATAGGCAGAAAGGTCCCCTTGTCTAATGGGAACTTGCCCACTCGCACTGAAGCAGCTATTTCCCATTAGAGAAACGGCCCTCCGACCTGGAGAGGCAGAAAGGTCCCCTTGTCTAATGGGAACTTGCCCACTGACACTGAAGCAGCTATTTCCCATTAGAGAAAGGCCCTCCGACCTGCAGAGGCAGAAAGGTCCCCTTGTCTAATGGGAACTAGTCCACTCACACTGAAGCAGCTATTTCCCATTGGAGAAACGTCCCTGCGACCTGCAGAGGCAGAAAGGTCCCCTTGTCTAATGGGAACTTGCCCACTCACACTGAAGCAGCCATTTCCCATTAGAGAAACGGCTCTCTGACCTGCAGAGGCAGAAAGGTCCCCTCATCTAATGGGAACTAGCCCACTCACACTGAAGCAGCTATTTCCCATTAGAGAAAGGCCCTCCGACCTGCAGAGGCAGAAAGGTCCCCTTGTCTAATGGGAACTAGCCCATTCACACTGAAGCAGCGATTTACCATTGGAGAAACGGCCCTCCGATCTGCAGAGGCAGAAAAGGTCCCCTCGTCCAATGGGAACTAGCCCACTCACACTGAAGCAGCTCTTTACCATTGGAAACATGGCCCTCCGACCTGCAGAAGCAGAAAGGCCCCTTTGTCTAATGGGAACTAGCCCACTCACACTGAAGCAGCTATTTCCCATTAGAGAAACAGCCCTTCGACCTGCAGAGGCAGAAATGTCCCCTCGTTTAATGGGAACTAGCGCACTCACACTGAAGCAGCTATTTCCCATTGGAGAAACAGCATTCCGACCTGCAGAAGCAGAAAGGTCCCCTTGTCTAATGGGAACTAGCCCACTCACACTGAAGCAGCTATTTCCCATTGGAGAAACGGCCCTCCGACCAGCAGAGGCAGAAAAGGTCCCCTCGTCTAAGGGAACTAGTCCACTCATAATGGGAACTAGCCCACTCGCACTGAAACAGCTATTTCCCATAGAGAAACGGCCCTGCGACCTGCAGAGGCAGAAAGGTCCTCTCGTCTAATGGGAAGTAGCCCACTCTTGCTGAAGCTGATTTAACAAGGGGGGTCCTGGGAGTCTCTCTGCCAGACATTAGTCCTGGTTACGAGAGACTTACCCAGAGTCTTTAGCTCACTATCTTTTCACAGAGAAGAAATATCCCAAACATATCAGTCTTTGTCCTGCCCTGGGGCAGTCCAGCACCGAAATGCGAGGCAATTCTCCTCTGAACAAGAGTACCAACAGAAACCCCAGACACGTGTTTCGGTCTGGTTGGACCTCATCAGTAGGGTGGATCTGTGCCTCTCTAAGAATAGTGAGCAAGGGGTCCACGTATGGATTCCCCTAGTAACTTAGGGTGAGACCCAAAGTTACTTAAATATGCAGATTTAACAAGGGGGGTCCTGGGAGTCTCTCTGCCAGACATTAGTCCTGGTTACGAGAGACTTACCCAGAGTCTTTAGCTCACTATCTTTTCACAGAGAAGAAATATCCCAAACATATCAGTCTTTGTCCTGCCCTGGGGCAGTCCAGCACCGAAATGCGAGGCAATTCTCCTCTGAACAAGAGTACCAACAGAAACCCCAGACACGTGTTTCGGTCTGGTTGGACCTCATCAGTAGGGTGGATCTGTGCCTCTCTAAGAATAGTGAGCAAGGGGTCCACGTCTGGATTCCCCTAGTAACTTAGGGTGAGACCCAAAGTTACTTAAATATGCAGATTTAACAAGGGGGGTCCTGGGAGTCTCTCTGCCAGACATTAGTCCTGGTTACGAGAGACTTACCCAGAGTCTTTAGCTCACTATCTTTTCACAGAGAAGAAATATCCCATACATATCAGTCTTTGACCTGCCCTGGGGCAGTCCAGCACCGAAATGCGAGGCAATTCTCCTCTGAACAAGAGTACCAACAGAAACCCCAGACACGTGTTTCGGTCTGGTTGGACCTCATCAGTAGGGTGGATCTGTGCCTCTCTAAGAATAGTGAGCAAGGGGTCCACGTCTGGATTCCCCTAGTAACTTAGGGTGAGACCCAAAGTTACTTAAATATGCAGATTTAACAAGGGGGGTCCTGGGAGTCTCTCTGCCAGACATTAGTCCTGGTTACGAGAGACTTACCCAGAGTCTTTAGCTCACTATCTTTTCACAGAGAAGAAATATCCCAAACATATCAGTCTTTGTCCTGCCCTGGGGCAGTCCAGCACCGAAATGCGAGGCAATTCTCCTCTGAACAAGAGTACCAACAGAAACCCCAGACACGTGTTTCGGTCTGGTTGGACCTCATCAGTAGGGTGGATCTGTGCCTCTCTAAGAATAGTGAGCAAGGGGTCCACGTCTGGATTCCCCTAGTAACTTAGGGTGAGACCCAAAGTTACTTAAATATGCAGATTTAACAAGGGGGGTCCTGGGAGTCTCTCTGCCAGACATTAGTCCTGGTTACGAGAGACTTACCCAGAGTCTTTAGCTCACTATCTTTTCACAGAGAAGAAATATCCCAAACATATCAGTCTTTGTCCTGCCCTGGGGCAGTCCAGCACCGAAATGCGAGGCAATTCTCCTCTGAACAAGAGTACCAACAGAAACCCCAGACACGTGTTTCGGTCTGGTTGGACCTCATCAGTAGGGTGGATCTGTGCCTCTCTAAGAATAGTGAGCAAGGGGTCCACGTCTGGATTCCCCTAGTAACTTAGGGTGAGACCCAAAGTTACTTAAATATGCAGATTTAACAAGGGGTAGAATTGCCTAGCATTTCGGTGCTGGACTGCCCCAGGGCAGGACAAAGACTGATATGTTTGGGATATTTCTTCTCTGTGAAAGATAGTGAGCTAAAGACTCTGGGTAAGTCTCTCGCAACCAGGACTAATGTCTGGCAGAGGGACTCCCAGGACCCCCCTTGTTAATTTGCATATTTGAGTAAGTTTTGGTCTCACCCTAGCTTACTAGGGGAATCCAGACGTGGACCCCTTGCTCACTATTCTTAGAGAGGCAGAGCTCCTCCCTACTGATGAGGTCCAACCAGACCGAAACACGTGTCTGGGGATGCTGTTGGTACTCTTGTTCAGAGTAGAATTGCCTAGCATTTCGGTGCTGGACTGCCCCAGGGCAGGACAAAGACTGATATGTTTGGGATATTTCTTCTCTGTGAAAGATAGTGAGCTAAAGACTCTGGGTAAGTCTCTCGCAACCAGGACTAATGTCTGGCAGAGGGACTCCCAGGACCCCCCTTGTTAATTTGCACTCTTGCTGAAGCAGCTATTTCCCATTAGAGAAACGGCCCTCTGACCTGCAGAGGCAGAAAGGTCCTCTCGTCTAATGGGAACTACCCCACTCACACTGAAGCAGCTATGTCCCATTGGAGAAACGGCCCTCCGACCTGCAGAGGCAGAAAGGTCCGCTCGTCTAATGGGAACTAGCCCACTCATAATGGGAACTAGCCCACTCACACTAAAGCAGCTATTTCCCATTAGAGAAATGGCCCTCTGACCTGCAGAGGCAGAAAGGTCCTCTCGTCTAATGGGAACTAGCCCACTCTTGCTGAAGCAGCGATTTCCCATTAGAGAAACGGCCCTCTGACCTGGAGAGACAGAAAGGTTGCCTCGTATAATGGGAACTAGCCCACTCACACTGAAGCAGCTATTTCCCATTAGAGAAACGGCCCTCCGACCTGCAGAGGCAGAAAAGTCCTCTTGTCTAATGGGAACTAGCCCACTCACACTGAAGCAGCTATTTCCCAGTAGAGAAACAGCCCTCTGACCTGCAGAGACAGAAAGGTTCAATCGTCTAATGGGAACTAGCCCACTCACACTGAAGCACCTATTTCCCATTAGCGAAACAGTCTTCCGACCTGCAGAGGCAGAAAGGCCCCCTTGTCTAACGGGAACTAGCCCACTCACACTGAAGCAGCTATTTCCCATTGGAGAAACAGCCCTCCGACCTACAGAAGCAGAAAGGTCCCTTCGTCTAATGGGAACTAGCCCCCTCATAATGGGAACTAGCCCACTCACACTAAAGCAGCTATTTCCCATTAGAGAAACGGCCCTCCGACCTGCAGAGGCAGAAAGGTCTTCTCGTCTAAGGGAACTAGCCCACTCATAATGGGAACTAGCCCACTCACACTGAAGCAGCTATTTCCCATTAGACAAACAACCCTCTGACCTGCAGAGGCAGAAAGGTCCCCATGTCTAAGGGAACTAGCCCACTTATATTGGGAGCTAGCCCACTCACACTGAAGCAGCTATTTCCCATTAGCGAAACAGTCCTCCGACCTGCAGAGGCAGAAAGGTCCCCTCGTCTAATGGGAACTAGCCCACTCACACTGAAGCAGCTATTTCCCATTGGAGAAACAGCCCTCCGACCTGCAGAAGCAGAAAGGTCCCTTCGTCTAATGGGAACTAGCCCACTCATAATGGGAACTAGCCCACTCACACTAAAGCAGCTATTTCCCATTAGAGAAACAGCCCTCCGACCTGCAGAGGCAGAAAGGTCTTCTAGTCTAAGGGAACTAGCCCACTCATAATGGGAACTAGCCCACTCACACTGAAGCAGCTATTTCCCATTATAAAAACGACCCTGGGACCTGCAGAGGCAGAAATGTCCCCTCTTCTCCTGGGAACTAGCCTTTTCAGTGTGAGTAGGCTTGTTCCCATTATTATGCAGGACTTGGCCACTAGGGGCAAAAAAGGGCCATTTCTCTAATGGGAACTAGCCTTCTCAGCGTGAGTAGGCTCGTTCCCATTATTATGCAGGACTTGGCCACTGTGGGAAAAAAAGGGCCATTTCTCTAATGGGAACTAGCCCACTCACATTAACGCAGCTATTTCCCATTAGAGATGCAGCCCTCCGATCTGCAGAGGCAGAAAGGTCCTCTCGTCTAAAGGGAACTAGCCCACTCATAATGGGAACTAGCCCACTCACAATGAAGCAGCTATTTCCCATTAGAGAAACGGCCCTCCGAACTGCAGGGGCAAAAAGGTCCACTCGTCTAATGGGAACTAGCCCACTCACACTGAAGCAGCTATTCCCCATTAGAGAAACGGCCCTCCGACCTGCAGAGGCAGAAAGGTCCCCTCATCTCTCTAGAACTTGCCCACTCACACTGAAGCAGCTATTTACCATTAGAGAAACGACCCTCTGACCTGCAGCGGCAGAAAGGTCCCCTTGTCTAATGGGAACTTGCCCACTGACACTGAAGCAGCTATTTCCCATTAGAGAAACGGCTCTCTGACCTGCAGAGGCAGAAAGGTCCCCTCCTCTAATGGGAACTAGCCCACTCACACTGAAGCAGCTATTTCCCATTAGAGAAACAGCCCTCCGACCTGCAGAGGCAGAAAGGTCCCCTCGTCTAATGGGAACTATCCCACTCACACTGAAGCAGCTATTTCCCATTGGAGAAATGGCCCTCTGACCTGCAGAGGCAGAAAGGTCCCCTCATCTAATGGAAACTAGCCCACTCACACTGAAGCAGCTATTTCTAATTAGAGAAACGGTCCTACAACCTGCAGAGGCAGAAAGGTCCCCTCTTCTCACGGGAACTAGCCTTTTCAGTGTGAGTAGGAGAGTTCCCATTATTATGCAGGACTTGGCCACTGTGGGAAAAAAAATGGCCATTTCTCTAATCGGTACTAGCCCACTCACACTGAAGCAGCTATTTCCCATTAGAGATACAGCCCTCCAACCTGCACAGGCAGAAAGACCATCTCGTCTAATGGGAACTAGCCCACTCACACTGAGGCAGCTATTCCCCATTAGAGAAATGGCCCTCCGACCTGCAGAGGCAGAAAGGTCCCTTTGTCTAATGGGAACTAGCCCACTCATAATGGGAACTTGCCCACTCACACTGAAGCAGCTATTTGCCATTGGAGAAACGTCCCTGCGACCTGGAGAGGCAGAAAGGTCCCTTTGTCTAATGGGAACTAGTCCACTCACACTGAAACAGCCATTTCCCATTGGAGAAACGCCCCTCCGACCTGCAGAGGCAGAAAGGTCCCCTCGTCTAATGGGAACTAGCCCACTCACACTGAAGCAGCTATTTCCCATTAGAGAAACGGCCCTCCGACCTGGAGAGACAGAAAGGTCCCCTCATCTAGTGGGAAGTAGCCCACTCACACTGAAGCAGCTATTCCCCATTAGAGAAGTGGCCCTCGGACCTGCAGAGGCAGAAAGGTCCCCTAGTCTAATGGGAACTATCCCACTCACACTGAAGCAGCTATTTTCCACTGGAGAAACGGCTCTCAGACCTGCAGAGGCAGAAAGGTCCCCTTGTCTAATGGGAACTAGCCCACTCTCATTGAAGGAGCAATTTCACATTAGAGAAACGGCCCTCCGACCTGCAGAGGCAGAAAGGTCCCTTTGTCTAATGGGAACTAGCCCACTCACACTGAAGCAACTATTTCCCATTAGAGAAACGGCCCTCCGACCTGCAGAGGCAGAAAGTTCCCCTTGTCTAATGGGAACTATCCCACTCACAGTGAAGCAGCTATTTCCCATTGGAGAAACGGCTCTCAGACCCGCAGAGGCATAAAGGTCCCCTCGTCTAATGGGACCTAGCCCACTCTCACTGAAGCAGCTATTTCCCCATTAGCGGAACGGCCTTCTGACCTGCAGAGGCAGAAAGGTCCACTTGTCTAATGGGAACTAGCCCACTCACACTGAAGCAGCTATTTCCCATTAGAGAAACGGCCCTCCGACTTGGAGAGGCAGAAAAAGTCCCCTTGTCTAATGGGAACTAGCCCACTCACACTAAAGCAGCTATTTCCCATTTAATGTATTTATTTAATGTGATTTAGTTTAAGTAAATTAAACTTTACACATATCAAAAAACAAACATATACAATGGGTAAAACAGAATAAGAATAGAGTACACAATATCAATATATATAGATCTTCACATGATTACACAGTTAACAAGATACCTTCCTGTATCAGCCACAGGAAATGTTAAAAAGAAGAAATGAATATTGCCTGTAAAAAATTATGCTGATACTCAACTCAGGTTAACTTCAGTCACAGTTAGTATGGTTATTTTTTATCACACTTTATAGCAGAGAGCCAAATTTAGGTTCAATCCTTGTCCATATGTTGTATAAAGCCACTAATAGGCTCATATTCCCAGAGTTTATGCAATATTTCCAAAAAGATCAATCGCCAATGGTTCCTAAATTATGTACATATTTGGCTATCATTTCCTGGATGGAATTGGCCATGACAGGGGATTTAGTTAGTAAATGTCTCGAGGTCTCAGGGGTTTCTGATTGTTTGCAGAGTCGACAAATTCGATCTTTTATCTGTATTTTTGCTCTACTTCCCAAGTTCTTCCTAGTGGGGAGTTGTTCCAGTCTTTTAAGATGATGAACCGTCTGAGTCGGATTGCTGGGCAGAGATTTAGGTATGCCTGGGGCTTCATGAAGTCATAGTGTCTGTGATGGACAAACTGGTATCGCTTTAGCTTGCTCAAATGGGCATAGTTTTCTAGCCAGTCCCATAAGGCTTCCCGCTTATGGAGGCCATTTTGCACTGCTTTTGAATAGCTAGTTCCTCTGTGATTCCATCCTATCTCTGTTAGGAATTTAATTATGGCCTTGTACAGTGAGCTAGAGGAGCATCTTTTACCAAACTCCTGTCAGATAGTTATCAATAATGGGTTGGTGGAGCCACCAGTCGTCCTCAGAAAAAAGTCTGCTCTCTTTTTTAGGACAGTAGCTTTTAAAGCGAGGAGACCTAGTTTGAGCCGTATAAGGGCCATTGGGACTCCAGGCGGTAACCCCAGGATCCGGCGCCAAAATTTTCCTTCGATGACCTGGAACCAAGCCAGATCCGAAGTCCATAGTGCCTCTAAGCCGTAGGTGATCATTGGAGAGAACACCTGGATGTATAAGTGCCGCGTAGCCCACATTGTGAATCCCCCCTGTTTGTAGGAAAAACTAGCCATAAGGGCAGTCACTTGTGCGGCTTTGGTAATACGCGTTTGTCTGCATGCATCACAGTCGCCATGTGGTTCAAATTCGATCCTCAGGTATCTATAGCATGGTGTGTATGCTATGCTTGTGATGCCCACCATGAGGTTGACCCGACTGACTCTTTTATGAGTGTATCTGATGACCTTGGTTTTATCAAGGTTAACCGTCAGGCCGTTGTTATTGGCATACTCCCATTGTGCTATAGCAGATCTTCTGAGGCCGCTTATCGTATTGTCCAGCAGTACCAAGTCATCTGCATAGGCTAACACGGCACAATGAGAAGCTCCAATTTTAGGGGGGCAGTTGTTAGCAGCCTCAATTACTACTGGTATGTCATGCACATATAGATTATAGACCAATGGTGCAGTGACACACCCTTGTTTGACTCCCCTATTTTGGTAAACCACATTAGTCAGATGCCCTTCCTGATCTAATTTGAGCCTGACCGTAGTATTATGATGGAGGAGTCTGAGGTAGTATAGTAATCCCTTTGGGCACCCAATGGTTTCTAATTTGAGCCACAGCCTGTCTCTGGGGATGGAATCGAATGCCGCCTTAAAATCTATATACAATGCGTAAAGTGGAGGCTGCTCCTTGGTGAGCGCTCTAGTGCGTAAGATGTCCATCAGAGCGAGATTGTGTGTCGTGAAATATTCTCGCCTAAATCCACACTGAAATTTACACAGAATGTTGGCATTATCCACCCATTTCTGCATTTCGCTCAATAGCAAGGATGCAAATAGTTTTCGAGTAGCATCTAACATAGATATTAACCTATAGTTATTAGGATCTAATCTATTTCCCTTTTTGAAAATAGGGACAAGTATTGCAGATTGCCAGGAGTGGGGGATTATTCCATGTTCCACGATCTTGTCGAACAGGATGGCTAATAGACTGGACCAAAATTCAGGGTAGTTCTTGATGACGGCATTGGCCAATCCATTAGAGCCAGGTACTCTTGAGGATTTTAGGTCTTTGATTTTGGCCAGTATAGTTCCCGGGGAAACATCAAAAGGGCGATATGTCAGTGCTTCGTTGGTAGAATTCATCTCGTCTGGTTCTAATACAGGGTTGTGATCGTCCAAATATTTTTCCCATTCAGCTCTACTTATTGGATTATCTAGCAGGGTTTTACTTTTGCCTCTGGACTCACTTAGAAGTGACCAAATGCTTCGCGAATTTTTAGAGCAAATGGTTTGGACTAATTGCTGATGAGCACGATTTCTTACCGCCCTTTTGATGTTCTTAATGGTGGTCCTATATCTATTTTTTATTTTCCTTGCTAAAGCATCATATTGTGAGATGGGTAAATTGTGTGCCTTAATTTTGCAGAGATTAGCTCTTAGACCCCTCTTGGCATCTCTAATCTCACTGTTAAATGGCTGCACATTTCCTTTCACTCTTGTCATTGGTCTTCTGGTAGATGTGGCATGTTTAATAGAAAAGGCCACCATCCACTCCTCAATAAAATTAATGGACATGGCATAGAATTTAGGCAGGCTACAAATATCCTCATCTAGTAAGGCTTTAGTGGCCCATCTGATGTTATTGTCTGACCAACTTATTCTATTCCCTGCCCGATTTACCTTAATTGTACCCATGTTGCTCTGCACACAACTGTCCCACACAATGCTGAAAGTACATCGGAGGAAGGCATGGTCACTCCAGTTGTTCAATGTCATTGACATATCAACAACTAGTTGTAACATTTTGGGACATAGAAAAATGTTTACCCAAAGTACTAACTGCCGTATCGTTTGTCCACGTCTGTTTACCCGGTGTATCTCCGGTGGTACGGCCGTTGATCATTTTGAGTTCCCAACCATCGAACAGCCGTAACCAACCCATCCCCTCGGCATCCTGTTCATTATGCATCACTGTACATTTGTCTTTCAGCTTGGGGTTCGAAGAAGAGATTTCCGCCCCTGTCATATGACAGTTAAAGTCACCAAGCACTACCACTGCCGAGTTCCCACATTTTGTTGACCAAGAAGTCATTAACTCCTGCAGTGCTTCTTGGATTAATTCCCTTTTTGCTGCTCCAGGTGGATTGTATACATTAACAAGGAGGAATCTTTCTGGTCTACGTTCATGTCCCAACTCCACTTCGACTGTAATAAGGTTATTTTCTTGATTACAATTAACCCGACTAGAGGCCAGTGAATTGGTCACGCCAATTAGTAGGCCGCCCGAGGGACAACCTTTTTCTCCTCTGGTTGCAAAAGCTTGATGCACCACATACCCATCGAGGAGTCAGTTGCCCAGGTTTCTTGCAGACAGAAACAGCTATGTTTGGCCAAAGCTTTGGCCTGCCCCTCCGTTCTCAGCAAGCGGGAGAAGCCTCTGCAGTTCCATGTGAGGATAGTGAACTCTCCATTGTTGGCTACTACACCCGGAAGAGAGTCCAGCAACCGCTTTAGAGTTTGCTGTAGTTCCGCAATGTCCACTCGCTTCCCTTACATAGCAGAAGGGGATAATAAGGGTTTAGCTGGAGATATCGGCTCCTCTGGTACTGCATTTGGGTCGGCCTCGTTCAGATCGACATTAATATCAATGTCCGCTAGCCTCATGTCATCTTTGTATTTTCTGATGATCTTAGCTGTTGATGCAAATTTGCAGTGTATGGCAGAAACGTTTGGGTTAGGACCCTTGAGTGGCTCAACAAATAAGAAATCATCAGATGTGAGGACTCGAAGTTCCGGGACCGAATTGAACCTCACCAAGAGTTCAGATTGTGCTAGCCTTATGTTTTTGCCACTCTGATATAGGTTATTTATAAGACACACACAATTGTTGGATGGCTCCTTACACTCGTCCAGCAATTTCGGAGTTGTCCTCATCGATTTGTCACCTATATCAGACGATTTTACTGATATGGCAGGCGTATGAGGCACCCTTTCGTCTTCACTGTGGTCTGGGATGTCTGTCAATTCGTCATCTTCAACCAAGTCAGCCAACTTCACTTGCTCCTTAAGCAGCCAGCTGGTTAAATGGCCCTTGGCTGGAGGGATCTTTTTCCTGGCTTTGACCGCTCTCTTCCTGGATTTTTTGGACTGCATTATGGTGTAAGACACATCTGGCTCCGATGCTGGTTGTGTACTAGATTTTGAATTCTTTAGTGCTTTCTTTGCCAGTCAGCGTTGTTTCCGGGAGAAGTAGACCAAAGGGCTTTGCTCGAGATCCGGAGAGTTCTCGTTGTTTTGTTGATCATTATTGTCCTCTGCAATTTTGATGGCTTCCGACAGATTAACATCGGCCTCTTCACGTTCGTTTCCCGGCTGGTCCTGGGTCGGCGTGCGTGTGATGGTATTGGCCAGAATTCTACCTGACATTTGCAGCAGAATTTTTAGGGCAAATTGTATAGATGCCACTGAAGACTGTAGCTCCGCAATCTCGTTTGCCATAGGTGCCGGGCAGTTCGACTCCTCTGGTTCTCGCTCTGGTCCATCTTCCATTGAGATCAAGACCAGGTTGGGCGAAGCAGATAGACGACCAAAGCTCCCCGACGGATTCGGTAGTTCCGTCCCTCCACCTGAAAAATTCTCAGCCTGAGGCGGGATGCAATTTTCTGCTGGCAACGGAATTTGTGACAACATTCCTTTTTGGATATTTAAACATAACTCCAATAGGGAATTGTTGTCAATGTCCTCGTAGTTGGTCGAGCTCATTACTCCACTGGCACTGGGTCCTGGGGCGGCAATCTCTTCAATACTGGTAGAGGTAATGTCCAATGGAGGGATCGAAGGTTTCGGGGGGGGGGAAAGAATCCCGTGATCATGGCTTGGTCCGTGGGGATGGGATTCTTAAATTTCTTTTTTGATCTCGTAATGGTCACCGGGGGAGCCGAGTCATCGCGCGCCTTGCTGGGTTGTTTTCTGGTTTCACGCAGGTTGTATTTGGTCTGTGCAAAACCCTTCCCCGGGGACATTGCCAATTTGCTAGTGGTGGGCTGTATGTCTAGGTCCACTTCCCATTCAATACACCTCAGACAACTTATTAGAGTGGGTCAAATTTTGCTGTTAATCAGAGACCCACAAGGATGTGTCTCAGATAACTTCTTATTAAAGTGGATCAGATTTGATTGTTGGTCAAAGATCCACCTAGGTTCAGTGGCAACTCAAGCTTGGTGACACTCAGGGCTCCTTACCTTAAATAAAGTGAATTTCAGGATCAAAGGCACTTAGCCAGCAGTGTTCCGAAATAGGGTTAGGCAATATTCAGTTAAGTTCACAAATAGTTGTGTGGGCAACTCGTGGTAATCCCAAAACAATACGGCCTGTCACTGTTCCACCAAAATTGATACTGTCTGCTTTGTTAGGCTCTCCACCTAGGTGCCTGTGGTAACACCATACGAATAGGTAAGGACGTGTACTTATGTGGTGCCAGTTAGCCAGACCATTGGTCACTAGGTGAGACACATGGAAGGGTGGAGGGCAGGGGGCGGGAGGGAGGGAGGGGATGGAAGTTGGGGAAGTCTCAAAAAGGAGGCAAACCGAAAAGGCCCCCTTTACCCTCCTTTCCCACTGCACTCCTCTATGATCCCTCCACTTAATGCACGCACCTAGGTGCTGTGGCCTCAGGCTGCCTGCAGGCGGCTGCTGGCTGCCAAATTACCTGATCAGTAAGCTTCACAGGTTGCGGCAGTGCACATGCCCATGGGCAGAAGAAGATAGGGAAAGGTGAACCGCATGTGTTCGGGGCCGTTCCTCCCCCACTCCCCAAGCAGCACAAAGGCACCAGGGCACCTAGGCAGCAGCAGGCGCCGGAGGGCGCACCTGCAGCTTTTCCGCAGGAAAGGACCTAAACGGCACCTCTCGTGCACGTACACGACGAGCCGCACCAAATTTCAAAGCTCACGTTTGCAGAGCAGAGCAGTGAACTGGCTGCTTCCGACGTCCTGTCCCGTTATGAAATTGTAATGGCACTCACACTGTAGGTGGCCCCTCCACTCAGTCTCCTTCAGCATATCCTCAGTAGTGCAGAGCAGGCAGGGCGCACACAGCAACGCTCTCCGATTCCCCTCGGCCAGCAACCAGAGCTCACACACTGCGAGTGCAGAAAAACATAAATAAATAAATAAACAAAATAATGCGGGCAGTGCGGGCTGGTTCACTCACCCGGACTCACTCACTGCATGTGCAGTCATTCCTCCTCCTTGTTCAGTGTTCTGTGTACCGTGATATATGCCAGCACAAGGTGACTGCCAGGAATTGGATGCACACAAGGAATTGCCGGAACAGCAGCGCCTCCGAACGCAGCTCCACTCGGCGTAGCTCGGCTCTCTCACTCTCGCTCGATTCACAGGCTAGATGAGAGGACCCAAAGGAACAGGAAAGCACGTCAAGCCGCACTGCACATGCGAAATGCAAAATGCGTATGCACAGCCGCTTCCGACGTGAAAAGTACTGTGAAACATCTCATAATGGGAACTAGCCCACTCACACTGAAGCAGCTATTTCCCATTAGAGAAACAGCCCTCCAACCTGCAGAGGCAGAAAAGTCCCCTCGACAAATGGGAATTAGCCCACTCACACTGAAGCAGCTATTTCCCATTAGAGAAACGGCCCTCCGACCTGCATAGGCAGAAAGGTCCCCTCGTCTAATGGGAACTTGCCCACTCACACTGAAGCAGCTATTTCCCATTAGAGAAACAGCCCTCCTACCTGCAGAGCCAGAAAGGTCCCCTTGTCTAATGGGAACTAGCTCACTCACATTGAAGCAGCTATTTCCCATTGGAGAAACGTCCCTCCGACCTGCATAGGCAGAAAGGTCCCCTTGTCTAATGGGAACTAGCCAACTCACACTGAAGCAGCTATTTCCCATTAGAGAAACGGCCCTCTGACCTGCAGAGGCAGAAAGGTCCCCTCGTCTAATGGGAACTAGCCCACTCACACTGAAGCAGCTATTTCCCATTGGAGAAACGTCCCTGCGACCTGGAGAGGCAGAAAGGTCCCTTCGTCTAATGGGAAGTAGCCCACTCACACTGAAGCAGCTATTTCCCTTTAGAGAAATGGCCCTCCGACCTGCAGAGGCAGAAAGGTCCCCTCGTCTAATGGGAACTAGCCCACTCACACTGAAGCAGCTATTTCCGATTAGAGAAACAGCCCTCCGACCTGCAGAGGCAGAAAGGTCCTCTCATCTAATGGGAACTAGCCCACTCACACTGAAGCAGCTATTTACCATTAGAGAAACGGCCCTCCGACCTGCAGAGGTAGAAAGGTCCCCTTGTCTAATGGGAACTAGCCCACTCACACTAAAGCAGCTATTTCCCATTAGAGCAACGGCCCTCCGACCTGCATAGGCAGAAAGGTACCCTCGTCTAATGGGAACTTGCCCACTCACACTGAAGCAGCTATTTCCCATTAGAGAAACAGCCCTCCTACCTGCAGAGCCAGAAAGGTCCCCTCGTCTAATGGGAACTAGCTCACTCACACTGAAGCAGCTATTTCCCATTGGAATAAACGTCCCTCTGACTTGGAGAGACAGAAAGGTCCCCTCGTCTAATGGGAACTTGCCCACTCACACTGAAGCAGCTATTTCCCATTAGAGAAACGGTACTGCGACCTGCAGAGGCAGAAAGGTCCTCTCGTCTAATGGGAACCAGCCCACTCTTGCTGAAGCAGCTATTTCCAATTAGAGAAACTGCCCTCCGACTTGGAGAGACAGAAAGGTCCCCTCGTCTAATGGGAAGTACCCCACTCACACTGAAGCCGCTATTTCCCATTAGAGGAACAGCGCTCCGACCTGCAGAGGCAGAAGGGTCCCCTTGTCTAATGGGAACTAGCCCACTCACACTGAAGCAGCCATTTCCCATCATAGAAATGGCCCTCCGACCTGCAGAGGCAGAAAGGTCCCCTTGTCTAATGGGAACTAGCCCACTCACACTGATGGAGCTATTTTCCATTGGAGAAATAGCCCTCTGACCTGCAGAGGCAGAAAGGTCCCCTTGTCTAATGGGAATTAGCCCACTCACACTGAAGCAGCTATTTCCCATTAGAGAAACGGGCCTACAACCTGAAGAGGCAGAAAGGCCCCCTCTTCTCATGGGAACTAGCCTTTTCAGTGTGAGTAGCCTAGTTCCCATTATTATGGCGGACTTGGCCACTAGGGGCAAAAAAGGGCCATTTCTCAAATGGGAACTAGCCTTCACTGTGTGAGTAGGCTAGTTCCCATTATTATGCAGGACTTGGCCACTATGGGAAAAAAGGTCCATTTCTCTAATGGGAACTAGCCTACTCACACTGAAGCAGCTATTTCCCATTAGAGAAACGGCCCTCTGACCTGCAGAGGCAGAAAGGTCCTCTCGTCTAATGGGAACTAGCCCATTCATAATGGGAACTAGCCCACTCACACTGAAGCAGCTATTTCCCATTAGAGAAACGGCCCTCCGACCTGCAGAGGCAGAAAGGTCCTCTCGTCTAATGGGAACTAGCCCATTCATAATGGGAACTAGCCCACTCACACTGAAGCAGCTATTTCCCATTGGAGAAACGTCCCTCCGACGTGCAGGTGCAGAAAGGTCCCCTCGTCTAATTGGAACTAGCCCACTCACACTGAAGCAGATGTTTCCCATTAGAGAAACGGCCCTCCGACCTGCAGAGGAAGAAAAGTCCCCTTGTCTAATGGGAAATAAATAGTCTTTTCAGTGTGCGTAGGCTAGTTCCCAGTATTATGCAGGACATGGCCACTAGGGGTAAAAGGGCAATTTCTCTAATGGGAGCTAGCCTTTTCAGTGCGAGTAGGCTAGTTCCCATTATTATGCAGGACTTGGCCACTATGTGCAAAAAAGGTCCATTTCTCTAATGGGAACTAGCCCACTCACACTGAAGCAGAAATTTCCCATTAGAGATACAGCCCTCCGACCTGGAGAGGCAGAAAGGTCCCTTCGTCTATTGGGAACTAGCCCACTCACACTGAAGGAGACATTTCTCATTAGAGAAACGGCCCTACAACCTGCAGAGGCAGAAAGGTCCCCTCTTCTCATGGGAACTAGCCTTTTCAGTGTGAGTAGGAGAGTTCCCATTATTATGCAGGACTTGGCCACTAGGGGCAAAAAAGGGCCATTTCTCTAATGGGAACTAGCCTTCTCAGTGTGAGTAGGCTAGTTCCCATTATTATGCAGGACTTGGCCACTGTGGGAATAAAATGGCCATTTCTCTAATGGGAACTAGCTCACTCACACTGAAGCAGCTATTTCCCATTAGAGATACAGCCCTCCAACCTACACAGCCAGAAAGATCCTCTTGTCTAATGGGAACTAGCCCACTCATAATGGGAACTTGCCCACTCACACTGAAGCAGCTATTTCCCATTAGAGAAATGGCCCTCCGACCTTCAGAGGCAGAAAGGTCCCCTCTTCTCATGGGAACTAGCCTTTTCAGTGTGAGTAGGATAGTTCCCATTATTATGCAGGACTTGGCCACAGTGGGAAAGAAAATGGCCATTTCTCTAATTGGAACTAGTTCACTCACACTGAAGAAGCTATTTCCCATTAGAGATACAGCCCTCCAACCTGCACAGACAGAAAGACCCTCTCGTCTAATGGGAACTAGCCCACTCACACTGAAGCAGCTATTTCCCTTTGGAGAAACGTCCCTGCGACCTGGAGAGGCAGAAAGGTCCCTTCGTCTAATGGGAACTAGCCCACTCAGACTGAGGCAGCTATTCCCCATTAGAGAAATGGCCCTCTGACCTGCAGAGGCAGAAAGATCCTCGTCTAATGGGAACTAGCCCACTCATAATGGGAACTTGCCCACTCACACTGAAGCAGCTATTTCCCATTGGAGAAACGTCCCTGCTATCTGGAGAGGCAGAAAGGTCCCTTCGTCTAATGGGAACTAGCCCACTCACACTGAGGCAGCTATTCCCCATTAGAGAAATGGCCCTCCGACCTGCAGTGGCAGAAAAGGTCCCCTCGTCTAATGGAACTAGCCCACTCTCACTGAAGCAGCTCTTTACCATTGGAAAAACGGCCCTCCGACGTGCAGAGGCAGAAAGGTCCCCTTGTCTAATGGGAACTAGCCCACTCACAATGATGCAGCTATTTCCCATTAGAGAAACGACCCTCCGACCTGCAGAGGCAGAAAGATCCCCTTGTCTAATAGGAACTAGCCCACTCAGACTGAAGCAGACATTTCCCATTAGAGAAACGGCCCTCCGACCTGGAGAGGCAGAAAAGTCCGCTTGTCTAATGGGAACTAGCCCACTCACACTGAAGCAGCTATTTCCCATTGGAGAAACGTCCCTGCGACCTGGAGAGGCAGAAAGGTCCCTTTGTCTAATGGGAACTAGCCCACTCATAATGGGAACTAGCCCACTCACACTAAAGCAGCTATTTCCCATTAGAGAAACGGACCTCCGACCTGCAGAGGCAGAAAGGTCCTCTCGTCTAATGGGAACTAGCCCACTCACACTGAAGCAGCTATTTCCCATTAGAGAAACGGCCCTACAACCTACAGAGGCAGAAAGGTCCACCCTTCTCATGGGAAATAGCCTTTTTTTGTGAGTAGGCTAGTTCCCATTATTATGCAGGACCTGGCCACTAGGGCCAAAAAAGGGCAATTTCTCTAATGGGAACTAGCCTTCTCAGTGTGAGTAGGCTCGTTCCCATTATTATGCAGGACTTGGCCACTAGGGGCAAAAAAGGGCCATTTCTCTAATGGGAACTAGCCTTTTCAGTGGGAGTAGTCTAGTTCCCATTATTATGCAGGACTTGACCACTCTGGGAAAAAAGGGCCATTTCTCTATTGGGAACTAGCCCACTCACATTGAAGCAGCTATTTCCCATTAGAGAAACGGCCCTCCGAACTGCAGGGGCAGAAAAGTCCCCTCGACAAATGGGAACTAGCCCACTCACACTGAAGCAGCTATTTCCCATTAGAGAAACGCCCTCCGACATGCATAGGCAGAAAGGTCCCCTTGTCTAATGGGAACTTGCCCACTCGCACTGAAGCAGCTATTTCCCATTAGAGAAACGGCCCTCCGACCTGGAGAGGCAGAAAGGTCCCCTTGTCTAATGAGAACTTGCCCACTGACACTGAAGCAGCCATTTCCCATTAGAGAAACGGCTCTCTGACCTGCAGAGGCAGAAAGGTCCCCTCATCTAATGGGAACTAGCCCACTCACACTGAAGCAGCTGTTTCCCGCTAGAGAAAGGCCCTCCGACCTGCAGAGGCAGAAAGGTCCCCTTGTCTAATGGGAACTAGTCCACTCACACTGAAGCAGCTATTTCCCATTGGAGAAACGTCCCTGCGACCTGCAGAGGCAGAAAGGTCCCCTTGTCTAATGGGAACTTGCCCACTCACACTGAAGTAGCTATTTCCCATTAGAGAAACAGCCTTCCGACCTGGAGAGACAGAAAGGTCCCCTCATCTAGTGGGAAGTAGCCCACTCACACTGAATCAGCTATTCCCCATTAGAGAACCGGCCCTCCGACCTGCAGAGGCAGAAAGGTCCCCTCGTCTAATGGGAACTAGCCCACTCACACTGAAGCAGCTATTTACCATTGGAGAAACGGCCCTCCGATCTGCAGAGGCAGAAAAGGTCCCCTCGTCCAATGGGAACTAGCCCACTCACACTGAAGCAGCTATTTCCCATTAGAGAAACATCCCTATAACCTGCAGAGGCAGAAACGTCCCCTCTTCTCATGGGAACTAGCCTTTTCAGTGTGAGTAGGCTAGTTCCCATTATTATGCAGGACTTGGCCACTAGGGGCAAAAAAGGGCCATTTCTCTAATGGGAACTAGCCCACTCACATTGAAGCAGCTATTTCCCATTAGAGATGCAGCCCTCCGACCTGCAGAGGCAGAAAGGCCCTCTCGTCTAATGGGAACTAGCCCACTCACACTGAAGCAGCTATTTCCCATTAGAGAAATGGCCCTCCGACCTGCAGAGGCAGAAAAGTCCCCTCGTCTAATGGAAACTAGCCCACTCACATAGAAGCAGCTATTTCCAATTAGAGAAACGGCCCTCCGACCTGCAGAGGCAGAAAAGTCCGCTCGACAAATGGGAACTAGCCCACTCACACTGAAGCAGCTATTTCCCATTAGAGAAACAGCTCTCCGACCTGCAGAAGCAGAAAGGCCCCTTCGTCGAATGGGAACTAGCCCACTCACACTGAAGCAGCTATTTCCCATTAGAGAAACGGCCCTCCGACCTGCAGAGGCAGAAAGGTCCCCTCGTCTAATGGGAACTAGCCCACTCACACTGAAGCAGCAATTTCCCATTAGTGAAACGGCCCTCCGACCTGCCGAGGCAGAAAGGTCCCTTTATCTAATGGGAACTAGCCCACTCACACTGAAGCAGCTATTTCCCATTAGAGAAACATCCCTATAACCTGCAGAGGCAGAAACGTCCCCTCTTCTCATGGGAACTAGCCTTTTCAGTGTGAGTAGGCTAATTCCCATTATTATGCAGGACTTGGCCACTAGGGGCAAAAAAGGGCCATTTCTCTAATGGGAACTAGCCTTCTCAGTGAGTAGGCTAGTTACCATTATTATGCAGGACTTGGCCACTGTGGGGAAAAAAGGGCCATTTCTCTAATGGGAACTAGCCCACTCACATTGAAGCAGCTATTTCCCATTAGAGATGCAGCCCTCCGACCTGCAGAGGCAGAAAGGTCCTCTCGTCTAATGGGAACTAGCCCA
Source organism: Ambystoma mexicanum (assembly GCF_040938575.1). NCBI lineage: Eukaryota > Metazoa > Chordata > Amphibia > Caudata > Ambystomatidae > Ambystoma > Ambystoma mexicanum. Next base: position 816,216,426 of record NC_090929.1, read on the forward strand.
CTCATAATGGGAACTAGCCCACTCACACTGAAGCAGCTATTTCCCATTAGAGAAATGGCCCTACGACCTGCATAGGCAGAAAGGCCCCCTCGTCTAATGGAAACTAGCCCACTCACATAGAAGCAGCTATTTCCAATTAGAGAAACGGCCCTCCGACCTGCAGAGGCAGAAAAGTCCGCTCGACAAATGGGAACTAGCCCACTCACACTGAAGCAGCTATTTCCCATTAGAGAAACGGCCCTACGACCTGCATAGGCAGAAAGGCCCCCTCGTCTAATGGGAACTAGCCCACTCACACTGAAGCAGCTATTTCGCCTTAGAGAAACGGCCCTCCGACCTGCAGATGCAGTAAGGTCCCTTTGTTTCTTGGGAACTAGTCCACTCCGGCTGAAGCAGCTATTCCGCATTGGAGAAACAGCCCTCCGACCTGCAGAGGCAGAAAAGGTCCCCTCGTCTAATGGGAACTAGCCCACTCACACTGAAGCAGCTCTTTACCATTGGAAAAACGGCCCTCCGTCCTGCAGAGGCAGAAAAGTTCCCTCGTCTAATGGGAACTAGCCCACTCACACTGAAGCAGCTATTTCCCATTAGAGAAACAGCCATCCGATCTGCAGAGGCAGAAAGGTCCCCTCGTCTAATGGGAACTATCCCACTCACACTGAAGCAGCTATTTCTCATTAGAGAAACGGCCCTACAACCTGCAAAGGCAGAAAGGTCCCCTCTTCTCACGGGAACTAGCCTTTTCAGTGAGAGTAGGAGAGTTCCCATTATTATGCAGGACTTGGCCAGTAGGGGCAAAAAAGGGCAATTTCTCTAATGGGAACTAGCCTTCTCAGTGTGTGTAGGCTAGTTCCCATTATTATGCAGGACTTGGCCACTGTGGGAAAAATAATGGCCATTTCTCTAATCGGTACTAGCCCACTCACACTGAAGCAGCTATTTCCCATTAGCGATACAGCCCTCCAACCTGCACAGGCAGAAAGACCCTCTCGTCTAATGGGAACTAGCCCACTCACACTGAAGCAGCTGTTTCCCATTGGAGAAACGTCCCTGCGACCTGGAGAGGCAGAAAGGTACCTTCGTCTAATGGGAACTAGCCCACTCACACTGAGGCAGCTATTCCCCATTAGAGAAATGGCCCTCCGACCTGCAGAGGCAGAAAGATCCTCTTGTCTAATGGGAACTAGCCCACTCATAATGGGAACTTGCCCACTCACACTGAAGCAGCTATTTCCCATTGGAGAAACGTCCCTGCGACCTGGAGAGTCAGAAAGGTCCCTTTGTCTAATGGGAACTAGCCCACTCACACTGAGGCAGCTATTCCCCATTAGAGAAATGGCCCTCCGACCTGCAGAGGCAGAAAGGTCCCCTCGTCTAATGGGAACTAGCCCACTCACACTGAAGCAGCTTTTTCTCATTAGAGAAACGGCCCTACAACCTACAGAGGCAGAAACGTCCGCCCTTCTCATGGGAAATTGCCTTTTCAGTGCGAGTAGGCTAGTTCCCATTATTATGCAGGACTTGGCCACTAGGGGCAAAAAAGGGCCATTTCTCTGATGGGAACCAGCCTTCTCAGTGTGAGTAGGCTAGTCCCCATTATTATGCAGGACTTGGGCACTATGTGCAAAAAAGGGCCATTTCTCTAATGGGAACTAGCCCACTCACACAGAAGCAGAAATTTCCCATTAGAGATACAGCCCTCCGACCAATCGAGGCAGAAAGGTCCCCTCGTCTAATGGGAACTAGCCCACTCACACTGAAGCAGCTATTTCCCATTAGAGAAACATCCCTATAACCTGCAGAGGCAGAAATGTCCCCTCTTCTCATGGGAACTAGCCTTTTCAGTGTGAGTAGGCTTGTTCCCATTATTATGCAGGACTTGGCCACTAGGGGCAAAAAAGGGCCATTTCTCTAATGGGAACTAGCCCACTCACATTAAAGCAGCTATTTCCCATTAGAGATGCAGCCCTCCGATCTGCAGAGGCAGAAAGGTCCTCTCGTCTAATGGGAACTAGCCCACTCATAATGGGAACTAGCCCACTCACAATGAAGCAGCTATTTCCCATTAGAGAAACGGCCCTCCGAACTGCAGGGGCAAAAAGGTCCACTCGTCTAATGGGAACTAGCCCACTCACACTGAAGCAGCTATTCCCCATTAGAGAAACGGCCCTCCGACCTGCAGAGGCAGAAAGGTCCCCTCATCTCTCTAGAACTTGCCCACTCACACTGAAGCAGCTATTTACCATTAGAGAAACGACCCTCTGACCTGCAGCGGCAGAAAGGTCCCCTTGTCTAATGGGAACTTGCCCACTGACACTGAAGCAGCTATTTCCCATTAGAGAAACGGCTCTGACCTGCAGAGGCAGAAAGGTCCCCTCCTCTAATGGGAACTAGCCCACTCACACTGAAGCAGCTATTTCCCATTAGAGAAACAGCCCTCCGACCTGCAGAGGCAGAAAGGTCCCATCGTCTAATGGGAACTATCCCACTCACACTGAAGCAGCTATTTCCCATTGGAGAAATGGCCCTCTGACCTGCAGAGGCAGAAAGGTCCCCTCATCTAATGGAAACTAGCCCACTCACACTGAAGCAGCTATTTCTAATTAGAGAAACGGCCCTACAACCTGCAGAGGCAGAAAGGTCCCCTCTTCTCACGGGAACTAGCCTTTTCAGTGTGAGTAGGAGAGTTCCCATTATTATGCAGGACTTGGCCACTGTGGGAAAAAAAATGGCCATTTCTCTAATCGGTACTAGCCCACTCACACTGAAGCAGCTATTTCCCATTAGAGATACAGCCCTCCAACCTGCACAGGCAGAAAGACCCTCTCGTCTAGTGGGAACTAGCCCACTCACACTGAGGCAGCTATTCCCCATTAGAGAAATGGCCCTCCGACCTGCAGAGGCAGAAAGGTCCCTTTGTCTAATGGGAACTAGCCCACTCATAATGGGAACTTGCCCACTCACACTGAAGCAGCTATTTGCCATTGGAGAAACGTCCCTGCGACCTGGAGAGGCAGAAAGGTCCCTTTGTCTAATGGGAACTAGTCCACTCACACTGAAACAGCCATTTCCCATTGGAGAAACGCCCCTCCGACCTGCAGAGGCAGAAAGGTCCCCTCGTCTAATGGGAACTAGCCCACTCACACTGAAGCAGCTATTCCCCATTAGAGAAGTGGCCCTCGGACCTGCAGAGGCAGAAAGGTCCCCTAGTCTAATGGGAACTATCCCACTCACACTGAAGCAGCTATTTTCCACTGGAGAAACGGCTCTCGGACCTGCAGAGGCAGAAAGGTCCCCTTGTCTAATGGGAACTAGCCCACTCTCATTGAAGGAGCAATTTCACATTAGAGAAACGGCCCTCCGACCTGCAGAGGCAGAAAGGTCCCTTTGTCTAATGGGAACTAGCCCACTCACACTGAAGCAACTATTTCCCATTAGAGAAACGGCCCTCCGACCTGCAGAGGCAGAAAGTTCCCCTTGTCTAATGGGAACTATCCCACTCACAGTGAAGCAGCTATTTCCCATTGGAGAAACGGCTCTCAGACCCGCAGAGGCATAAAGGTCCCCTCGTCTAATGGGACCTAGCCCACTCTCACTGAAGCAGCTATTTCCCCATTAGCGGAACGGCCTTCTGACCTGCAGAGGCAGAAAGGTCCACTTGTCTAATGGGAACTAGCCCACTCACACTGAAGCAGCTATTTCCCATTAGAGAAACGGCCCTCCGACTTGGAGAGGCAGAAAAAGTCCCCTTGTCTAATGGGAACTAGCCCACTCACACTAAAGCAGCTATTTCCCATTTAATGTATTTATTTAATGTGATTTAGTTTAAGTAAATTAAACTTTACACATATCAAAAAACAAACATATACAATGGGTAAAACAGAATAAGAATAGAATACACAATATCAATATATATAGATCTTCACATGATTACACAGTTAACAAGATACCTTCCTGTATCAGCCACAGGAAATGTTAAAAAGAAGAAATGAATATTGCCTGTAAAAAATTACGCTGATACTCAACTCAGGTTAACTTCAGTCACAGTTAGTATGGTTATTTTTTATCACACTTTATAGCAGAGAGCCAAATTTAGGTTCAATCCTTGTCCATATGTTGTATAAAGCCACTAATAGGCTCATATTCCCAGAGTTTATGCAATATTTCCAAAAAGATCAATCGCCAATGGTTCCTAAATTATGTACATATTTGGCTATCATTTCCTGGATGGAATTGGCCATGACAGGGGATTTAGTTAGTAAATGTCTCGAGGTCTCAGGGGTTTCTGATTGTTTGCAGAGTCGACAAATTCGATCTTCTATCTGTATTTTTGCTCTACTTCCCAAGTTCTTCCTAGTGGGGAGTTGTTCCAGTCTTAGTAAGATGATGAACCGTCTGAGTCTGATTGCTGGGCAGAGATTTAGGTATGCCTGGGGCTTCATGAAGTCATAGTGTCTGTGATGGACAAACTGGTATCGCTTTAGCTTGCTCAAATGGGCATAGTTTTCTAGCCAGTCCCATAAGGCTTCCCGCTTATGGAGGCCATTTTGCACTGTTTTTGAATAGCTAGTTCCTCTGTGATTCCATCCTATCTCTGTTAGGAATTTAATTATGGCCTTGTACAGTGAGCTAGAGGAGCATCTTTTACCAAACTCCTGTCGGATAGTTATCAATAATGGGTTGGTGGAGCCACCAGTCGTCCTCAGAAAAAAGTCTGCTCTCTTTTTTAGGACAGTAGCTTTTAAAGCGAGGAGACCTAGTTTGAGCCGTATAAGGGCCATTGGGACTCCAGGCGGTAACCCCAGGATCCGGCGCCAAAATGTTCCTTCGATGACCTGGAACCAAGCCAGATCCGAAGTCCATAGTGCCTCTAAGCCGTAGGTGATCATTGGAGAGAACACCTGGATGTATAAGTGCCGCGTAGCCCACATTGTGAATCCCCCCTGTTTGTAGGAAAAACTAGCCATAAGGGCAGACACTTGTGCGGCTTTGGTAATACGCGTTTGTCTGCATGCATCACAGTCGCCATGTGGTTCAAATTCGATCCTCAGGTATCTATAGCATGGTGTGTATGCTATGCTTGTGTTGCCCACCATGAGGTTGACCCGACTGACTCTTTTATGAGTGTATCTGATGACCTTGGTTTTATCAAGGTTAATCGTCAGGCCGTTGTTATTGGCATACTCCCATAGTGCTACAGCAGATCTTCTGAGGCCGCTTATCGTATTGTCCAGCAGTACCAAGTCATCTGCATAGGCTAACACGGCACAATGAGAAGCTCCAATTTTAGGGGGGCAGTTGTTAGCAGCCTCAATTACTACTGGTATGTCATGCACATATAGATTATAGACCAATGGTGCAGTGACACACCCTTGTTTGACTCCCCTATTTTGGTAAACCACATTAGTCAGATGCCCTTCCTGATCTAATTTGAGCCTGACCGTAGTATTATGATGGAGGAGTCTGAGGTAGTATAGTAATCCCTTTGGGCACCCAATGGTTTCTAATTTGAGCCACAGCCTGTCTCTGGGGATGGAATCGAATGCCGCCTTAAAATCTATATACAATGCGTAAAGTGGAGGCTGCTCCTTGGTGAGCGCTCTAGTGCGTAAGATGTCCATCAGAGCGAGATTGTGTGTCGTGAAATATTCTCGCCTAAATCCACACTGAAATTTACACAGAATGTTGGCATTATCCACCCATTTCTGCATTTCGCTCAATAGCAAGGATGCAAATAGTTTTCGAGTAGCATCTAACATAGATATTAACCTATAGTTATTAGGATCTAATCTATTTCCCTTTTTGAAAATAGGGACAAGTATTGCAGATTGCCAGGAGTGGGGGATTATTCCATGTTCCACGATCTTGTCGAACAGGATGGCTAATAGACTGGACCAAAATTCAGGGTAGTTCTTGATGACGGCATTGGCCAATCCATTAGAGCCAGGTACTCTTGAGGATTTTAGGTCTTTGATTTTGGCCAGTATAGTTCCCGGGGAAACATCAAAAGGGCGATATGTCAGTGCTTCGTTGGTAGAATTCATCTCGTCTGGTTCTAATACAGGGTTGTGATCGTCCAAATATTTTTCCCATTCAGCTCTACTTATTGGATTATCTAGCAGGGTTTTACTTTTGCCTCTGGACTCACTTAGAAGTGACCAAATGCTTCGCGAATTTTTAGAGCAAATGGTTTGGACTAATTGCTGATGAGCACGATTTCTTACCGCCCTTTTGATGTTCTTAATGGTGGTCCTATATCTATTTTTTATTTTCCTTGCTAAAACATCATATTGTGAGATGGGTAAATTGTGTGCCTTAATTTTGCAGAGATTAGCTCTTAGACCCCTCTTGGCATCTCTAATCTCACTGTTAAATGGCTGCACATTTCCTTTCACTCTTGTCATTGGTCTTCTGGTAGATGTGGCATGTTTAATAGAAAAGGCCACCATCCACTCCTCAATAAAATTAATGGACATGGCATAGAATTTAGGCAGGCTACAAATATCCTCATCTAGTAAGGCTTTAGTGGCCCATCTGATGTTATTGTCTGACCAACTTATTCTATTCCCTGCCCGATTTACCTTAATTGTACCCATGTTGCTCTGCACACAACTGTCCCACACAATGCTGAAAGTACATCGGAGGAAGGCATGGTCACTCCAGTTGTTCAATGTCATTGACATATCAACAACTAGTTGTAACATTTTGGGACATAGAAAAATGTTTACCCAAAGTACTAACTGCCGTATCGTTTGTCCACGTCTGTTTACCCGGTGTATCTCCGGTGGTACGGCCGTTGATCATTTTGAGTTCCCAACCATCGAACAGCCGTAACCAACCCATCCCCTCGGCATCCTGTTCATTATGCATCACTGTACATTTGTCTTTCAGCTTGGGGTTCGAAGAAGAGATTTCCGCCCCTGTCATATGACAGTTAAAGTCACCAAGCACTACCACTGCCGAGTTCCCACATTTTGTTGACCAAGAAGTCATTAACTCCTGCAGTGCTTCTTGGATTAATTCCCTTTTTGCTGCTCCAGGTGGATTGTATACATTAACAAGGAGGAATCTTTCTGGTCTACGTTCATGTCCCAACTCCACTTCGACTGTAATAAGGTTATTTTCTTGATTACAATTAACCCGACTAGAGGCCAGTGAATTGGTCACGCCAATTAGTAGGCCGCCCGAGGGACAACCTTTTTCTCCTCTGGTTGCAAAAGCTTGATGCACCACATACCCATCGAGGAGTCAGTTGCCCAGGTTTCTTGCAGACAGAAACAGCTATGTTTGGCCAAAGCTTTGGCCTGCCCCTCCGTTCTCAGCAAGCGGGAGAAGCCTCTGCAGTTCCATGTGAGGATAGTGAACTCTCCATTGTTGGCTACTACACCCGGAAGAGAGTCCAGCAACCGCTTTAGAGTTTGCTGTAGTTCCGCAATGTCCACTCGCTTCCCTTACATAGCAGAAGGGGATAATAAGGGTTTAGCTGGAGATATCGGCTCCTCTGGTACTGCATTTGGGTCGGCCTCGTTCAGATCGACATTAATATCAATGTCCGCTAGCCTCATGTCATCTTTGTATTTTCTGATGATCTTAGCTGTTGATGCAAATTTGCAGTGTATGGCAGAAACGTTTGGGTTAGGACCCTTGAGTGGCTCAACAAATAAGAAATCATCAGATGTGAGGACTCGAAGTTCCGGGACCGAATTGAACCTCACCAAGAGTTCAGATTGTGCTAGCCTTATGTTTTTGCCACTCTGATATAGGTTATTTATAAGACACACACAATTGTTGGATGGCTCCTTACACTCGTCCAGCAATTTCGGAGTTGTCCTCATCGATTTGTCACCTATATCAGACGATTTTACTGATATGGCAGGCGTATGAGGCACCCTTTCGTCTTCACTGTGGTCTGGGATGTCTGTCAATTCGTCATCTTCAACCAAGTCAGCCAACTTCACTTGCTCCTTAAGCAGCCAGCTGGTTAAATGGCCCTTGGCTGGAGGGATCTTTTTCCTGGCTTTGACCGCTCTCTTCCTGGATTTTTTGGACTGCATTATGGTGTAAGACACATCTGGCTCCGATGCTGGTTGTGTACTAGATTTTGAATTCTTTAGTGCTTTCTTTGCCTGTCAGCGTTGTTTCCGGGAGAAGTAGACCAAAGGGCTTTGCTCGAGATCCGGAGAGTTCTCGTTGTTTTGTTGATCATTATTGTCCTCTGCAATTTTGATGGCTTCCGACAGATTAACATCGGCCTCTTCACGTTCGTTTCCCGGCTGGTCCTGGGTCGGCGTGCGTGTGATGGTATTGGCCAGAATTCTACCTGACATTTGCAGCAGAATTTTTAGGGCAAATTGTATAGATGCCACTGAAGACTGTAGCTCCGCAATCTCGTTTGCCATAGGTGCCGGGCAGTTCGACTCCTCTGGTTCTCGCTCTGGTCCATCTTCCATTGAGATCAAGACCAGGTTGGGCGAAGCAGATAGACGACCAAAGCTCCCCGACGGATTCGGTAGTTCCGTCCCTCCACCTGAAAAATTCTCAGCCTGAGGCGGGATGCAATTTTCTGCTGGCAACGGAATTTGTGACAACATTCCTTTTTGGATATTTAAACATAACTCCAATAGGGAATTGTTGTCAATGTCCTCGTAGTTGGTCGAGCTCATTACTCCACTGGCACTGGGTCCTGGGGCGGCAATCTCTTCAATACTGGTAGAGGTAATGTCCAATGGAGGGATCGAAGGTTTCGGGGGGGGAAGAATCCCGTGATCATGGCTTGGTCCGTGGGGATGGGATTCTTAAATTTCTTTTTTGATCTCGTAATGGTCACCGGGGGAGCCGAGTCATCGCGCGCCTTGCTGGGTTGTTTTCTGGTTTCACGCAGGTTGTATTTGGTCTGTGCAAAACCCTTCCCCGGGGACATTGCCAATTTGCTAGTGGTGGGCTGTATGTCTAGGTCCACTTCCCATTCAATACACCTCAGACAACTTATTAGAGTGGGTCAAATTTTGCTGTTAATCAGAGACCCACAAGGATGTGTCTCAGATAACTTCTTATTAAAGTGGATCAGATTTGATTGTTGGTCAAAGATCCACCTAGGTTCAGTGGCAACTCAAGCTTGGTGACACTCAGGGCTCCTTACCTTAAATAAAGTGAATTTCAGGATCAAAGGCACTTAGCCAGCAGTGTTCCGAAATAGGGTTAGGCAATATTCAGTTAAGTTCACAAATAGTTTTGTGGGCAACTCGTGGTAGTCCCAAAACAATATGGTCTGTCACTGTTCCACCAAAATTGATACTGTCTGCTTTGTTAGGCTCTCCACCTAGGTGCCTGTGGTAACACCATACGAATAGGTAAGGATGTGTACTTATGTGGTGCCAGTTAGCCAGACCATTGGTCACTAGGTGAGACACATGGAAGGGTGGAGGGCAGGGGGCGGGCGGGAGGGAGGGGATGGAAGTTGGGGAAGTCTCAAAAAGGAGGCAAACCGAAAAGGCCCCCTTTACCCCCCTTTCCCACTGCACTCCTCTATGATCCCTCCACTTAATGCACGCACCTAGGTGCTGTGGCCTCAGGCTGCCTGCAGGCGGCTGCTGGCTGCCAAATTACCTGATCAGTAAGCTTCACAGGTTGCGGCAGTGCACATGCCCATGGGCAGAAGAAGATAGGGAAAGGTGAACCGCATGTGTTCGGGGCCGTTCCTCCCCCACTCCCCAAGCAGCACAAAGGCACCAGGGCACCTAGGCAGCAGCAGGCGCCGGAGGGCGCACCTGCAGCTTTTCCGCAGGAAAGGACCTAAACGGCACCTCTCGTGCACGTACACGACGAGCCGCACCAAATTTCAAAGCTCACGTTTGCAGAGCAGAGCAGTGAACTGGCTGCTTCCGACGTCCTGTCCCGTTATGAAATTGTAATGGCACTCACACTGTAGGTGGCCCCTCCACTCAGTCTCCTTCAGCATATCCTCAGTAGTGCAGAGCAGGCAGGGCGCACACAGCAACGCTCTCCAATTCCCCTCGGCCAGCAACCAGAGCTCACACACTGCGAGTGCAGAAAAACATAAATAAATAAATAAACAAAATAATGCGGGCAGTGCGGGCTGGTTCACTCACCCGGACTCACTCACTGCATGTGCAGTCATTCCTCCTCCTTGTTCAGTGTTCTGTGTACCGTGATATATGCCAGCACAAGGTGACTGCCAGGAATTGGATGCACACAAGGAATTGCCGGAACAGCAGCGCCTCCGAACGCAGCTCCACTCGGCGTAGCTCGGCTCTCTCACTCTCTCTCGATTCACAGGCTAGATGAGAGGACCCAAAGGAACAGGAAAGCACGTCAAGCCGCACTGCACATGCGAAATGCAAAATGAGTATGCACAGCCGCTTCCGACGTGAAAAGTACTGTGAAACATCTCATAATGGGAACTAGCCCACTCACACTGAAGCAGCTATTTCCCATTAGAGAAACAGCCCTCCAACCTGCAGAGGCAGAAAAGTCCCCTCGACAAATGGGAATTAGCCCACTCACACTGAAGCAGCTATTTCCCATTAGAGAAACGGCCCTCCGACCTGCATAGGCAGAAAGGTCCCCTCGTCTAATGGGAACTTGCCCACTCACACTGAAGCAGCTATTTCCCATTGGAGAAACGTCCCTCCGACCTGCATAGGCAGAAAGGTCCCCTTGTCTAATGGGAACTAGCCAACTCACACTGAAGCAGCTATTTCCCATTAGAGAAACGGCCCTCTGACCTGCAGAGGCAGAAAGGTCCCCTCGTCTAATGGGAACTAGCCCACTCACACTGAAGCAGCTATTTCCCATTGGAGAAACGTCCCTGCGACCTGGAGAGGCAGAAAGGTCCCTTCGTCTAATGGGAAGTAGCCCACTCACACTGAAGCAGCTATTTCCCTTTAGAGAAATGGCCCTCCGACCTGCAGAGGCAGAAAGGTCCCCTCGTCTAATGGGAACTAGCCCACTCACACTGAAGCAGCTATTTCCGATTAGAGAAACAGCCCTCCGACCTGCAGAGGCAGAAAGGTCCTCTCATCTAATGGGAACTAGCCCACTCACACTGAAGCAGCTATTTCCCATTAGAGAAACGGCCCTCCGACCTGCAGAGGTAGAAAGGTCCCCTTGTCTAATGGGAACTAGCCCACTCACACTAAAGCAGCTATTTCCCATTAGAGCAACGGCCCTCCGACCTGCATAGGCAGAAAGGTACCCTCGTCTAATGGGAACTTGCCCACTCACACTGAAGCAGCTATTTCCCATTAGAGAAACAGCCCTCCTACCTGCAGAGCCAGAAAGGTCCCCTCGTCTAATGGGAACTAGCTCACTCACACTGAAGCAGCTATTTCCCATTGGAATAAACGTCCCTCTGACTTGGAGAGACAGAAAGGTCCCCTCGTCTAATGGGAACTTGCCCACTCACACTGAAGCAGCTATTTCCCATTAGAGAAACGGTACTGCGACCTGCAGAGGCAGAAAGGTCCTCTCGTCTAATGGGAACCAGCCCACTCTTGCTGAAGCAGCTATTTCCAATTAGAGAAACTGCCCTCCGACTTGGAGAGACAGAAAGGTCCCCTCGTCTAATGGGAAGTACCCCACTCACACTGAAGCCGCTATTTCCCATTAGAGGAACAGCGCTCCGACCTGCAGAGGCAGAAGGGTCCCCTTGTCTAATGGGAACTAGCCCACTCACACTGAAGCAGCCATTTCCCATCATAGAAATGGCCCTCCGACCTGCAGAGGCAGAAAGGTCCCCTTGTCTAATGGGAACTAGCCCACTCACACTGAAGGAGCTATTTCCCATTGGAGAAATAGCCCTCTGACCTGCAGAGGCAGAAAGGTCCCCTTGTCTAATGGGAATTAGCCCACTCACACTGAAGCAGCTATTTCCCATTAGAGAAACGGGCCTACAACCTGAAGAGGCAGAAAGGCCCCCTCTTCTCATGGGAACTAGCCTTTTCAGTGTGAGTAGCCTAGTTCCCATTATTATGGCGGACTTGGCCACTAGGGGCAAAAAAGGGCCATTTCTCAAATGGGAACTAGCCTTCACTGTGTGAGTAGGCTAGTTCCCATTATTATGCAGGACTTGGCCACTATGGGAAAAAAGGTCCATTTCTCTAATGGGAACTAGCCTACTCACACTGAAGCAGATATTTTCCATTAGTGAAACAGCCCTCTGACCTGCAGAGGCAGAAAGGTCCTCTCGTCTAATGGGAACTAGCCCATTCATAATGGGAACTAGCCCACTCACACTGAAGCAGCTATTTCCCATTAGAGAAATGGCCCTCCGACCTGCAGAGGCAGAAAGGTCCTCTCGTCTAATGGGAACTAGCCCATTCATAATGGGAACTAGCCCACTCACACTGAAGCAGCTATTTCCCATTGGAGAAACGTCCCTCCGACTTGGAGAGACAGAAAGGTCCCCTCGTCTAATGGGAACTTGCCCACTCACACTGAAGCAGCTATTTCCCATTAGAGAAACGGCCCTCCGACCTGCAGAGGCAGAAAGGTCCACTCGTCTACGGGGAACTAGCCCACTCCTGCTGGAGCAGCTATTTACCATTAGAGAAACGGCCCTCTGACCTGCAGAGGCAGAAAAGTCCCCTTGACAAATGGGAACTAGCCCACTCACACTGAAGCAGCTAGTTCCCATTGGAGAAACGTCCCTGCGACCTGGAGAGGCAGAAAGGTCCCTTCGTCTAATGGGAACTAGCCCACTCACACTGAAGCAGCTAGTTCCCATTAGAGAAAAGGCCCTCCGACCTGCAGAGGCAGAAAGGTCCCCTCGTCTAATGGGAACTAGGGGACCCTTCTGTCTCTCCAAGTTGGAGGGCAGTTTCTCTAATTGGAAATAGCTGCTTCAGCAAGAGTGGGCTGGTTCCCATTAGACGAGAGGACCTTTCTACCTCTGCAGGTCAGAGGGCCATTTCTCTAATGGGAAATAGCTGCCCAGAGCGTTGGCTCGTGGATGATGGCGTCAGTGACATTGCACCCTGCCTGGCAGCGAGGAAGCCCGAACCAACGGCGCTCCCGGTGCCCACAGACTCGCGGTGCTTAGCCTTTTGTTGGGCCCCTGTCGCCAGAGCGCCCTCAAAGGTCTTAGAAGACCGCTCGGGCGACTTCTTCTCACCTGCTTCCCCTCCAGCCAGTTGGTGAGTCGAGTACGACGATCCTTCATTGTCCGGACGGACATGTTCTTAGAGAACGCACAGTCCTTTTCCACGTACGATTTGTCGTTGTGAGGGCAGTAGAGGCACCGGGAGTGCTCATCTTCCTTGAAGACATTCTGTAATCCACATCCAGGGCAGATCCTAAACAGCTTGGATCCAACAGGAGTCGTGTCTCCTTTGTCCTGGGCCATGACCACGTTGGGTAGGCCTCAAAGATTTTCCGGAATCCTCCAAGAAGTGAAAACTCGATGACAATTCGCCCTTGAGAGGCGTAGAACATTCTGAAACTGATTCCCCTTGATCAGAAGTGGAATAGGGGGAAGCTTGAGGCTTGATTGACTGAAAAAAATAAGAGTAAACTCTTTGAAAAAACGCAATATGCAGTAAAAGCTCGAGAGCTACAGCACGTGGATTCCCAACACTTGAACGTGCGGTAAAAATCTGAAGATGGCTGCCAGAGGAGGGGCTTGGGTATAGGGCAGTAATTGGCTTGGGGCAGTATGACCCAGAGACCAGTGATTGGTTATTAGTAGAAAGGCAATTCAGAAACTAAACTGAAACTAATTTTTTCTTTACCGAGGATTCCCAGCCTGACAACAGGGAATATTCATGAGCATGTGAATCCATGCCAGACCCCATGCTGGAGAATGAAAGTACTTTAAGAACATATGACAAGGTTAATTTCTAGATATATAGCACGTTTTTAATTTTAATATTCTGACTGTCAGTGAACAAAAACAAGTGGCCCAGATATGTGATGTCATCTTTGATGTCCTGGGTGTTAGTCTTAGCAGTGCACGGTGGTGGCGCGAGTTATGGTTGTTTAGCTTACCATAACTGGCGAATTTCTGGGGTTTTTCTTGTAACCATAACATCCCTTTAACAAAGTTTTTTCATCATTGAAATATATATATATTTTACTGGACCTGCGGTAGCGGCCCAGTAGTTATGGTTAAGTTGCATATCTCAAAGGAAGAGCACTTTTTGGGTGGCTTATAACTTTGCTCCTTCTGGATGAATCCTCACCAAACTTTGCAAAAAAAAAGTATATGGCCGACTCTAAACATTTTTGCAAAGTTTGGTAAGGTTTGGTCAAGGGGGGGGGGCAAAGTTATAGGGGGATCCCAAAATGTATTTTTTTCCCCATAGACTGAATGGAGAAAAACTTTGTTCGCGCCTACAGCCGAAACCGCTAGACGGTTTCTCACCAAATTTGCAGCAGGAGCGGCGGCTTGGTCTCGAAAGCCTGCTTTTGGTGGAAATCCGTCCAATAGTTTTTTTTTTAAACAATAAAAAAAGTAGGTGCAAAAAAAGTGTGTGATATCTGTGTCCAGTCTGCAGACACACTTCCCTGTTCGCTCTGCGGACAGGACACTGATTGGTTGGTGGGTGTGCGTCATGTCCGCGGACAGGCAACATGTTCGCTGATTGGTTGGAGTGAAGCATGAGGAGCGTCACATTTTCTTGGTGCACCTGCGGTGTTGGATCCGCGGACATCAACTGACAGCGTGGCGTGGAACAGAGCTGGAATTCAATTTTGGGGAGTGTGTTGGTGTGGAAGAATGGCTGGAGAGGGTGGGGGAGTGAGATATGGGTCAAATGCTGTATTTGTTTAGGTGGGAAAAGGCAGTGATGTGATCGCGGTTACCGTGGCTTTTCGCAGACATGCTGAGAAGGGCCCAAAAAGCAGTCTGCTGGGGGCTGGGTGAGCAGTGTGAGAAGGACCAGGGGTGCAGAGATGGGCCCAAGAAGCGGTCTGCTTGGGGCTGGGTGAGCAGTGTGAGAAGCAGCAGGGGTGCAGAGAGGATCTTGTTGGCATTTGAACCTGTGTCCTGTCAGTATGTTTCTCAGTTCTCGGTCTTCGTCAAGCTCCCACTGGCTCTTTCTTTTGCTGCCCTTTCCTAGACATCGTTTCTCTGGGCAGACATCCGCCCTCCCCCTTCATTTTGGTTTTAATCTTTACTTTTGTGAGTTCTCACTTATTGGCCAAACAGGGCAGTGCCGTACATCTAGTCAGTCTCACACACACACACACACACACACACACACACACACACACACACACACACACACTCTCGCTCACTATCACACACACACATTCTCTCTCACTCTCCAGCTTTTACTTCAATGAATTTGGGAGGCGGTGGCAAGGAGGGGTACATAGGCTCCAAAGCTTGAGCTCCCAGTTCGGATAAGTTTTAAATGTTTTATACTGGAAAACCATTGACTGCACTACTGGATATTTTATTATGCTCTGATGTATTGGTTTTGGGTAGTTAGTTGAGTATTGGGTGGAAAGGGCATGCATTGAAGAGTTTGTGCATTGGCGGCAAGTACTGTATTAGTATGTCAAGTGAAGTTTGAGGTGGTTGTGTTATGTTTTTGGGTTGTGTTCAGTTGGCAGGTGTTTGCTTGCATGGGTGTGTTATCCTGCGGTGGCACCGCAGCATAACACACCCATGCAAGCAAATATTTTGACTGTGGTATGTGGGCTGCATAGGGGGTATGTTTTCAAAGGCTTGTGTATTGGTTGCCAGTAGTGTAATAGTATTTATAGGACAGTGGACATGGTGTGTGGTAGTTGGTTTGTTGGACTGTGTTTAGAATGTTGGTATCTAAGACTCTACGCATTTTGGATTGTAGTTAGTTGTCAGATGTTCACTTGCATGGGAGTGTTATGTTGTAGTGGTTGTGACTCCAATCATTGTATACTTACTGTTTGCTTTGTTGAGGCTGTATGCAGTGTTTTGTCACGCAACGTATCCAAGACTGTAGGCACTGGTCACGACCATTGCAGCATAAGACACCCATGCAAGCAACCATTTTGGGTTGTGGTGAGTGGTTAGGTGTTTGATTTTATGGGTGTGTTATGTTGCAGTGTTTGTGACTCCAATCATTGTATGTTTACTGTTTGCTTTGTTGACGTATGTCGTTTTTCATGGTAATGGAAATTGGAGCAGACATTGTTTTTCAATTCTCTGTGATAAAAGAAAAGATCACATGTTAGTTTAGGCAGTTTGTAATGAGTTATTGCATTGCATAGCAGACATTTCTGCACTTTCTCGACCCTCATAGTTAGTGCTCTAGAAGCACTATGCTTCAAACCAGTGTGCTGTGCAATTTGCCCAGTTCCTGTGTTTGTTCGTAAAATCATTGAGTCTGTGGGATAAAAAATCCATGAGGATTAAAAAAAACTTTCTACAATATGGTACAATATTTTTCGGTGGTTGATTTCAGTAGGAGGAATTGAATAGGTGTATGGTTTTTGGTTTGGAAGTGACAGTACTATTGTTGTAATTAGATACCAGTTGGCGTATGCTAATGCTTTATTTCTTGTTGCATTTTAGCAGTATTCATTTATCCGTTTGGTTGTTGCAGAATTGTGGGACAGTTAGATACCTGTTGGCGTATTCTAACTGTTGATAGTTTTGAAGTTGTTGAGAGTATTTTTATACGTAATAAGTGTTGAACGGTTTCCTTAGAAAAATGTATATTGCAGTTGTCTGGTTGTAGTTCGATACCGGTCGGTGTATTCTGTTAATACATTTTCAGATAGCTGTTGTCCTATTCTATTAGTTTGTGGATTTAAAGGTTGTTGAGGACATTTTGTAGATTTTTATACTCGGGTTAGTGAATACATTTTGGTTTTAAGAATATTAAGTAAGCATTTACAAGATTTGCTGGTAATCTTTGTTTTAGAGTAATGGAAGTATCATTACATTCGAACCATCCACATTTCTTTTTTATGTATACAGTGTAGTGACCTGCATTGGTTGTGGCTCCTGCGTGGTAGATTATGCCTACTGTTGTGAAGGTTTTCTTACCAAGTGATAGTTGTCCATGTGTGAATCCAGTCAGCTTGCAGTTGTTTTTGGCATCATCTGCATTGTAACGTAAAAGCATTACTATTACGTATTCACTATGTGATTGTATTTGTAAAGTGGAACGATTATCAGAATTGCAAGTAGTACATAATCTGCCATGGTTTGCATTTTGGAAAAGTTGCTGAAATGGAATGGATTCACAGTTAGGTATGGATACATACAAAAAGCGTTCATTAGGGATTTGTTCCTGTGCCACATGGTTGCAGAGAGTGCATGTATGTTTCCATATGTATGAAATCTGGAAGATTTCGTTTATAGGTATGTTTTTGTTTTCCAGTACTTGTAGTAAGTACATTAGAAATATTTGTGGATCTTCTTGTGTGTTCCAGCCCAGTAGTCCAATTCCTGCCTTATTCCAGAAACACTGCAAGTGTTGTCAGGATTGTTGGTTGCATTTCTGTGAAAGACTACCATTTGCAAGCATAATTGATCTGTCCCGTTTAAGTAAATGTTTTCAATAATTGGTGGCAATTGTAAGAGAATATTGATTGCTACATTTGCATAGCAATTTACACCAGTTGAACATTTGAATGGACCAGACAGTTCTGTGTCTAAGACATTTATTGGAACTGTGCGTTGTTTCTTTGAAGATGTTGGTTTTGTTTGTGCAGTAGATCCTTCTTTGGTTGTGGTCATTGATGAAGTATTAGCTTATTTTAATTTCTTTGGAGGTATGGTTGTGGGATCCTGTATAATTTGAGTCTGAACTAGTTTTCTTTTACAAACTTTTGCTTTATGAGGAACAGGATAGGTTTTGAGATGGGGTGCGTAGAGTGCACATAGTTTATTGTATTCTAGAATGCAAGGAATATCAGCATTTACTTTACTTGCATCAAAGTTGACTAGAAATAGTCCTTCAAGTGTACATAGGCGTGATCGTTACCAGCTCTCATCCAGTGTAATGATAGGACTGTCAAAATACCTGCAAGTGTGCAGAGTGAAGTACCTGGGAGAGTCCTGTTGGGGAATGACTTAAAAACTCTTGGAGTTGTATCAAGCACCACCAGGCCTCCCAGCAAAAGGAAACAGGAGCAGACTAGGAAGGCCAGAGAGAGTACCTTAAGGGTCTCTCCAGAGGAGATTGTAGGAGGAAGCTATAACTCCTAGTCCACAGGACATACGGACTGCAATTTCAACAAAAGAGGAAAAGGGGCAACCTAAAACCTCTAGGAAGAAACCAGCCAGCCAATCATGCCAGAGAGGACTGTTCAAAGTCACACCTGTGACTCCTACACCAGCTGAGGCTGAGTGTGTGGAACAACTTTGTGTGGTTGAATCAGCTGCTGAGGAATCAGAACTGGAAGAGGACCTTGCTCCTGTTGGAGATCTGGATCCTGCAGACCACCCTGAGCAGCAGTCTTTACTGGCAAAAGGTGGACCCTGTAGGGCAGACTTCAGCAGAGGTCAAAGAGTGTCCTACTCTTGAAGGTCTTCGCCAACAGGCAGCTTCCCAGCTGGACGGGCAAGAACCAGAGAAGCATAGGTTGTACTGGGAAGATGGCTTCTTCTACAGTGAACCAACTGAGTCTAACCCAGGGGACTACAGAAGACTTGTAGTGCCTCTTGAAAGCAGACTCCAGTTCCTACAGTTAGCCCATGAGATACCTTTGGCTGGTCACTTAAGATTTAAGAAGACCAAGGAAAGGCTCTCTTTATATTTCTATTGGCCTAAGTTGGGGTCTGATGTAGATAAGTTCTGTAGGAGCTGTCACTCTCATAAGAGTGGAGCCAAGAATGTGGCACCCTTGTTGCCTCTCCCATTGGTGGGAGTTCCTTTTGAGAGGGTAGGAATCGACATTGTTGGTTCCTTAGACCCTCCCACATCTTCAGGAAACAGGTTTATCCTGGTTGTAGTAGACCATGCTACTAGGTATCCTGAAGCTATACCTATGAGAACTATTACAGCTCAGGCTGTTGCTAAGGCCCTACTTGGTATTTTTACCAGGGTAGGTTTTCCTAAGGAAGTTATCTCTGACAGGGGATCCAAATGTATGTCCTACTAAATGCAGGGCATGTGGAAAAACTGTGGAGTAACTTACAAGTTCTCAACTGCCTACCATCCTCAGACAAATGGATTGGTAGAGAGGTTCAACTTTACAATGAAGAGCATGATGGGTGCTTTCGGGGAACCCTTTAGAAGAAAGTGGGACCTTCTACTGCCATGTCTTCTCTTTGCATATAGAGAAGTCCCTCAGGAGGGAGTTGGATTTAGTCCCCTTGAACTTCTTTATGGCTATCCAGTTAGAGGCCATTTGGTCCTAATTAAAAAGGGGTTGGAGAGTCCTCCTTACCCCAAGCCAGTGAGAGTCACTGACTATGTGATAGGTCTCCGGAGGAGAATGTCCCACATGATGGCAGAAGCATCAGATAACTTAAAAGCAGGTCAGGCTCTGGTCAAACATTGGCATGACCAGAAAGCCAACATGGTTGAGTTTACTCAAGACCAGCACGTTTTAGCTATGGTACCTACAAGGCAGAGCGCCTTACAGGACAAGTGGATAGCACCCTTCAAGGTTGTGGGTAAACTTGGAGAGGTCAACTATCTGGTGGATTTAGGCAATCCTAAAATGGCTCCCAGAGTCTTTCATACCAACCGTTTAAAGGCTTGTGTCTCAAGACCAGAAGTATGATCTTTGCTTCTAGCTTCAGCCCAAGAGTAGGAGGAGAGTGAACCTCTACCTAACCTACTCAGAGGCCAGCCTTTAGATGAGAAAGTAGGAGTTAATCTCTCTTCTAACTTGACACCTGAACAACAGGAGGAGTGCAAGTTTGTGTTAAATCAGTTTGCCTCCCTGTTTACACTATCACCAAGCGTGACCCCTTGGGGCCAGCATGATATTCAAACTGGTGACCGTTTACCTGTCAAAAACAGAGGTTACAGGATGTCAGATCATGTAAGGTAAGATCCCACATAAAGGAGGAGGTCAACAAGATGCTTGATCTCAGGGTAATAGAGCCCTCTACCAGTCCATGGTCTAATCCAGTTGTTCTAGTACCAAAGGCAGGCTCCAAGGAGTTGAGATTCTGTGTGGACTATGGAGCTCTTAATGCAGTCACCAAGACTGATGCCCACACTTTACTGAGGATAGATGAACTTGTGGATAAACGTGGTTCAGCCAAGTACCTCAGTACATTTGATCTCACTTCAGGCTATGGAGGACTTCTGCATGGCATACTTGGATGACATTGCAGTGTCCAGTCCTACTTAGAAAGAAAATGTTGACCACTTGGGACATGTTTTGCAGGCTTTTGAGCAGGCCCATCTGAGCATAAAGGCTAGTAAATGTCAAATTGGTCAGAGTAAAGTGGTCTAACCTTGGACATGAGGTAGGAGGAGGTGATATCAGGCCATTGCCTAGCACAGTACAAGCTGTAAAAAACGGGGCCACCCATACTACTCAAACCCAAGTGGTTACTATAGGAACTTCATTGAGAACTATGGGACCATAGCTTCTCCCTTGAATGTGATGATCTCTCCCAAATTCCCTAAAAAGGTCAGGTGGAATGAGCAGTGCACTCAAGCATTTGAAGGCCTAAAGAAAGCCCATTGTCAAGCTCCAGTCCTAAGAGCTCCCGACTATAACCAAACCTTCATTGTGCAGACAGATGCTTCAAACACAGGTATAGGTGCAGTCCTTAGTCAACTAGATGAGAAAGGTAGGGAGCACCCTACTTAGTTCATCAGCAGGAAGCTGAAGGAACCAGAAACAAGGTGGGCAGCCGTTGAGCGCGAGTGCTTTGCTATTGTGTGGTCATTGAAGAAGTTTAGACCATACTTGTATAGATCTACTTTTGTAATTCAAACTGACCACCAACCCTTGAGATGGTTGATGCAAATAAAAGGGGAAAACCCAAAACTACTGAGATGGTCAATCAGCCTGCAAGGGTTTGATTTTACCACTGAACACAGATCAGGGTGTCACCACCAAAATACTGATGGTCTCTCCAGGATGTTTGACTGACTGGAGTAAGGAGATTCATCCAGGAGTGGATTAAATCGTCCTGTCCCTTAGTCTGGGGGGACAAGTGTTATGGAGAATTCTCCAAATGTTCTAATTTCCTTTACCTTTTGAGACCCCCAGAAACTTTGCTGGATTTCTAGGATTTGATATTTTACCTAGGAAGAGTGTGAGCCTTTTTTTCCCCCACTCTTCCATGTAGTTTGTGCGTGTTTTACTTTTATGTTCTTTGGTAATGGAGTTTTAAAACAACTCCATTGGCATCATCTTTTGTTGTGTGTCAAACAGCACCTTTAGTGCAGTGGCACAGGGGTGTTCTTCAGACTCCCCAAGGTTTAAATACCTTCTCTGGAACTGAGTACTGTCTCCCAGAGTATGTAAAGTTAAATTGGCTTTACTAGTCTTTTTAAATTTACTGACCCAGCACACACTATCTTCCTATAGAGTGCTGGAGGGGTTGCCTAGCTTCCCCTGAGTCAAAACACTCATGTATCAGTACAATATTACCCTTTCCTACTTTAAATGGCTAGTGGTAGTGGTTTAGATCAACTATAGTGATTTTTACCGACCGCTAACAACGGTAGCTAGAAATCGGGTCTGCCATGTTTTTCAATATGGCGCCCAAGACCTATCTGTAAAAACAGACTCCGGTCATCTTTTTTCACCAATTCTTTTAGGAAAGGTCCTTCTTGCGTTTGTCTCTGCGTGCCAAACCAGGTTTGGTCCCTTTGTTCGTTGGCCTTTGGAGGGCTTCAGTGCTGAGTGACAGCCAGGGTGGAATGAATAGGAGAAAACTGTTTAAAAGTAGGTCTCTGCGACTTGGAAAGCAGAGTCGACCACTGGAATGAAAGAACCAAAGAGGAGAGGAAGGAAGGAAGAGGACTGCTGCAACTCCTGGATGACCGGTGAAGCCCTGCTGCAGTTCCTAATTGTCTGAAACTCCGACAACAGAGAAGCCCTTCAAGGTTAACTTCTTCCCTTCAGTTTGGTGGGAACAACCAACTCGCAAGCCACCTGTACACCGTCCTATTCTGGTCGAATTTTCATCAGACTGCTGTTGAAAACCAGAGGGAAGGAAACAAGCTTGTGGATTTTAAGGCAACAAACATCTTAAACTAGGCCTATTGAGAAGAATTGCTGGTTGTATTTAACTGAAACCCTTTGCCATGCCTATGAATGCATTTGGGCTGTTTTTTCTTATAACCTTGTCTTTTCCCTCCTTTATTAAGTATCTGAAGTGCCATTTTGCTCCTACTTCATTTTTGAGCTAAACATGTTCAGCTACTTACCGGTTGGATTTTTGTGGTGTATTAGTGTGTGATATAGAACTGCTTATGCTAGAGTAATGTTTTCTAAATGACTGAGTAAATAAATGTATATTCTTTTAGCAAGAAACCTTGAATAAGTGTTTATTTGAATCACTGTATTAGTTGGTCCTTTGTGTAACTTGTTCTACTGCTCACTTAAACTCTTGAGATAAGTCTGGCTGCTCAGCCATCGCTACCACTTTACTGTGTAGTACAGGCTTGTACCAAAGGTGAAATCGTGCTTACACTTGTAGTCCTAATTGACTGTAGTATTCCCCAAGGGTACTAAAGGTGATTCTGCCTAACAAAAAGAAGGAATCGGGCTGTTGAGCGTCCTATCCTTTTAACTTCTGATAGTTTGTCAAAGTAAATATTGACAAACTGAATGTTGTTTGAACATGGGTATGTTTGGAAGCCAACAACTGTACCAAGTGCTCCATTAACTAGTCCTTGCTCCACGTCAAGGTTACGTTTCAGCATTACCCGTTTAAAGATAGTTTTTATATTTTCTCTAAACTAGCTGTGTTAGAGATAGAGTTTTCTAAGGTATTTAGTCGTGCTGTGGCTTGTTCACACATGGGTAGTGTCATACTGTGCACGTCCAGTTTGTCTGTGGAGCAAATTTGAACTATTGGTAGCATTTCTTTTTTCAACATTGTTTAATTGAATTGTGCACAGCTTGCAAGAGTTGGCATAAAGGACATACAGTTTACATTTTTGTGTGCTAATTGTTCCATGAGATCAGTAGCACATGAGTTATGGCCGCATAGGTCATGGATGCGTCTGGTATTCAAGATACTCTGTGCTTCATTAGATAGAACACCAATCCGAATACTTTTCAAAATGTTGGCATAGGTGAGGTCTGCAGACTGACATGCTTTCAGTTAATTCTTTGCATTGGAAATGTTGCCAAATATTGACATTACCTATGCAGCCAAGAGTTTTACGGCATAGTTTGTGTCCTATGGTTTTAAAAATAGGTTCACCTTTCACTGGTGTTAATTGAAGATCTTCAAAAACAATGCGTTTTCCTCCAAAGAGCTCTTTGTAGTCTGTTTTGAGGACCTCTTGTAATATGAGGTGAATCAAAGCCAACACTAGGTTGGAGACCATGCTCACCTTATCTATTAACAGCATTTTCATTTTTTTCAAAACTCTGCGTAGTTCAATTGCAGCTTCTGGAGGAAGTCTGTAGTAGTCTAATTTGTTCTGGTGTTCTACTGGAAGGAGTAGTAATCAGTGTAAAGTGACACCGCCTATGTTGTGGGCAGCCAAACCTGAGGGGACAGTTACAACAGCTGACAGTTTGTCAACTGTTGGAGGAACTTGCTGATGATTTTTATTATGAAGGTTTTCCCTGAACCTGCTTAACCACTCGCATATAGAAGTATAGGTTTGTACTCTTGGCAGGTACAAGTTGTAATTTCATGCTGCATACCATGTTCAATTTGTTTTGTTATTTCTAGGAAAATGCTATGCGGTTCATGGTTTAATTGTGATTTGAGTATAGCAAAGTCTTCTGTAGACTCTTCATACTGGTACATGGCGTTTTCTACTTCAGCCATGGCTAATTCAGTCTCATTTGCTAGGAGTGGTTGTCCAAGTGGTTCTTAGCTTCCCGTTAGAGAAGGTTCACTGCTGTCAGGAGTGTTTATATTTAGTTGTGCTTGGAGTTGTTCTTGTTGCTGTTCATTGTCTAAAATTGTTTTGTATTGTGAAAAGTGTTTCTGTTATAGTGCTTGCATTTGCATTGAAAACATCTTCGTAGAAGACATGGGTATCTAATAAATCTTCCTTCTTTTCACCATGGTTTAAAAAGTTGTAGTAGAGACATGTAATACAGTTATTTATTTTGAGGAGTTTTTAATGAAAATTTCATATGATTAAGCTTCATTTGGTAAGTTTCACTAGGCTGCCTTCACAATTTTTGGCCTTGTATCTACCTTTCTTCTCATCTGGTTTAATATTTTTGTATGTGAAGTTTTAAGCTACGTGGTATAGACACATGGTTTCCAAAGCGGTACTCCTGTTTGGGTAGTATGTGTCTAGTAAATTGTTTTTCAAAATGTCTTGGCTGTTGCAATCATTTTTGGCTATTGTTTCTATGTCTTCATATGATTTGAGAACTGTTATTCTGGATTTAGCAGGACCAAGGCTTAGCCATACTATGTTTTCAGATTTTACATACATGGCAGTACCGGTTAAACAGTCTGCGGCTTCGTAGCAGCCACATTCTCTATGAGAGAGCATTTTTATGCTTAAGCTGTACAATTTCTGTGACAGTGTTTTGTCAGATGATATGTCGTCCCAGAGGTCTTTGAGCTCCGTTTTTTCTGCTTTGGTTAAGTAGGCTGCGACATATCATGAAACTGCAGTGGAATTGTCTGCAATGTATTGCACATCTATATTTGCATTCCATAGGGAGGCAATTATTGCATTGTAATCATTTATGTACTTTGATCTTTCTGTGCTTTTTATGCAGTATGTGTTCGTAGGTGATTTACCTTTGACACTATGTCTAACTGAAGACATGAAGTTGTTCAGTGGACCTGTTGTTGAAACTGTTCTAGGGAAACCAAAGCGACATTTGGTGTAGTATTTCCCTTTGTTTTTGTATTTGGCCGCCAATACTTCCCACACTTGTGTCTTGGAAACTGCAAAATGTGTAGGTCACTATGTGTAATTTGTGAAGAGATTTCACAAGTGTCATATTTCTGAATGAACTGCAAAACAGTGACATCACTGTCCTGACCAAAAGCATGTGGAGATGTGGTGCTCCTCTGGCTTGGTATTCTTTTCTCCAAAAGAAGTGTTGCACTTCTCGGAGGGAAGGCACTGTTTCATTACAAATGAAGTGTAGCATGGCAATAAAGCGATGATGGAAATATCTCAATACATTTACAGGATCTAGAGAGCAGAGTTCTCCTGGTGTTTTTATATCTATATTTGTTTTTGTTTGCTATGCGTAGGAAATCGTGCAAATCTTCCCATGCATATTCTGCACAACTTAATGTCACAAACCATGTGGGTGGGCCAAGGTTTCTTACATACACTTCTGCGTGTCGTCGGAACCATTATTCTTTTGTAACACGCACATTTGCTAAGAGGTTTGTAATGCTTGATTGTAAAACTTCGTCTTTGTCTTGCACTTTTTGTAGTAATTGCCTAGCAGACATATTTTGAAAATTGGTACCTGATTTCAATGTGTGTGCAACTCCGTAGCATAGAGTTGCTAGTTCACTTTCAAAGACAAGGTGGAATATGTATTCCACGTTTTGTCTGAATCTGGGGTCTTCAGAATACATTTGTAAAGAGCGGTATTCTGATGCTGTTATTTGTGTGGGTCTTTCATCGTACCTTCCTCCTTTTCCAGTCAGAAAGAGTAGAGGGAAGGCTCGTGCTTCTACACTTTTTTCCCCATTTTCTGATTGGAGATCCTTTGGCTTGCCGCATTTGGTAAATTTCCAGTGCATCATCTATGGTGTCTTTAGAGTGCAATGGGTGAATTGTATAATGGTCTAAAATATTGGATTCCGTTGTAGGATCTCGAAGTTAAAATTGGGCAGTTCCTGATGAGTCTTGAATTTTTTCCATTGGTTCCCTCAGGTTTTCTTCAATGTCTATTTCTTTGTAGTATTAATTTTTGTCTTTTAGATATTGCCGGGCTTTTCTAACTTTATTTAAGTCCACTAGTTGCTGCTGAATTTCTTTGTCTTTTCTAGGTACGCCATTTACTAGGATAATCAAAGATTGTTCTATTGGCCGTTGCACTCCCAGAGTGTGTACATTTTCTTTAAGATCTAATGGCAAATAAAACTACTTTGCCACGAATGTCCAAGTAATTCAGAGGGAGGTAGTTTTGCTGTTTATGGTTGAAGGCATATTATTGCTTGAAATGAAATGGGTGCACTGTTTGAATTATAATGCTCTCATACAAGTTAAGTTTTTGCAGTGGTTTTGGTAGTGGGAATAATTCCAAGTTATTAGTGATAGCATGTGAATGTATTTGGTTTTCAAGTTTAGCAGTGCAGTATTTGCAAAGTATTGAGGGGTTAGTCATTTCGTATTTGTTTTCTGCTATTATATAGAGATCCAATTGGAACCATTTGGAATCTTCATGGTCTTCTATTTTGTACATTATATCTACAGTTTTCATGCTATTTTTATAAAAAAGTCCTGCGGCAACACACACACATGGTTTGGTACTTCAGCAGATGTGCTTTTAAACTTTAGTATTTCTTTTATGTATGTGTGTAGTAGAAGGTTGCCATCTGTAAAGTCGTTGCTAGTCTGTTCTAAAGATATTGCATTTTGTAAGTGGCTTTCACTTCCAAAAAATGTTCTCTGGATGTGCTCTATTTCTTCAAGTAGTTCTTTGGCTGTACCATGTAGAAGATTTTTATTTAAATTGGCCAGTGCTAAAGCAGGACTTTTGGCATAGTACAGTTTATGAATGAGATTTCTTACAGTTGAATGGTGTGTTGCTATCATTTTGATATGGAAGGTGCTTTTGCAAATAGGTCCAGAAATGCAGGCTAATGAATGTCCTTGTTGTCCTGTGTATTTGCGCACTGGACAGGAGTCCATAGTTTGTAATAGTTTTATTTTCAATTTGTCTTTTCCTTTCACATACTGATTGAGAAACTGGCGTAAAGATGTGAAAGATTTTTTGCCTATGTTACACACATTGATGTGCATGGCCATTTGTAGACTGCACGTATTGGTTCAGGGGAATGGAGAGTTGATACTAAGTTTGCTGGAGATATTTGTTGAGCAGTATTTCTTTTTATTTTTTTATTTTTTTAAACTTTTCTTTATTGGCAAGAAGTAGTAACTGGCACAGTACAGGTTACATCAACAGCACACATTTCATATTTAAAGCTAGATTGATAACACAGAGATTCTACAGAAGGTCTCATATGATCACAAAAGCAGGTGGTTTACAATAGAGACATTCATTGTGTAGTTTGATCGATCCCCAGATCAGGAGATGGGTGAGATGACAGCAGCTCCAGGTCGACCCTGCGGTTCAAGTAGCTACAAAACTCTGTCCATATGTTTTTAGGTCGAGTATTACTAGGCAGCATGTTGATGTAGTCTTCCTCACAAGATTGTGTCCAGGTAAGGGCTCTTAGCCACATTTCTAGCGAAGGGGGGGGGGGGGGATCTGCGCTTCCAACATTGCAGGATGCTTTTCTTAGCAATTATCGCAGCCACATTCAGAAACCTAGCCACCCGTTTCGCCTCAGTCCCCTTCCAGAGCCCAAACAGGAGAGACAGGGGGTCAGGGTCGACACAAAACCCCACCATCTCGGAGAGAGCCCCAAGCACCGCCTCCCAGAACGGTACCTATGCCCCACAGGACCAGAACATGTGAGCGTGGTCCACCTCATTGGATCTACATCTCTGGCAGGGGTGGGAGTGATCCCGTGCAAATTTCCCAACCGCGTAGGGAGTGTAGTACAGGCGATTGAGTAGCTTGTATTGAACACATCTAACTCTGGAATTGAGGGGAAACCTTGCGTGTACGCATGCACATTTTGGTCCACATATCGTCAGTGATGTCCAAACCCAGGTCCCGGCTCCAAGCATCCCGAACAGTGTGGGGGGGGTTCTACAGTTTGCGCCATCATGTTTTTATACAGGGAGGACACAATGCCCCTACCCCGAGCGGAATTAGCAATATAGCAGATCTCAGGGGACTCCGGGGGTTCGTCTGGATACGAAGGCCACATGTGTTGGACTGCCGCCCTGAGTCGAAAGTATTGCAGCAATTCCAGTGAGGACCCGGAGTGCCCTGGCTTCCACGTAAGTGGGGTGATACATTTCCCATCGGGGAACACATCGGAGAATGAGCTGTAGCCCAAGTCCGACCAGTGCCACACAAGAAGCGTGTCTTGTGTAGGGGTGAGGCCAGGGAACGACCACAGGGGAAGCCATTTGTAATACGGGGGGAATCAGAATAAGGCATCAGAACCTGCCGCCACGCCCTGATGGTGGAGGCCACAGGGTCAGCAGGGGCATCCGAGCGATACGAGTGAAAAAGGATCAAAGACATGACATTTACCTCCTCGGTCGCGAGGATCTCGAGTTTAACATGCGGGGGGTTCCTGGTGATGGTACCAGTATGTAGTGTGCTGAGCCTGGGCAGCAATCCAATACCGGGTGAGATCAGGTGCGTTGAAACCACCCCTCTCATAAGGAAGAGTCATGTGCTGCCACTTCCTATGCACGGCGCCAGAGTGCTACAGAAAGCGGGCGCACCCCGCGGTCAAGTACGCAAAGTACTGTTTCCCGGGCCAAAGTGGAACGTTAGCAAATATGTATAGGAGCTTTGGAACTATAATCATTTTTATTAGGGACAGTCTCCCTGATAGTGAGAGGGGGAGCTTACACCATCTTTTCATCCTGACATCAGCATATTGCGTGGCAGCCCCATAGTTATCAGACAATAAAGAGGATTTAGAGAGGGACACCTGGACCCCCAGGTACTTGATGCCCTCCGGGGCCCACTTGAGCGGAAATTCGCATGCCGGTTGGGAAGTTGCGGGTTTGAGGGGAAAGATTTCTGATTTAGTGTAATTTATGGTGAAGCCCGAGAATGTGCCAATTTTGATTATTTCACGAATTATCGGGTCGAGGTGGACCGAAGGGTCTCTAATGTATAGAAGTACATCGTCAGCATATAGTGATATAATTTAGGGGTATCCAGCAGACGAATCCCTTTGCGTACGTGGTTGTTTCTTACACTATCCGCCATGGGCTCGATAGCCAACGCGAACAGCAGGGGCGAGAATGGGCATCCCTGACGCGTCCCCCTTTGGAGGGTGAAGGGAGTTGACAAATGAGAGTTAACCAGGACTCTGGCCATGGGGTTAGTATATAGCAATTTAATGCAGGACATCATGTATGGGCCAAACCCCATCCTCTCCAGCACCGCCCACAGGTATTGCCACGAGACCATGTCGAACGCTTTTTGGGTGTCTAGTGTCACGGCCACAGCGTTCGCTTTGGGGTCAATTCTAGAGATGACATTGAACAGACGACGAATGTTTAAGGCAGTGGAACGGGCAGGGACAAAACCACTCTGGTCTGGGTGAATCAGATATTTCATGATGGGGAGGAACCTATTTGCTATGATTTTGGCGAAAATCTTGGTATCGGTATTGATGAGGGACAAAGGTCTATAGGAACCACACTCATCAAGCGGCTTACCCGGCTTGGGCAGCACGGTGATGACAGCCTCGCGCAGGGACCGGGGGATGGTGGCAAGACGCAGCGACTCATCCCAAACCTCGTGGAGCCGTGGGGCAAGAAGGGCAACATGCTCTTGGTAGAACTCGGCTGTTAGGCCGTCTGGACCGGGGGCTTTACCTTTAGGGAGGGCCGAAATGACAGCTGTGATCTCATCAAGGGTGAAGGGTGTGTCTAGTTGTTCTTTAGTGGCTAGAGATATAAGGAACATTGGGATGCGGTCGAGGAGGTCGTCCAGATCCTTCGGGTTGTGCTCTTGCTGCTGGGCATAAAGGGTTGCATAAAAATCTGCAAAGGTCTCAAGAATGGGCCGGTCAGACCAATGCCGCACTCCGGCATTGTCGATGATACTATCAATCCGGACTCTGCCTCCCTCGGTCCGGGCAAGGCGGGCAAGGGTGCGACCAGGCCTCTCTCCCTCACCGTACTTTCGGGCCGCAGTGGGTCGGGCAAGGTATCTTATCTCGCTGAGGGCCAAGGACTCAAACGTGTCTAGTTCAGATCTTATCTGTGCAAGCTTGGGTGGAGAGGGGGTGGTCGCGTAATCGCGCTCCAGCTCCTTAAGTCTAGACTCAGAATGGCGCAGAGTTTCTAATGTCTTTCAGAGCCCCAGCCTCCCTGGAGATACACAGGCCCCTGATGAAAACCTTAAAGGCCTCCCATCTCACCCCATCTGTTGTGTCATGGCGTTTATTATTATCAAAAAACGAGGTGATATCCGCGAGGATGTCAGCCCTGAAGACAATATCGTGCAGTGCATCTGACTTAAACCGCCAGTTAGAGTGCTGGGGGAGGGCCGGGTGCAAAGCAATGTCCAATGTGACCGGGGAGTGATCGGAATAATGTGCGCGGCAGAATCTGTGTGGTAAGTGTTTTGCCCATAAGCCCCGCAGAGAGGAGGAAAAGATCAATCCTGGAATGGCTGTCATGGACAGTGGAATAAAATGTAAACTCTTTCGACATTGGGTGAAGTGCTCTCCAGGCGTCTACCAGACCGGCAGTGAGCATGTGTGCTTGGAGACGATGAGCGGCCCTGGACATTGTCCTGGGTGCGGCCCCAGACCTGTCCAATTCGGAGTCCAGAATAAGATTCATGTCCCCCCCCAGATGATAGGAACCCCGACATATCTTAGGAGGATGTCAAGGATGTGATAAAAAAAAAAATCGGGTGCATCCATGCACGGGGCATATGTGTTGACCAGAAGGCATTCTGTAATATCAAGGAAACAGTGGAGGATCACGTATCTACCCTGGTCATCTATATGGCTGGTGCGGAGGGAGAATTCCAAGGACTTGTGAATCAAGGTGAGGACACCTCTAGACTGTGAGAACACTGTGTAGTATTTGTTGGAGCCCCAAGCCGGGGCGAGGGGGGACGAGAGTTGTGCGAGGGCTTCTTGCAAGAGAAGTATTTTGACCCTGTGTCTCTGGACGTAAGCAGTGATCCTGCGTGCCTTTGTGAAGTTGCTGAGCCCTCTGATATTCCAAGACATTAGCCTAATAGCCATTCAGTAGCATTTTAGGGGGGATCCGAGTAATGTGTGACATAATTTGTTGAAGTGCCGGCCACCATACCAGTGGCCCACTGCATCGCACCAAAAGCTACTACTACCTCACCATTTTTGTTATAACATCCCTCAACTGCACACCCCCCTCCCTCACTGCCACCCCCAACTCGGCAGTGCCCATAAACCCGCTCAAAGGTCTAAGGCGCTTGTGCCATACCCAACAGGGCAAGGCCTGCCCACACACCCAACTGGGGCGCAACCAGTGAACATAACCAGCCAAACTCGGCATTGCAGCTGCAGCGGGGGTCGCTGCTGCCGTGGGCCCGATTAAGATGATTGAACGGTGGAATGCACCGAATAACGTGCAGCGGTAAATATGTTAAGTTTAGCAGAGACACCATAGCAGAGTACAGTAAGCGGAGGGTGTAGGAATAGAGGAACACAGGCTCGGTGCAATATACCTCAGATCATACAACTGTTACCCATATTGCGTTTCATGAGACTGCACAACAACTTACGACAAGATCACATGTAACTTCCAAGGAGACATTACAATAGGTTACAACTAGCAATGGATATACCAGATGAAGGATACAAGAGACGACAAGGAAAATGAAGAAGTCTAGTGCGCCAGTGGTATGGAAGGCGGCGCAGACAGTGGGGACGAGACAGGCCACCTCAACCCTCATCCACCGGAACGGGGAGAGGAATTTGGGATTCGATGAATTTAACCGCCTCGTCCGGGACTGTGAAAAAATATATCTTATTGCGATGGGTGAGTTTCAGCCTTGTGGGAAACAACATGGCGTATTCCACTTTCCTCTCTCTGAGCAACTTTCACACCATTAAACTGCCTGCGCTCCATCTGTACACCAACAGAGAAATCGGGGAAACTTCGAATAGTCTGGGACTCCAGTTTCAGTTCACCCTTCTCGCGGGCCAGGCGCAGGATATGGTCCCTGTCTCTGAAGCTAAGGACTTTAGCAATAATCGGCCTGGGGAAGTCGCCCGGCTTGGGGCGGGGGGCCAAACGCCCGGTGGGCGCGTTCAATCATGAAGAAAGGGGAGAGTTGAGGATTGCCCAGGAGGTCTCTCAGGAGGTTTTCAACAGCCTGTTCCATTTTGCCCTTGAGGGCCGTCTCCGGGACCCCCACAATGCGAATATTGTTCCTGCGGGATCTGGACTCTAAGTCATTGCACTTCGCCTTGACTTGTTTCATATCGCGCATCAGGTCTGAGACAGTATTTTGGAGCACGTGGACCTCATCCTCATTAGCCCCGATCCTGGTCTCGGCCTCAACCAGCCTAGTGCCATGCTGATCCAGCTTGGTGCGCAGTGAGGCTACACTAGCATTGATGTCATCTAATTTTTCGTGGAATGACGCAAAGTTCTTAGCCATAGATCCCATCAGCGTTGTAAGGTCTGGCTCAGGGGAGCATGAGGATGTATCTGGGTCGTCCTGAGGTGGGGCAGCCACCCCCTGCTCTTGTCTAGAGAGTGTTTTGGCATATTTGTCCATCGCCCCCGCTTTGTTGGCCCTGCGTGACTTGCCGGACATGTTTAGAAACACAATGAGTCTCTGGAGGGCAGTCTTTGTGGGGTATTAGCTACGGGGCCCCTGGGGGGGCAAGATGGTCAGGCGGGTCCTCAACCTCCCAGCCCACACTGACCACTGTATAGGGGTTAGGGCGAAGTATACACCAGGCAGGTGCTTCGCAGGGAGCTAATCACTCCTTCCAAGAGCGGACTGTGCAACAGGCTGTTCCAAGCGGCAGGGTAAACTGACAGGGGTAAAGTCATGCGGGGCGCACCAAGGGCGAGTCGGGCTGCAGGCTATCCATGCCCCCTGTGGAGGGGAATGCAGACAGAGGTGGTTGCTGGGTCTGGGACGCTGGCGGGCGGATGTAGTTCGAGGGTAGTGTCAAGGTGCCACAGACAGTAGGGCAATAGGGAGAGGGTAGTAGACAACTAGTCAGGAGCGGAGCAGGGTTGAGGGCAAATAGTCCCAAGGCAGCTAGGCAAATGTGGGGGCGGCTGCCCTCAGGGAAGGAGTGATGGCAGCCTCAAGGGATATCCGTCTGCAAAGGGCCGGCGCGCAACAATCTCAGGCCCCCAGCTCCTCTCCTGCAAGTGTTCAAGTTCAAAAGATGGTGTTGGCAGCAAAGCAGAGCAACTGCAGGCCCCACGGTCAGGAGCGGCAGCTGGCACTGGAGGCGCCAGCAGGGGACCAACACCTCCTCCAAAGAATCTGGGCCGCCACCACCACAGGGCCGGGAACCCTGGCGGAGGAGCCGCCAGGCAGATCTGGCTAGAAGTCCAGGCTGCGGGAGACCGCTCCAGCAGGTCCCGCAGCGTGATGACGGTATTTCGCCTCGGCCGCTTCCCCAGGGACTGGTGGAGAGGGGAGCCGCACGGGCGGGCCGCAGGTACACTGGCAGAGGGAGAACAGACCGGGGGGAAGGGAGGGCAGCCCAGGCGGCGCGCGAGGGTCCCACCACGAAACAGGACGGGGAGAGGAGAGATCTGTGCCACCGCTCCAGCGGAAGGCCACTGCGCAGCCGGGTGGAGGAGCCGGGCAGCCTGTGCGGGTTGCAGAACAGTCAATGCAGGCCGGAGGGATGGGTCCGCAGCTGACGTATGCGGCCCCAGAGGCGTTAACAAAAGTTATCAGCTGGCGAGGTTGCGGGGGACCGCTCCAGCAGTCCCCGCGGAGCAGAGAAACCAAGGGCACCGGCACCCGACCGCAGGAGAAGCGGGGCCGGGGATGGGGCGCCGCCCCAGAAGCGGGCCAGGCAAGGAGACAATCCAGCCCGCCACTCCAAGCAGGCAACACTCGGCACGGCAGACGAAGGAGCCGGCCAGCCAATCAGGGCTGGGGAGCCGACCCACACAGGGCCCGGGTGTCGGGGCCGCAGCAAGATTACGCGGCACAGGAGGCCTCAGGAGT
Organism: Ambystoma mexicanum; assembly: GCF_040938575.1. Taxonomy (NCBI): domain Eukaryota; kingdom Metazoa; phylum Chordata; class Amphibia; order Caudata; family Ambystomatidae; genus Ambystoma; species Ambystoma mexicanum. The sequence goes on from NC_090929.1 coordinate 816,250,458, forward strand.
CGGGCGGCCGGCACAGGTGCGGAGCGGTCTCCAAGCTCCGATTTCCGCCCTTACAAGGATCAACGTGTCGGGGAGGCAACAAGCAGCACAATGCCCCCTGTCACAGCCACGGATGATGTAGAGAACCACGGATTTTAGGTGGATAAGCAGCAGCCGGGCCACGGAGCAAAAAGCTAGGCAGACATCTTGCAGGCTTCTCAACAGCGCCCCACCCGTGAGCAGCATTTCTATTATTAATCTTTTCATACCCTTGTCCACTGCTATGTATGGCAATTGGGTTTGTTTGCTTTTGTTTGTATGCTTCTTCATTGAAATACGTTTCTGTGCTGGTGGTGTTACTCCACTCACCTGCACAGATGTTTGTGAAGCTATCTTTGTTGATATTCCGTTTGTTGAGAAGTCCTTGTTGTAGTTTAGTAGTTCGTTTTGTTAGTGGTTTCATTCTGTTAAAAACTAATATAAATAATTTCATTTTGAGAGGATTGCACTATGAAATCTTCCAGGATTAGTTTTCTGCAGTAGGTTTTAAGGGTTAAGCATGATTTCTATCCTGTTTTTATAAGGTTCTGAAGCACTCTGTGGCCGAACATTTTTTGTAAAATCATTTTATGGTAGGCTTACTTGTGGCTAAATCAGGATTTATAGGTGCAGTGTTAGCACTAGTAGAAGCTGCAGTCTTTTTAACAACTGTCCGTTTAGTTTTACATTTTGAAAGAGGAGTCCGTTTCTTTACTACAAGCTGCTTTAGTTTCGCTTAGTGACTGTATTAGCTGTTTTGTTTGAATATTTTGAATACCTTTGGCTAGAGGTGTATGCCAATTTTGAACACTTTTATTTTGATTTGCTCTATTTTTGCATTGCTTTCTACGGAATTGCTTTTTGGTAGGCATTCTTTGGTGTCTGTTGGAGAAAAACAGCAAGTCTGGGTTGGGATGTTGTGCAATGTATGTGTGCATGAGTGTCTGAGTATGATGGTAGGCATGTATGTAGAGGTGTGTGATTGTTGAATGGGCTGTTACTTCAGGTTGAGAAGGCTATTCTCGTATTTGTGTGTTACTATATTGGTGTTGAGATAACAAAGTGTGCACCTGTTGAGGTGCAATTAGTAATACTGAATTTAATGCTGTAGGGTTGATACAATTGTTTGTTCTACAATACTAGAGTTTTACCGTGTTTGAGTAACAGAACATTATGACAGCATTGCACTTACTTTGTTGGATGCAAAGAGTAGGTTTCTTCTGGGTTCTGTCTTGAACTTCAGACGCTTCTGGTTTTCAGGAGTGTGGTCTTCACTGCAATTGTGAAAGAAGGAAGTTAGTACATATGTGTGTTAATGTCACAGTAATTTCCCTTGAAGAATAGATTAGTTACATTTGCAAAAGGAATTCTTTCTAGGAAGAGCTTCTGTATGTGTTAAATTGCATAGCTTTGTATATGAATGGGTATTCTGGAGTATCAGCTTCATTCCTAAGGGTGTTAGTGGAGTAGTTACAGATGTGTCCTATGAGGTGCACTTTTGAAAGTATGTGTTGCTGTTGCACTGTTTAATGTGGTAATAAATTAGTGGAAGTTGTAGTAGGGTGAGAAAGAAAGCTTGGAAAAATATACAGATTGAAAGGGAGAATGTTTTTGTGTGTGTAATTCCACTCATTTCTTTTCTGCATAGATGTTTCATACATGAGTGCCGGAAACCTTTCAGTTCTTTGACTTTGTTATCCACATTCCTATTAGCACTGTTCTGAATGTACACTTGTATTTGTTTGCTTTTGCAAGTATGGCAACTGTCAGGCATTATGTCTAAATAATTATGTAAGATAAAAGCTGGACTCCTGTTTTGTGTGCATTCTAGGAATTTATAATAGTGTGTTAAGGGGTAAGTGGTTGTGAAAATGACAGAAGGAAATAAGAGAATTATAGGTTGAACATTGCAATGAGTAATATGGGTAAATTAAAATTTGGAAAGCAGACAGATTTGTAAGTGAACTTGATTATAGGACATGGGAGAAATAAGAGTATGCTTTTTTTGCAGATTATGCAGGGTGAATGGCAGGTACCCTGTTCATATGCATTTATGAAAGAGTTACAAATTTACTGTAAACACAATATTCATACCTGTATTTTGTATTGATGTAACGTAGATGTAGTTGAATCTGGAAGAAGACATCTTGAAGAGTTTTACAGTAGTTTTAGCTGTAGGTGCTTTGCAATCACAGCACACTTGTACTCAGAGTGATGAACAGTTCATCTAAAGTGCTGAATTGTGATGACAGTTAGATGTAGAGTTCTTGGATGTGATTGGTGGAGGTTTGTGTGATTTCTTATGTGTATCCAATGAGAGAGTGGTGCAGACAGTGATGTGGAAAGGGAAAAAGGGCTGCAACTGTGTGATGGGGTCCGCGGACAGGGCGTGCCTCATCTGGGGTTTCTCAGCAAATCCAGCATTGAAAGGTGACTGTAGGGATTAGTCAATCAGGTTTTGAAGTTGTTCTTTGCAGTAAGAGAGGCTGTGTGTGTAGTGAAGATGGAAGAGGTGAAGAACGTGTGGGTGTTGGTTGTTGAAGACCTGTTTGTAAATGGTTTGGAGAGGTATGCTATGTGTAAACATAAGGCTACCAGTTTTGGTTTAAAAGGAGTGGAGGTTTATTGGTCAACCGTGCCTGGTTCCAATATGCAGGCAGTGGTTGGAGCTTGTAAGAGTTTCTGCATGTGGAAGAGTCCAGATGTAGTGGTACTGCATTGGGGTGCTGTCCATTTGGGATACATCAGTTCTCCTAGTTTGTTGAGTGCTCTTGAAAACTTAGTTCAGGCAGTGATGGAGGTTGTTTCAAATGCCAAGGTGATATTTTCTGAAAAATTGCAGAGGGTACTATAGGAGAATTCTAATGTTTTCTGTCCCCAGCAAAATGGTGCATGGTGTTTAGTGAACAGAGGGATGTCTGCTTTCCTGTTTAGAAGTGGAATGTTGTCTTGTAACAATGACAATATTGATTTTGTTAATGGTGACTATTTTAAAGCAGATGGCATTTCTTTATCCATATTGGGAAATGCTATGTTATTTCAAAATATAAGGAGTGCTTCACAGAGGATGTGAAGACCTAAGGAACAAAATAAGTGAAAAAAATAAGAAAATGAAAGGATTTTTATAAGCACTTTAAAAAAAGGTTCTTTTCAGAGCCACCATAAGGGGAAGTGCGGTACACTATTGACATTTTCATTCCCCACTCTCAGATTTCACGATCTGTCCGCGGGCATCGCGGCTGTCCGCGGATCGCGCGTGTTACATCCGGGGATTTTCAGGCTAAGAGGCATGCAAATGAGACGGTGCAGGCCAAGTGATTGGTCAATAAGGTTTACTGAGTGTGATGTTTAAGGAGAGACTTTGGCAGAATGTATGTTTCCTGAGAGGAGAGCAGATAGCTATGGTTGTGTCTTTTAGAAGGCAGATTGTCTGGTTCTTGGGTGACTCGTGGATACATTTAGTTGGAGGTGCATGCAGATCGCTGTGGAGTGGCTGCAGATCTGGATTCCCTCATGAGATTGTGCACTGGCATGGACTGCACGGAATTAAGTGGTTAAATTTAGTTCCTCTTTGTGCCACTTTGATGACACAGTGTCATCCAGACATTATTATTCATTGTGGAGGGAACAGTTTAGGACATGTCTCTGGAATCTCCCTGCAATTTGCAATGAAAGAAGAACTTGGGAAAGTCATGGACATGTTTCCAAACTCCCAAGTAATTTTTTCTCGTATTGCGCAGATACAAATGTGGCAGCGTTTTTCTTCCTTTGGTCCACAAATGGAGAAAGCGAGGCGCAATGTCAACAAGGCTGTTTGCGCTTTTTTGAGAGATGTTGGTATGTCCTCTTTTCACAATGAAAATATTCTATTTCGTAGCACACACATTTTTTGCAGAGATGGAGTCCATTTTACTCATGCTGGGAGTCAGATTTTTCTGCGAAATATACAAAATGCATTGCGACCCTTTTTGGAATTATAGCAATCCTTTTTCCAGTAGGTGTTGACCACTTGAAGTTTTTGAAACACAAAAAACCCCCACAAAAAGTCTCTTTTCAAAGCCACCACTTCCTCCTGGAGAAGAGTGCAATGGTTTTGATAGCGCAGTACCCTAAAAAATGCGCATGTCCGCGGACCTTTAAAAATGCACAGGGCCCTGCAGAATTTCATTGGCACTTCTATTTTAAACTGTGAAAGAAGGCTCTGAAAAGAGCCTTTTTTGGTTTTTTTTTGTTTTGTATTTTCTTTGGTTTTTTTAACAAGACACACACGGAAAGGAAGGGAGGGTAAGGAAGGGGCATCAACCACAGGGATAAGAAAGGGCAGGTGAAGAGAGGAAGAGGTTGGGTGGGCCTTAATCAGGTAGGTGGCAGATGTTCTCATAAAAACATAGCCTCGAAAACACTTCGAAGTGTCTCCCCCTGCAGAGTCCCAAGTTGCAGTACATACACAATATTGTGACCCTCGAAAGGTAAGGATCTACAGCATCACGTATGGCCTGCGAGGCTGGTTCAGGGATGCGCTGCCCCACAGGAGTGTTTCTTGTGGTGACAGGAGCAGAAACAGAGCTTGCTGTAGAGGAACTCAACCTACTACTTTTATCGCAGGGGACGACCCTGCGAATTGCCCCTGTGTGGAACGATCTTAGGTGTCACCGCATGGAGGTAGTCCTGTAACTGTACAAACCTGGTTTGCCACAACCGAGTTCTATCTGGCATTCAGTGTAGTGCACCTTGTGTGCACAAGCTTTGGGTACCCCTACAACGGTGGTAAACAGCCTCCACACCAAAGATCCACAGGGGCTGCTAGTAGTAGGGACTACCACTACTTCAACCTCCTCATCCTCTTCACCACTCTCTGCATCTTCATGCCTGTTCTCCCCCCCCTCTCCAGGCCCTTGGGGAGGTGGTGGTGGTGCTGAGGCAGAACTAGGAGTAGCAGCAGCCATGGTTGTCATCTTCAATGGTGTCAAGAGGCACAGCAACAGCAAAGTCAGTAATTTGCAGAATATCAATGCAGCAATGTGGAGCAGTGTCTGTTCTGGAACTCCAAAAACAGAATGAGAAGCAGCTCTGGGGTGTGGCCTTTTATAGCGGTGCTGGTGCGCGCTTCGCGTACAGCCCTGCTGTCCATGAACAAAAAGTTCCAAACAATATCCAGATCGCTAGGGACATGGTCTGGGACATGTGCATGGGTGAAGTTTCACAGTAAAATACATTGGATTGCTCAAAAAAGCACTTTTTCGCTGTCCACGGGCACAGACTGTGTCCGCAGAGAAGGACACAAACTTAGCGTGGGTGTGGTCACATGACGACGTCACGGACACGTTTGCAAATGGGAGCTGCTGTCCGTAGGACACCGAATGCGTGGGGTTGGTTGTGCGCATGGGTGTTTAACGGACAGCGTTTGGGTCCCCAAACTAATTAAAAGTGTGACACACATACAGCGGACAGTTACGGACAGGCGCGATGTTCGCAGGACCCCATGCTGGGATGCGCATGCGCACAGGTGTCCACAGGAGAGGGTTTGGGTCCCTGAACTAATTAAAGGTGTGTCACAACTTTGCGGGCGGGTTATGTGTTCTACGGACATCTCCACTTTGATTGCAGACAATACGAACAGGGGGTGTTCTTAGGACACCCCATTTTTATTAATTACGGACAGGTTAGGTGTCCTACGGACACCTCTATTTGATTGCAGACAGTACGAACAGACAGTGTCGTTAGGACACCCCCATTTTGGTTAATTGCGGACATTCCACACAGCCGTGCTGTCCGCGGACACCCTAGCAGCCTTTTTCAAAAAGAAAAAAACAGCAAAATATAGGAACAGTATACATAATATTTTATTATTGTACAAAAATATAGAAATTATGAAACAGAGGGGGAAGCAGAAACTGAAACAAATACAGGGGAATTAGGGTTTTCTACATGTTGGATGGTAGGGGAGGAAGGGATTGGAGTCTCATCATAACATATTTGCTGATGAGGATTTTTTGGGGATGGTTGACTGGGACATGAAGGTGTACAGGTGCATGTGGGACAGTGATATTTAATTTTTTCCATGATAAGGTTTTCTACAAAGTTCTTCAAAATAATGAAATTGGTAATTAATTGATCCATTTTTTGTTCTAAACGCTGTAGATGATTTTTCACAGTATGTTTCAGTATTATTCTTATTTTCTGCATGTTCTGTTAAAGAAAAAGAAAATGTGTTAGGTACATATAAAATAATGTGTATTCATTGGCTTTCTTTGAAAACTGCAGTGTCTACCATTAGTATCACTGTTTTCACTCATTTCATCCCGGGGAAAATGTTCTACAAGCCACTCCAGAGTGCTAGCCATTTCTGTGTTAAAAAAAGATACATTATCTTTTAGTGTATCCTACTAAAGAAAGTTTATAGCTATAGGAATTTAATGTAGCGTACTTACCAGTTTGTTTTTCAGTTTTCCTGTTAGTGCTTTGTAGGTGTGCTGTTGATGTTTGTTGTGCAGTTTCTGTATAAAAGTATCAGTGAGGTAATTCTGCTGGAGGCATAGGTTATTTTTTTTTTTGGTATGTTCCATTATGTTTCAAATGCTATGTAATAGGATTGTAGGTTTCTTACATATACAGTTTGTACTTCTTATTTATTTTTTAAGGTAATGCATTTATATGCGGCTCTTTAAACATGTTCATTGTGTTTGTTGTATGATAAAACAATGTAAGATACCCCCTGAGCTTTTGGATAGTGTTGATGTTGACCGATTCCGTCCGCGGACATTCACATGGTTCGCGGACATTACAGCCACTAGCATGTGAAAGGGGGTTCAGTATGTTGTATGGTATATCTATATAGACTAAGGGTATTCTAGTAAAAACCTATGAAATTCAGTCAACAAACTTTGTTAAAGAGACGTTATGGTTAAGTTGCACTACTAAAAACCTATGAAATTCAGCAAAAAAACTTTGTTAAAGAGACGTTATGGTTACAAGTAAAACCGAAAACCCCCAGAAATTCGCCAGTTGTGGTAAACTAAGCAACCATAACTCACACCACCACCGTGCACTGCTAAGATTAACACCCAGGACATCAAATATGACATCACAAATGCCATTGATGACATCACAGATGACATCACATGTGCATTTAGTTTCCATGCACAGCCTCCACAAGGGATTGTCATTATAATGCTGGCAGAAAAGTATCAGAGATCATTGAAGAACTATCATGTGCCAAATAGTTCATTAAGCAATGCACTGCTATAAATACCATTGCATTACTGAGTTCTTTCAGTACATGAACAACCTCATGAAGAAACGTAGGCATTGTCTGCAGCATGCGCCATAGTGGTGCAATATTCAAAATCTTCCTATGTTAGATAGTAACATTTATAAATGCTTTCATTTCAGAGTTTTGTATACTGTGAAACATAAGTACCTACCAATGCTTCACTTGCTGAATAATTGTACTACTACACACAAAACATAAAGAGACAACAATGCATATAAATAGAAGCATATACAGGGAAAGTAAAGTAAGCAAAAAAAACTGCAGTATTACCAGAAAGTGTTTATAACCTAACAAATTAACTTCATGCACAGAAAAGATTCCTGTGTTTCAGGATTCCTTCTTCTCCTATGTATATGTATCATATGATGTGACTGGATCCTAAGGAAAGAAGTATAAGAACATATGAGAAGGGTACGGTCTACAAATATAGTACTTTTTTAATTCCTGACTGACAGTGAAGAAAACCACCTGGCCTAGATATGTCAGTGAACAAAAAAAGAGGGAGCCAGACATGTGATGTCATCGGTGCACGGTGGTGGCACAAGTTATGGTTGCTTAGCTTACCATAACTGGTGAATTTCTGGGGGTTTTCGGTTTTACTTGTAACCATAACGTCTCTTTAACAAACTGTTTTCACTGAATATATATATATATATACACACACACTATACTGTCAGTCAGGAATTAAAAAAGTAAAAGTACTGTATTTGTAGACCTTACCCGTCTCATATGTTCTTAAATATATATTATAGTCAATTGCAATTCTCCAAACAGCGTCGACCAGAAGTTCAATATTTTGAAAGGAAAATGATGCGTGAGATCACTGCTTTATAACTGGGGTTCCAAGCAATATCAGGGCCAGTACCCAGCTGTGTGACAATGAAAATGTCTTGGATGCACCAAACACTTCACGTCAATTAACAGGTTCCCATCCTGGGACTGGTTCGCAATAATATGTGCAATTAACCAGGTCACCTATAAATAGCTAGTTGCTCCTGTTTTTGACTAGTATAATATGAATCTATCAATTGGTGTTAAGGAGTGATCAGATTAGTGGGGTTGCATTAAAAGGCAGAAAGCTGTCATGCCTCAGTGGCATTGTGTGTCTGTACATACATAAATGCACCTACATTTGATGTGAAGCAGTGAGACAGGACAAAAAGCCAATCCATTGGACCATAATGCATCCAGCAAAACTGTGGATGCAAGACCATGGAAAATCGACACCCATCGAAATCAGTCTAATACTCTAAAAAAAAAAATGCTCGATTTTCTTTTGCTTGATTTCTTTTACTAGAATTTTGCCACCAAAATGTAGATGGGAATTTGAGATAATTCCAGGCACCAGACTCTGGCCATTTGTGCTCCTGAGATCTCCTAATTAGGTGTGTGAAATTGATGCTATTCACCACCACCCAGGAAGCAGAAAGACAGAGGGAAATTAATACTCTAACCTGAAGCTGAGCTTCAGAGTTGTTTTTACCCATCTCCTTTTCTATCACCTAAGATCAGAAGCTGAATTTAGTCCATGTTACCCCTGTTCCCATTCCAATATCCTCATAAAAGAAGCTATGGCTAGTTCTTATTGCTGTTACCTTCCTGTATTGCACTAAAATGCAATTAGCCTGTTTTACACCTTTGTAGTTCTCTATACCAAATGAAGCAGTAAATTGAGGATACCCTCATCACTTTCTCTATCACAGTTCATGGTACCTATTCCCATTTGTATTGCCCTACACCTAATGCCTCTCAAACTGCAACTGAAAGCTTACAGCTTCTTCTCATTACCTATGAATCTATATACAAAACTGTAGCTAGGTTCTTGCTACAATCTTTGCGCTGTTTTAAGTTATGTTAAAGGTTCTTATACTGTGCACTGTCACCACCTGCGTGGTCCCTTGGCGCTCTGGCGGATCTGTAAGGCAAGAGGGTGTGAGTTAGTAGGACTGAGTGGGAGAAAGAGCAAGGGAGCTGTGATGTGCTGTTGGCAGCTTCTGTTCGGTTTACACCGTTCGCTGAGTGTAGGTGTGTTTTTCGGTTGGTAGCCGTCATGTGCTGTTGTGCGAGTGTGTGTTTTGTTTTCATTGTTGCGGTATAGTGAAGTGCATGCGGTTTGTTATGCTGTAAAGGTATGGTTGGGTTTAGTTCAGAGTTTGAGAGGTGTATGCAAAAGGGTGATCTTTTTAGTAGGATCAATAAGTGGCTGTACCCTCTCCTATCACCAATGTTTGGGTTGACTGTGTCCCTTGTCCCTTCCCCTGTCGTATATTCTGGTGTGCTACACTTACCACTCCTATTTTGTGTGCAGATGAGTGGGTCCTCAATGGGCTATTCAGTGGCAGTAGCTTTCCACCCCCAGAGTTCAGTTCAAATGCTGCCCATATCCCTTCCCTCTTAGCTCACCCTGGTGTGCAGCAACCACCATCCTCACTGATTCTTCCGAGGGATGGATGCTCCCTGTTCCTCACGGTCCATCAGTTCCCCGAGATCAGGATACCTGTTTCTCCCCATATATTCCTCTAAGACGGTCTATCAGTGGTCCAATTAGGTTGCATCGATCTCTCCCCTGTTTCCAGTTTGACTCTCTATAGGGAAGGGTACACCCAAGTCTCCCTCCCTTTTGGATGGCTCTTTTCTTCTCTGCACTCCGCTCCGGCCTGGCTTACTCCCCAGTCCTCCTTATGGCACAAACACCTAGATTTGGGTTTCAACAGCGAATGCAGTGACACCCAGATCTCAGACAGCAGCAAATGCTAAAACACCCAAATGTGAGACACTTCGATTTATTTACAGCAAACAGTTTGTTTTTTCTACCAGTTTCATAAAATGTCACCCTACTCAGAAGCTGCAATTCATTTGTATTACCTTTTTTATTGCTCCACACCAGCAGTTATTTTTTTACAGACTGTTCTCTTTTCTCTTGTCCCAAAACAACGTTTTTAACTAGTTCTTATTGTCTGCTCCGTTCTCTACTGCCAGTGGCGGCTGGCACAGAAGGACAGTGCATCCCAATGTAAATTTTGACGACACCCTCCTACGTCCTGATCAACTGAAATTTCGCATGCAGGAGGAAAAAGGGTTCCAGGATAAATGGATGAGATAGGGGCAGTTCAGTAGTAAATGTGTGTGTCAAATGGCAGATCAGGGTGCAATTAAATATGGGGTTGTTCTTAGGGCAATGTAGTTGCTTGACAATCTGCTAATCTGGGGCAACATGGCAATGGCACAGTTGAGGCTGGTATTATAATTTTCTGAAGGCAACATAGATGCATTTACATTGCTCTCAGAAAATGCCAGTTTAAAAATATTGCCATTCAAGTGTTGCCCCAGTGAAATTAAGTATCATGCAGCTGTTATTTTTTGTTTTGCTGTGGCACAATATCATGGCATTGCATATACTGGCAAAGTCTTCTGTTGTACTATAACTAAAGCTGTTATGTTGGTTATGATCTGCTTTTGCTTTTAGTGCCTGATGCCAAATTGTTGGAAGCTATATATTAATTTCATCTCTGTAACTCCAAATATAATAACAGTCACTAAGGGACTTTCTGCTGCTTTTAAAATTCCAGCAGTATAACTTTACAAGTTCATCCCCGCCCCACATGGAGAAGGTTAACTGGCCGAGGAATAGATGGGGAAAGTGTTGATGGATGGAAGGAATACAGTAAAAACAAAAATGAAAACCATTATGGCAGGGCAGGCATTTTTACCATCCGCTTTCTAAAAGCTTCATAATCACATGAGTCCGTAACAATGCATACATCAGCATGATTATGTGTTTTACTGCAGTGAAATTACTATGCAGGGTACAGTTGAAACTGACAAGGCAGTTATGATAAATGAATAAGTAGGGAATTTTGAACTAATTTTGAAATGTAGAAACTGGGATGGCGATGTGTTTCAAGTTCAGGCAATTAGTTCAATAGCCTTGCAGCTAATTCGGTTTGTATTTTATGTTCTAGCAGTTCTGATCATATTTTATTAATTAGCAAAGGAATAATTATGAACATAGATTATCTTAGCACGATATCTGAAACTGTAAATCCTACGAGCATATGATCTATGTTTTCCATCCTTGGTGTGCTAGAGAACATCCTGAAAGGGGGCGCTGACCAAGCCAGGGTGCTCGGAACGCAGGTTGTATTGTATGGTTCAAAGCCTGCGTTCCGAGCTGCCTGGGTGTCGCTAGCCAGCGCCCCCTTCCCAGCTCTGCCTTCCCTTCCCGCTTTCTCCCAACACCCATGTGGGTCCTACATGGATGCTAATTGTAAGGCAAACCCAATTATAAAAAAAGAAATCTTAGCTTCAGGTGTGGCATAGCGCTCCGTTTGAAGAGTCAGTTTCCGCGTTGATGATGTCATGGCAATCAACACAGAAAATGGTCTCCGAAAATGAAGCACGGTGCCGCACACGAAGGTAAGATTTTTTTGTTCATTAGTTATACTCACCCTTTGCACCCGCCTAGGATTTACATGGGTGCTAATAGCGATATGACCATCTGGGGCGGCCCGACCACTGACGGCAATAGCCCGCCACTCACCTTAAGGGACCCTCGCTTCTCTCAGGCCCTTAACTTCAACGGTGGGCAGTTATCGCGTGGGTCGGCCCACCCCCTTGCTTTGTCTACTGTGCGTGCAGTACTATCATTAAAGACACAATTTTCAGGTAACATAAATGAGCAGCTGCAGCTAATTGCTCCTGTTCACAGTTCTTTACCTGCATTTGAAACATTTAATGCATTTCTCTTCAGAACTGCCTATAAATCCCATGGCTTTTTATCCAAGTTATCCAAATATTTGAGCTGTAAACCAATTTTAAACCCACCCCGCACTTTTGAGGCCAGCGAGTGAAGCCATTCAGGTCAATTATTCGAAAATATTTACATGTCATCTTTAAAACCTAACTAGTTGCCAAACTTAATCTTGCATCGAGTTCACAAAATGGACGGGGTGATGTCAAATGAGGTGTGCAGTTATTATAACACTTCTAAGAGTTGTAGACGAACTGGAACAGAGCCACATTGTCAACTGGGATAGGATTTTGATTGGTAAGATGTGGGACTAAGAACTACATTTATCTTAAATGCTGATCATGCGTACCGATATATTACTTAACACCATAACACCAAAATGTAATATGAACACATTCAACATGTGAAAAAAGAACACAGAAATGGTATATGTGCTGTACTTTAAACAATCTAGAGCAATTTTCAGACCATTCGCTAAAATACATATTCATTTATTTCATTTATTTCTTTACAAAGAGATGCATTTGGGGAAAAAGGTGAAAAATGTCATATATTTATATTTGTTTCCATTTTCAAATCAATATAACAGTTAATACTAGCCATAAGTAATCTGAAAGTCCGATGGCTGCCAGCCTTTTTATTTTCATATAGCCCGTGGGTGTCTTCATTGTTGGGAAGGAAAGTTGTCGAGGGGCAAAATATATGGACCAGGATCCTAATGGAGTCTACAAGAACTGAAGAGGGTTCTCCATCTGAGGCCACCATACAGAACTCAGAAAGCATGTCCCTTTCCTCATGGCAAATCAAAAACCGAGGAAGTAAGAGGAGGTTAGCTGAAAGAAATTAGTGGAAAGAAACATCCCATAGAGTTTGATACATTCCCTAATTAATAATCAGATTGAATGGGACAAAGTCTACTCCCCGAAGTCCATTTTTCAGATATTCCTGCGTGTATTTTTATAAACTCAGAATCCAAGAACATTATTAACCAATCCATTTTTTTCCTTGTGAAATCTTAAATCCCTCTATGTATAACAGGCTTAGAAAAACAAAACTGTGACATTTTAAAATAATAAATTAAACTTCGAGAAAGCCCACCCAACAAATAGTTCAATAAAAAGCCCTTAGATTTTCAAATTACATTTTTACAAGGAGGCACCGTTATAATTAGTGGCTTTTGACACCAAAAAATGTTTTTAAGAAGCACTAATGAGATATGAAATTAACCAGAGGCATGGGGTATCTCCTACAGGCTTTTATGCTAGGCCTGCCTGGCCTGTTTTCGTTTGTCTGATGAATGAAGCAGGAAAGGAATTTGGTTATTGCAATGGTATGCAAATGGTTCTAGGCGTTCTGCATTTTTTAAATCTACTTTGTCAGGCTATCATGGCATCTTTAAGAATACTGCTAATCCTTTATTTATACCAACCCATCGTCCTCAATCAATCAGCCGGGTGTTTATGCTCAGAATCGGATAAATAGCAGAACATTCCTAGATTAGCCCTGGCTAGAACATTCACAACATGCTCATAATTTATCCTGCTAACAGAATTTCAAATACGAACTTAAATAAGATGGAAGGAAACAGTACCAGTTTACTCATGATAAAGGTAAATGCATTCAAATTCTCGAACAGGCTTAAGAGCAAAGGAACGAAAAATGCAAGAATTTAAAAGTGGGATGATTTAATGATGCATAGAAAAATAAAGTCCCATTCGTAATTTACTTTTTCTTGTAAATGAAAGGGACTGTGGTTCATTATTCAATTATTAACATATGATCATTGAGTAAGGAGCCAAGATTTCACCCCATCTATCTCATCTCACCTCCTCGAATGAACACAAGTTCACAATTCAGAACAGCGTTGTACGATGGCTTTGCGTTTAGTGACAAACAATAGAAAATCTAGGTTAAGGGTTCCTGCTGTTCGGGTTTATCCACTTAAAATAACAGAAAAAACAGAACCTCAGATAAACTGTATTTTGTTCTTTACACTAAGGAGCTAGATCAGAAAGTAATTCCCACCCGGACCACCTATCCATTTCATCTGACCAAATGTTCAATTTTAGGCTAATTTACAAACACACACACATTCATTCACAGCAATTACCAGTGTTTTAAAATGATTTCTTTCAAATCATTTGGTCTGAACCGAGACTCTTCATTGCAACAGTATTAGAGAAGACTTTCGGGAGTGAGGAGGGACAAAGTTGAGACATCCGACAGGCAAGTAACTAGAGTAGAGTGGCACTTTTCCCCTATCGGTACTAGGGAATTTTTCTTCTTGTTAGGGGTTGAGAGGGGACTGCAGAATCCGCTTTGCTGATGCGTGGTGTATTTAAAATCATGGAATTGGACAACGCTCACTGCCGTACTGGTTGAGGAAGCCGAGATCCATACATCATGGTGACTAATGAAGATTATAAGTTCAATGCATGAGTCCACCACTTCTGCCACCTCTAGCTTAGTAGTTGCCGGATTTCCTTGTGCATGTGGCAGAGGAAGTCTACATATGAAGCTCCACCACTTGTGTTCTTGTCCTCCACCAAAAAAGGTTTGAATAGCATCTCCAACTTGTCTTCTTGTTTCACAACCATAAACTGTAAACAACAAATTAGACTGAATGAATATACATTAGCAAATTTAGTTGTAGAACCAAGCATGACATTTTCAACTCAAGTTCAAAATAAGCAAGCATGCCTGGGGGAATGCGAACAGATGACAGTTCTTTCAGTCCACACTTCAACACCTGCAGTACTTTTTCTGTAAAGGGTGTGAACCAAAAACCGTGATTAATCCATGCCCAATGTAGCCCTCAAACTATTGGGTATCATGCCCCCCCTTTCCAAAATTTCACCAAGCCAACAACTTCCCAACTTGTGCTCAAGATACTCACATAATCCGTTTGTAATTGACCTTAAACCACAATAGACAGCACCCAATAGAAAATCCTATTTAAAGTAACGGTTAAAAAAATAAAATAATAATATTGCCTCAACAGTTTAGCCTGATGAAAACGAACAAGGTGTGATAGTGGCCTTTCAGTAGGTCACCTTCTCAGAAAATAATCATTTAATAAATGCTCATCTGTATTAAAAGTGCTCTCAGGAAAAGGTAATTCGAAAGATAACACCAGTTGTAACCCTAGTTCCCTTGTAAGGATCATCTCCACTGTAAAAGACATTCAGCGTTTTCACAGCAAAATTATACTTGTATTGATGAAATAAGGGAATATTGTCAGTCTCTAAGACAAGTAAAACCATGAAAAGCTACTCATTGGTTTCAGTCTAATAGGACAGTTTTTGGTGCTTACTGTAAGACATGTATGGTTTCAAGAGACGACACAGAAGTAAAACGCAGTTTAAAAACCTTTATTCTCAATGATCATTATGGTGTAACGCCTAACTTGCCCTAAATCTATGATGGGATTGTTCCCCAATGGAAAGAAAACTAAGAAGTCTAAGGGCCTTATTACGACTTTGGAGGCAGCCATGGTGCTATTAGCACCATGGCTGCCTCCAAAATCGTGTCCGGGTTCCCTGAAGGGAGGAATACCAGGCCATTCAGACTTTGGAAGGCCCGGTATTTCCTCCTTCAGGGCCCGTTGTTAGCTCCCTGGTCCCCTCATGGGACCCGCTATGGACGTCTGGAAAAACCAGACTTCCAGAGCGGGTCCCGCGAGGGGACCTCGTAATAGTGCGGAGTGGGTTTAACGGCGCCGGCACCATTACCGGCGCCGTGAAACCCATTCCGCACTAGTCGTAATGAGGCCCTAAATCTGTCAGTCCAAAACAAAATACAGTGTGTCAAAACCTATGCTTGTCCTCACATCTACAGAATAATAGGGTGAATGGGATTTGGCCAACTCAACAGTGTTCAAAGTAAAGTTAAAGTGACAATGGAGCCTTTCTGCAGCTCTCGTCCCCAGGTTTAAGCCACTCAGGATTACAAAGTTCCACAAGTCTCCCAGGTTTCACTTGGCAAAGAAAGGTTCACTTGGCAAAAAGTTCACTGTACCTTTTCCTGGTAGGTTTCTGTAGGCTTCTCCGGGTCTCCTTTCCGTGAACCCATGAGCTCTTTAGATCATGCATCCCCTTGCTTTCAATTGGGCTCCCCTGGTTGTGGCGCAGGTAATATTATCCCCATATATATGGTCGCCGTAAATATTATCGCTGGGAAAAGGTTGTGGCGATACTATTTGGGTGACCATATACAGGGGCAAAAAAATAAAATAATTTAAAAAAAAATTAAAAAAAATAAAAATTGGGGTTTGCGGGGTTGTCCCCTGCATGTTCCATGCAATAATGTCGCCACAAAAAACGGCCATTTTTGGCGATATTTTTGTATGGCGAGATTTTTGTGGCGACATTATTACATGGAACCCATTATGGGTCACGCAACCAGGTGCCTTATGCTTAATAAGAGTTCTCTTTTCCTTATACTGGGGTCTCTGCGGCCAACCTGGATCAATCTCCAGTATGGTACCCACCCCGATACCTTTCCAACACACTGCTTATTCTGAGGTCTCTGTGGACGCCTGTATCAATCTCCCACCTGGTGGCCACCCCAATGCTTTTCCAACACACTTTGTTGTCAACACTTTTCTATCAGTTTCGTGGATTTTGATTCCACTATTTTGCTCATTTTTCATGTCCGCGAACAGCTCCCCTCTTTGCAGACACTTCCTTTCTTTACACAGCCATTCAAGAACGAGTAATCATGCACGTGACCATCTGCCACTATGTATCCTTTTAATTCCATTTGCCAATTTCACACGACGCATTCTCCAGTCTTACACGTTCGGGCTGCAACATTGCATCTTGCTCACTTACTTCAAAACACTGCATCAATGTGCTTCACTCACCGGTGATATTTTCTTTGTTCTTGGGTTAACGTCTGTTATCTGAAGTCAGGGTCTCCTCACCTGCCCCTCAGACACTCCTGGGCTCCTGTCCTGGCCCAGGGGAACGTGCATTTCATTTTACCAATGTAACAAGGGATCAGCATGCCAGCAGTCCCTTACTTGGACTTCTCTTCTTTGCTTGAAACAGGGGTTGTTATCCACACTTCTCCCGGATACTTCCTCCCACAGACTCTCAGCGTCCCCGTTTCTACCAGCTCGTCCTGGGCAGCCACGGCTCCTCAGCTCTTCTCCCAACTTGCTCTCTTTGCTGATTGCTAGTGTTTCTTTTATACTCTCCGGAAGACTTGATAGGCTGCAGGTTGGCATGGTTGATTTCAATTGCCTGACCCTGCCTTGCCTTGTTAGAGGGACATGGCCTATGAAGATGTTGATGTGCCTCTATCTGCATCTTCTTCATCCCAGTGCAATAGTGGTGTTTCGCATAGGAAATCTGTACTCTTCTTGACTTCCTCTTCTTCCTTACAGTACATGGGTGATACTTCGGGGAAAAAGAGGATTGTGTGTCTTAAAACATTCTATGAAGGCTGACGGGGGGGTTGGGTAGGTCACTGTCAAGGAAGGGGGGATGCCATATTGTGGTCTAGGGGTGTTCTTAAGATAGGAAATTGGTATTGGTTATTTCACGCTGGTACCCTCAGTAAATTAGGTTAACAGAGAAGGAAAAGATTGGTTCCCACAGTAGTTTATGATATTAGAGGGACGGGAGGATAAGTCCGGGTTATAGTTAGAAAAAGGGGTTTTACATGCTCTTGCTTTCTTCCGAGTGGGAGTGTTCGACTGAAGATCTTGGGGTAGGGTAGGACATGCATGATGATATCCTATGATGGTAGAGGGGAGGTAGGATAGATCAGGATTAGGAAAAGTGGAATGCCAGATCTCATATTCGGGCATCCCACCTCCGTTCTTCAAAGACCCTCCATCCCGGTAGTACCCCTTCGCATACTCACTCCCGGGGTCAGAATCTGTCAGTCTTACCCTTCTCTTGGTTACCTGAGGCGGAGTCTTAAGCGGGTTAAATGTGAGAAAGCCCTCAGATTTCTCACATTACTAAATTAGTGGTATGACCTGAAATAATATAATAGTTTATGTACATGGAGCACAGTGCATCTCTTGCCATTGATTTTTTTTCCCACCTCCATGTCTGATTGGCATGCCTCAGTGGCTAGTTCTGAAATAGCTTCCAGACTATAGGCCTAGGTGCTCTGAAAATACTATGGTGCTGATTTAGTTCAGTATAAAAGCCTAGTAACAGAACATAAGAAAAACTGTTATTGCCAAGCTTGGCAGGTGAGCATTGTGTGGTGACTTTTTATGAGTTCATGAGCATAGTATAATATGAGGCTGTTTGAGAGAGGGAAAGTTATAGGGTGTATAGATTGTTGGTGTGTACTGACAGTGGAATGTGGATGAGTAATATTCCAGAAGGAGGGGAAGAGATGTCAGTTGTAGCTTGTTGGTGGTGGAGCCAGGAGAGTATCTAGTTTTTCCTGGTGTGGCAAGTTAGGAGTGCCTTTAATGAAGGAATCTTGCTTTCAACAGTTGTGTGAGCAGCTGAACTGAATGATATACAACCAGCGTGACCACACCTCAATATCCTCCTTTTTTTGTCAAATGTACTTCATGAAGCCAGTCAGTGACCCTCGCCAGTCTTCCCTCTTCTGACTTTGACACTCACACATGTTGGGGCAACTTTTAGCAAGCCTATTTTGTGTTTTTCATGGACAGTCTTTGGTTGACAAGGAGGACAGATAGGGCCTGTATGAGTTTACAGTATAGCGTTTTACACTTTACACCACCTTAGAAGTGGTAAGTGCATATCTACATTATATGCATGTAGGCTGTTACCAGAACAAGATGTGGGAGGTGTATGTTACCTTGGTGATGCAAGCTCCATGTGCATTATCTAGGAAGTAATCTGCCTTATGTGGGGCTAGCAATCCTAAATGTAGCTGTACCATCTACTTCAGACTTTGGATGGGTGAAAGCTTGTTTATCCTGCAGCAATTACTAACTTAGTATCCATCTCTTTATGAAGCTATTTGTGGTCTTATGTTGATGAGGGCTAAGGGGTGGAAAGTAGCCAGTCATTCAGTGGAGTTTGTGTATTGTTTCCTTCTTGAAGATCATTATGATGGGTCTGAAAAGGTGTGGTGTCCATCTTTTAACAAGGGCCCATATATTTACATTAGAGCCCTAATGCTTTTCAACAAGGCATCAATCTGGGTATTAAAGCGGGCGTGTGGCTTCTTGACAATGACTTAGTAGAGTGTACATTTTTTTTCAGATCGTTTTGCGTTAGGTTGCACGACATCTTAACAGATGACCGCGTATTTCTCAAATGAAGCCAAATACTGGTGAACATGTTTCGTTTTTCGAAATTATAGAATGGGACAATTTTATTGATGACTACAAATCACTGCCCCTTCATTGTTTGGGTTTGAAGGCATTTGTACTTTAAGCATTACATTAAGCATTACATGAGTAATGTCTGCATTGAAAAGTTGGACGAGTAGTATATCCCAAAGATTAGGCTAATATTCAATATTATATATTTAGTAATAAAATTGCTTATCTGCCACATGACACTTCAGAGTACAACACAATTAATATGTCGATTCACAGTCTGCTACTGAATGGCAAGGTCTATAAAGTATGGTGAAGTGTTGATTACAATCTGTGTAGATTTTGGCTGATAGAACGGAGCACACATTGGAATGTGTGCAAGAGGGACAGGAACCTGAAGGGAGAGAATAGAAACAACTATTTATTTATAATAATAAATTGTCGAAACTTGATCGTGGAAAGGAAGGAATGGATTGAAAACAGAGAACGAAGTTAAGGTTAAGGGTGTAGTACATGTGTAGTAATTTTCAACACTTAGCCAATGTGCAGTAGTCTCCCGCTGTGAAGGTAACTTCTGTTGAGGTGGGTGCGTATATTAATTTAGGCTTCTGCATCACCATATCAGGAGAGAACTTTGGCTAGCGGAGGGGGTCGAGGGTGGGGAGGAATCAACCTATTATCATTGTTCAGAGCGAGGATAGTTGATGCAGAAACATTGGGCTAATGGGTTGCCTTATAAGGACTTTAAAAGCTGGGCTTCCTTTAAGTTTAATTCACCTTAAGGCTCCCTGTTTTTAAAGCAAGCTATACATATTTTCTGGCTGATTACATGTACAGGGTAGGACAAGGGGGTTGTTGTGTGGAATCAGTAATGATTTAGCTCACATCTCTAATCAATGAGGTTACACTTACCTTTTATCCAGCGATTAACTGTACCTAGAGACCTTGATTATTAGATGATATGAAGGGGATTATGGCGTACTAGTTTGTCTTTAATCTATGGTGGGGTGACAAAACCTTGTTTGGTGTGGGCGCTGGCAGGATTGAGGGTCCAATATTTGCAATTTCTACTGATTGTTACAATCTAGTGATAGTCCAGTCTTGAGTTGTTTTGCGTGGTGTTTTTTAGTGTTCAGATACAGCATAACCAATGTGGGATCTTGTGCCAGGAGTGGTGAAACAAAAAGCTGACGTGCGTTTTGACCGTAGTCTTTATCAAGGCAAAGGAGAAGTGACAGCAGGCTCGTGGTGGAGCTGGTAGGCAATTAACCCAGGTTAGGGTGCCAGGTGGAGGCTTGTTGGCCTCATTTGATGCCGGGAGCGGCGTTCATTCCGGGTGGATTCAGTCAGGAAGTGAGTGCTGACGGCCGTCTTAAGCCAAACACTTCCTGACTGGATGGCTGTGCCTGAATCTTATTGGGTGGTTGAGGAGGGCATCCGATGAGGCCAACAAGCCAACAAGGTTGTTCTAGTAAAACCACCATGTCAGATTTATCCAAACCATTATTAGCATTGTTTAACAAGTGCACAAAACCACAAGTGTTCCAACAAACTAGTGTTGGAACCCTTTGAGTTACAGGTATATTTAGTTCCCACCGCAATTGCAAACACATGCGGTCTGTACATACATCTTTTGATTTGGATGGGTTTCATGTTCAAAGTTGGGCAACCTGAGACAGTTATGGGTAGTTTAATGGCCTCTGTATTCTATTCAAAAGCAGGACCAGCAAGTACAACAATCCCATTTCAAACAACTGTTGTTTAGCTCCCCAGATGGTGTTTAGTACAACTCTTTATCTCAACCATAACCTCACCAAGGTCAGTGTTTTATCATTTAGGAATTCGACCTGGTCGATGTCATTCGACCCTAGATCTTCTAAGGCTGGCACGTCAGAAAATAATTCCATTATGCTCTGACGATTTAGAACATACTACATAAATGGAGCCTGTCTACAGCAGATTATAATAGAAAAGGGGAATGGTCTTTTTTCCTGTGTCCGCCTCTTTGGGTTTTTGCACTGCTGTGATAAATGCCATCTATAAGATCGCGCAATACGAGGATACCACTGCACCGGGTCCTCTTCCTCCTTACAACATGGAGGAGTTTGTTTGCCGGCAGCGGACTAGTGTTACCAACAGCTGCTGACGTGCTGGGAGTCCCGCCTCCCGACGCGCGCAACGCTTATCTGGATACACGGACGGCAATCCAGTGCATTGCTACTCTCCAGCGAGACCAGCCACGCTCCGTGAGTTTGTCTCCTTATCTCCTTATTTCCTAAAAACTCTTTCTTTAGAACCATTTCTTTACTAGGTCAAGGGACTCCCCGTTTGTGGTCATCATCTATCTGTGTCTTCTATTCATTTCTTAGCGCGGGGCTGGGAAAACGAAGGATCGTTCACGGCAACTTTCACTTTCACGGCATCACAGAGACGCCGCTCCTGACAATCAGCACACAGCAATCGGGTAGGTCCCATCGATAGTCTAGTATTCCAGCTCTCTCTCTAATGAAGGCAGCGGGAGAATAGGGGTAGAATTTCCGTTAGATCATTATTCCTTATATACTTCCAGATGTCAGACCGCTAATTCAATCTCTGGGGATTGCGCCTGCTTCGCCTCTGATTACTGCAAACTTCCAGAAAAGACCTCTTCACCTCTACCTTTTCTAAGGGTAACATTGGTCCCAAATTAGTCTCTGTAAGATTTTCGCTTCAGGGATCTTGTACCATCAGTTTTTGAAAGCAATCTGTTCCTTGTTCCCTGTTGCAGTCCCGTGACAGAATTCCTCTAGCATCTTTCCTTAAAGACCACATCCTCCGTCGTTTGGAGACTTCTGATTTGCACATCAGGGTAAGCCACGACTCCCAGTTTGAGCTCCCACTTTGTTCCTTCCTAGTTAGGGTAGCTCCCTCTTCAGTGAATCCTATTTCACCTCTGATATTGTTCTTTAATCCTAATTAGCACTTACAAACCTGGTGAACAACCTTGCCCTCCTTGAGAGAAGACTCATTCAGAACAGACGAGGAAAGCTGTTGACTGGACACCTCGAACTCTAGCAGCTCTTCCCTAAACAGGGTTTTTTCCCCTTGGGGGGGGGGGGGGGGGTTTCCCTGGAGTTCCCACCGTGGGCTGAATCATTCAGTTCTGGTCGGCGGAGGGGCTTCTAGGTATTTCCCCATCTTCTTCCTGCTCAGAGGACAGCTGCGCAAGAGAAGAATTCAGGTGGGTCAATCCAACTCGTTGTTTGAACCTTGTCAAGACAAATGTAGTACTAATTATTACAGATAGCAACGCCCAAAAGAAGAGAATTTAGTTAGAGGCCGTTTTGGCACGGTTCAAACATTTTTTGGGTCACACCTCAGGATAGGATGGACCAACAAATCCTGCAGCTGATAGCTGCAGTTCAATCTTTAACATCAGAAGTACAAACCCTCAAACAAGAGAATGCAGCACTCTTACAGAATCAGCAGCAGGCAGCTCAGCAGCAGGCAGCCCAGCAACAAGCCGCCCAGCAGCAGGCAGCACAACAAGTGGCAAGTGGAAGGATTCCCCGGTGCTCTGAAGTTCCCCTGGGGGCATTACCCGGAGGACAGTTTGATGGAAACCCTCATCGGGTATAAGAATTTCTAGATGCTTGTACTGTGCAGTTTGCTTTCAAGCAGGATTTTTTCATACAGATAGAGACCGTGTTGGTTACATGATTTCTCAAATGTCAGGACCTGC
This sequence comes from Ambystoma mexicanum, assembly GCF_040938575.1. Taxonomy (NCBI): domain Eukaryota; kingdom Metazoa; phylum Chordata; class Amphibia; order Caudata; family Ambystomatidae; genus Ambystoma; species Ambystoma mexicanum. The sequence continues at coordinate 816,273,487 of NC_090929.1, forward strand.
TTTAGCTTGGGCCACTCCATTGGTCACTTCCAATAACCCGATTCTTGACTCATATACGGCATTCAGTAACAGCATTCGCACGATGTTTGCTAGCCAAGAAATAAGGGTAGCCTCTCAAGAATACTTGTTAGATCTAAGACAGGGGAACCAAGACATTCTTACTTATATCACCCGATTTAAACAAATGGCAAGCGAGACAACCTGGTCGGACGATGCCCAGGTTACCCTATTTCATAGAGGTCTTTCCGAAGAGCTGAAGGATGAGGTCTCTAGGGTACCTCGCCCTTCATCCTTAGCAGAATTAGTAGCACTAGTGATGCAGTTGGACTATCGAATTAGAGAACGGAACAGTGAAAGAAGAAAAGGAAGAGTGTTACGCCCTTTTCCTTCTCCGTCTTTACCCACTACAACTAAATCCAGTATGGAAGAACCCATGCAATTAGGAACCATGACTCCTCGAGGTCCACTATCTACAGAAGAGCGTACCCGAAGGAGAACCCACAATGTATTTATGTATTGCGGGGCACATACACATTCAGTGCAAGAATGTCCGATCACCCCCCCAAAAAAGTCAGGAAACGCCAGCGCCCGACCGTAGGAGGAACCACGGTTTGGGAACCCTCTTTAGTATCAGGTTCCTCACACAAATTGCAAAATTTCCTGTGTCTTAATTCCCCTCAGACTGGTATGATGGTTTTGAGGGTAACCTTAAGATTTGGAGAACATATTCTGTCTGAAGTTTCGGCTCTGGTGGACTGTGGAGCTGCTGGCAATTTTATAGATGATCATTGGGCCAGACAGAAAAGCATTCGCCGCTCGGCAAAGGCAGAAGCCATTCCAGTCGAAAGTGTGGACGGGAGTCCCTTGATATCGGGTCCAATTATGAGCCAAACAAATCCTCTAACCATGTCAATAGCTTCACATCATGAGGTGATTACGATGGACATAATCCGGGCGGCCCATTATCCCATTATTCTTGGGCTACGATGGTTACGAATGTATAATCCTTTTATCAATTTGCGAACCGGTTCACTATTTGTGGGGTCAGAGTATTGTGTGGGGGGGCCCAGAACACAGGATTGAGACTCCCGAAGGATCCATCCGGGAAATCCGGATCCCAAGGATGGTCAACTATATATCGGGTCTCCCCAAGGAATATCAGGAGTATGAGGATGTTTTTTTTACGTCAGAATATATGCAACTCCCACCTCATCGTCGTGACGACTGTGCCATAGAGCTAGTTCCTGCGCAGCCTCTTCCTTTCGGCAGAATCTACATTCTCTCTAAATCTGAGAGGGAAGTCCTTCGGGAGTATTTGAACACTCATTTGAAGAACGGTCTGATTACAGAGTCCACATCCCCGGCAGCTGCCTCATTATTCTTTATTCCAAAAAAGAATTCCTCAGAGCTTAGACCCTGTATAGACTACAGGGGTCTAAATAAGATCACTATTCCAGACAAATACCCAATGCCACTAATCCCGGATATTTTGGAAGCCGTACAAGGGGCTAACCTTTACACCAAACTAGATCTTAAGCGGGCATATCATCTGATACGAATTAGACAAGGAGATGAATGGAAGACTGCGTTCAGAACTCCCTTTGGGTATTTTCAATACCAAGTGATGCCCTGTCGATTATCGAACGCCCCGGCAGTTTTTCAAAGGTTCATGGACCATCTTTTCTCTGACCTTCTCCTTCATTCGGTAATTGTCTATTTAGACGAGATTCTAGTATTTTCGGACAATCTTCCAGATCACAAGATCCATGTACAGGAAGTCCTGAGCCGACTACACCAAAACCATTTCTATTTTAACATGGAGAAATGCTCATTCCATCAACCTCAGGTGACCTATTTGGGTTAAATTTTATCGGCCCAAGGGATTGCTATGGATCCAACGAAGGTGTCCGCTGTCAAGGAATGGCCTGTACCTACAAACTGTAAAGAGATCCAGCGATTTGTGGGATTTTCCAATTTTTACAGGCGCTTTATCCCAAACCTCTCATCTCTTACCCTTCCTTTAACAAACCTGCTAAAGAAAAGAGTTCCTTATGTTTGGACCACCGTCACTCAAGAATCTTTTGAGGAACTGAAGACTCGGTTCACTTCGGCTCCCAAATTGAAGACCCCCGATCAAAATCAGGGATTCATTATCGAAACCGATGCCTCCCAACATGCTTTAGGGGCAGTACTTTTACAAAAGGATGATCAAGGTCATGAACGACCCATAGTTTACCTGTTTAAAACATTATCTACGTCTGAATGGAACTATACAGTTTTGGAAAAGGAACTGTTGGCCATTAAAAGAGCATTTGAAGAATGGAGACATTTGTTACTAGGGGCTGTTACTCCAGTTGAAGGCAGAACAGATCACCACAATCTGGGCATTTTACAATATGCACATACCTGCAATAGCAGACAGGCTCGCTGGGCCCATTTTTTCTCCCCTTTTCGAATTATCTTCTCCTTTATTCCAGGGAAGAACAATTTGCAGGCAGACGCTCTATCAAGAAAGGACTCTACACCATTGAGTCCTTTCCGATCGGAACCTATGTTTTCTTGCTCTATGCTGAAGATAATCAAACCCCTCAAATTCTGGAAATGCCTGGCTCAACAAAAAGCTCTGACCAAGAAAGATGGCTGCTATTTTCATGGTCTTCAGGTTTTCTTACCTACAAAGATTCTACAAAAAGAAGTTTTGCAGTGGTGTTATGACTCTAAATCCTCAGGACATCGAGGACGCTATACCACCTGCGAATTGATCTCCCGTTACTTCTGGTGGCCTTCATTAAGAAGCGACGTGCAACAATACATCGATTCATGTCCCATGTGTCTGCAGACTAAGAGCCCCTGACAGAATCCCTTAGGGAAGTTAGTAAGAATGGCAATCCCCTCTCGGCCATGGCAAATCATCTCTACTGATTACATAGAGGATCTGCCCCGCTCAAGAGGTCATTCCGCCATTATGGTAACAATCGATACTTTCACTAAAATGGCGAATTTCGAACCACTCGAGGGACTTCCGTCCGCTGCTCAGATGGCACGAAAGTTCGTTGACAAGATATTTACCAGGCATGGATTACCGGAAGTCATTTCCGACAGAGGGTCACAGTACACATCTAGGTATTGGAAACAGATCTGCAAAATATTAGTAATCACGCGAGCTTTAAGTTCTGGTTATCATCCCCAAACCAATGGGCAGAATGAAAGGCTTAACCAGACCTTGGAAGGGTATTTGAGAAATTAAATTTCAGCAGCTCATAATAACTGGTCAGATTTGTTATCGCTGGCGGAATTCACATACAATAATTCCTATCATTCCTCACTCAAAACCTCACCATTTTTTTGTTCATACGGATTCCATCTGACCATCTTTCCCACGAGCAAACACTCAGATGTCAAATTTCCAGACGTGGATCAGCTGATGGGACAGATACATCAGGGTCATCTAGCTGCCACGAAGGCTCTTACTGAGTCCCAAGAAAGAGTGAAGAGATTTGCAGATCGCCAACGTACTCCTGCTCCTGCCATCAACCCCGGGGATTGGGTATGGTTGTCTTCTCAGTTCCTCCCAAGACATCTTCGACCTTCAAAACTATCACCAAGATATCTGGGCCAATTTCGGGTGATTTCAGCCATCGGCCCTGCAGCATTCAAAATTAAACTCCCCATGACCTGGTCCCATATTCATCCGGTGTTCCACGTCTCTCAATTGAAACCAGATGTCCGGAGTACATTTCATCCTAAGGTTTCGATTCGTCCTCCTCCGGGTCAAGGATCTTCAGGATCAGAATACGAAGTATCCGGTCTTTGTGATTCTCGACTCCACCATGGGAGAGTTCAATATCTTGTGGACTGGAAGGGGTACTCCCCTTCAGATCGAACCTGGGAATCTCACAATGCAGTTCATGCCCCACGACTAGTTCAAAAATTTCATCTAAAGCATCCGAACAACCAGGGGGCGAGATTCTTAGGAGGGGGCATACTGAGATAAATGCCATCTATAAGATAGCGCAATACGAGGATACCACTGCACTGGGTCCTCTTCCTCCTTACAACATGGAGGAGTTTGTTTGCCGGCAGCGGACTAGTGTTACCAACAGCAGCCGACGTGCTGGGAGTCCCGCCTCCTGATGCGCGCAACGCTTATCTGGATACACAGACGGCAATCCAGTGCGTTGCTGCTCTCCAGCGAGACCAGCCACGCTCCGTGAGTGCGTCTCCTTATTTCCTAATCCGTCGTTTGGAGACTTCTGATTTGAACATCAGGGTAAGCTACGACTCACAGTTTGAGCTCCCACTTTGTTCCTTCCTAGTTAGGGTAGCTCCCTTTTTAGTGAATCCTATTTCACCTCGGATATTGTTCTTTAGCACTTACAAACCAGGTGAAAAACCTTGCCCTCCTTGAGAGAAGACCCATTCAGAACAGACGAGGAAAGCTGTTGACTGGACACCTCGAACTCTAGCAGCTCTTCCCTACACAGGGTTTTTTCCCCTTTTCGGGGGGTGGGGGGGGGTTTCCCTGGAGGTCCCACCGTGGGCTGAATCATTCAGTTCTGGTCGGCGGAGGGGCTTCTAGGTATTTCCCCATTTTCTTCCTGCTCAGAGGACAGCTGTGCAAAAGAAGAATTCAGGTGGGTGAATCCAACTCATTGTTTGAACCTTGTCAAGACGAATGTAGTACTAATTATTACAACTGCAGGCGCTCGCATTGATTTGGGTAGCATTATTGATTTCAATATGTTATCCACTTCCCTGGCCATACCCGTCACATAACCCCTCGAGGGACTTAGTTTGGTATGATGACATTCTTTGGAAGCGTTAACAGTTTCAGCAGTGACTAACTTGCCATCAAAATGCAATCCCAACTTAATTTGTCCAAGAGCGACATTCGGATCATCAACTCTCTTTGTTTGAGAGGACATCTCTCATGTGCTATTTGTTTTGGATTTAAGAAGCTGGAGATATGTCTGGCTTTCCTGTATTTTTTCCGAAATCAGAATGCTTGACTGCATCTTTAGAGATCGTTTTCAGAGTGTTATCAAGTAGCATGGGCCTCAGGCCAGCCATGTAGGCATCTACTTCTTTTCTAATTTCTTTCCGTCGTGCATCCAAGGCAGCATTTTCCTTGTCTGTTTTCGAAATGTTTTGAGTTGGAATTGCATTCCGGGCAAGGTCAGGAGCGACAGAGGACGGGTCTTGCATGCTATGATCAACTTCTACAAGGTCATCAAGCGGGGCGTAAGGTGTTATTTGTTGCTGTCTCATCTGTTGTTCTAGTATTGCGGGCTATATTCAGAGAAGAGTGTTTCTTAGCAACCGCACTCGCAGCTAATGACAAACCTTTTTTTGGGGTAGTTTTACATCTTTGAAAATTGTTTGGTGGCTGAACTAGTAACAGTTTTAATTGCTCTCATATTTTTGGTTTTCTTTTCGCAAACAGGATTTTTCTGCGTCTTCGCGGTTTTTGATTTCGTATTAATTTCACTCTCTTTGGTGAAAATAGTAAATGCCTATTTCTTAACTGTGATCGGTGTTAATGTAGGAACAAGTGTCCCCGCTGGTGCTGGATCTTGAGTATTTAGTATAATAATTTGATCAATCAAAGGAAGTGAGGCAATATAATCGACCTGTACAGCAATCGAGGTTGTACGCACTTTTGATTTCTTAACATTTTTCAAGGTTACATTCAGAACAGAGACCTTATTGGTTGACTGACCAGAGTCAAAGCCCACTGTATCGACTTTTGGCGTGATAGTACAACCAAATTCATGGTTTTTCAACCAATCCAAAATAAGGGTCAACTGCGATGCTTGGAAATTCATTTTTGTCTCCAGAGAATCAAATAATTTGACCAGGGTGTTTATTGTCAAATTTAAGGCATTTAGTGTTATTTGAATCAGTGTGGCCGAGGGTTCAAATGATGACAGTTGAGCCGCAGATTCCCTTTTTCGCAGAGTTGGTGCAATATATGATACCTCTAATTCAGAGGCAACTTGACTAATATCCCAAAAAAGCTCTGGTGAACACGACAATTTATCTGAGCTTTGTTGTGGAAGGAAGTCTAATTCATTGGACTCGAGCTCAATCACTGCAAAGTCCTTAGAAACATGACCTGGATTGTTCTCTTCAGAGTCCAGATCGCCCATTGGGCGCACAGCATTCCCTTGTAACACCCCTTGTAACACAGTGTTATCTGAAAGAGACACGTTAGACAACTTTTTTATAGGCGGAACTACACTACCATCACGAGGAGTAGCACATGGGTTGTTCACATCTTGAGGGTGATCGGATTGAATATCAGGGAGCTTCGTAGGCGCCAGCTCATTCTTATCCACTGAAGTTTGATTGTATTCTGATCGTATGCTTATAGCATTTTCGGTGGATTCCATGACAGCGTCAGATGTCGTTCATGGCCGTTGGAGGAATCACGTCCTCGTTTATTCGCTGCTTTGTTGTCTTTTCTTGGCAAAAAGAACATATATCTGCATTCAAAATGATTTTCCCATTGCACGATTTCTTTCAGTTTAGACAGCCAAAGCGCCGGAGTAGATGAAGTGTGCAAGGTCTTATGATGGTTGTTTTGGAATTCTATGTCCTTTCGCTTCAGACCAATTTGTTGTGCACGCCCCATCGCCAGCATGACGGAGCATAAGGTGAATACTACCCGGTTCCTGTTGGAAATTAGCCACTAATGTCTTTTATGAGAAGTAAGAAACACTGATGGACTCACCACTTTCGCAAGAGCAAAGGAGCGGCCGCCCGAGTCACCGCCTGGCCAGGCAGACGCTCCGAGGCAAAGCTCACTAAATGCTCAGGCTCTTGAGTAGATCCTCTCCTCAGGGGCAGAGCTCGCTAATCAGCGTGTTGGAACAGCACAGCTAGAATTCACTCGGTCACAAACCGGAGATCACTGCAGCTGAAAACGAGCAAGAATTCTCAGTCTTTAATCTGGTGCTGGCTTTATTCAACAATAGCGGTTTCCAATGGCGAACCCGGATCAAAGGCTCAAGGCCCGCATTCTCCGGTCACTGAAAGAATTGTCAAATTTCATCAAAGTTCAAAAGAGATACAATTGTATTATAAGCAGAGCATTTCTTTGTGTGAGCTCTGTATTGTGTAGACAAAGTGCCCGCCTTCGAATATGCGTGTAGGGCTTGAGTTTTGGGGAGTTGGTCCACTGCTAGATCTCAAGGATGATTGATCTTGATCACAGGACTAGGCAGAATGCAGCCTCGGCACAAGCCGTAGAACGGGAGCTTTCCGTTTTCAGTTTTGCATATGGATGAGATTATGAGAGACGTAGTAAACAGTCGTACTTAGAGCTTACCTAAGTCTTTATTGAAGCCCAGAGGACAGGGCATCCAGCAAACAGCCAAACAGTAGAGAAAACGTGCGCCCTTCACTCGTGCAGGCTTAACGCCGCAAGGGTCACACAGGGTTCCTTTTACGCTTCATCGTCCTGTAGGGGCGGAGCTACGGCTCTTAAGGCAACAAGGTACAGATTCAAAGCTTTCAACAGTCAGTACGCGAATCCATGCAGGAGCAGCCAAACAGTAGAGAAAACGTGCGCCCTTCACTTGTGAGGTGTCAATTATGGTTCCTTTGTCTAATAGGTTTTCTCGCTTGAACTAATAGGGGGAAGGACCAAGGACATCCAAAATGGTACATAAGCCCAGCTGGGAGTAAGAGAAGAGGGGAGGCCCCAAAGAAAAAATAACCAGAGGAGTAAGGAAGGTCCCATATGGGCCCAATGTATCGGTCAAGTCCAGGGGCAGGTATGAGGTCACTGGGGGAATGCTATTATCAAGGTGTCTATGAGGTCTGTGGGAATCCAGGTGGCTAGTGAAGTATGGAATTTGACTCAGACAAATGCTGGGGTGGACCGTGTTAGCACGGTGCCCATTCCCTCTGATCATACTTGCTACTACAAAAAGGTCATACAAATCTGTAGCAGTATAGAGCAGGCTAATTTGGCCCTAGGATTGGTGGTAAAGGAAGTGGATGTATTAAAGAACTTAGTAGGGGGGATGCAACAAGAGTTGAGTGCTTATACAGGTATGGAACGATTAACCAGGAAAAATGGTGGGAACAATCATATGGGTGGGGCCTCTGACAGCCTGGATCATCAGTTAGTGGAATCCTCAGGAGACATCCATACTTAGCTTGGTGAGAGCCAAGGCAGTTAAGTGAGGTGGGCCAGAAGGATAACACTGACCCCTTGTCTCCCTGGTAGGCCCCAGGTTCACGGCAATGCAACAATTATTGTTTTCTGGCCAACGTTCCCAGAGTCCAAAGTCACTTTAAGGAATCGGATGAGGGAACAAATTATTAAAATTTGCCAATGGTTGAGACGGAAGAGGGGCTGCTTGTCAATTATCAGAAGTGACAAAATCCAGTGCCTATGCCAACCCCAAACCCTGTTTGGAGATTTTATCAGAGTGGACTTAAAATCTAGGTCGTTGGTGGAAGGGCCGTTCGCAATGGAGCAGAGGTCAATGCCCCCTAGTAATCTGGAGATAGCGTTTAGACAGAACCCCACCCCCCCTTCATTGTTGCCACTTACCTCAGTGGCCAACCCCCCCAGGGCTTACTGACGGTATGTTAGGCCGAGAAAATAGCTATCTGATAGTGTGTGTGAAAATAGGCCCTACCTCGAAGAGCACTCCAGTTGGCCCAAGGGGGAACTTGATATTGGGACTTATTGCCCTGACCAGACCCGCCATTGGGGTTAGACTGAGCGCTCTAGCCGAGGGTCTGCCGCAAGGAGTCCCGGGGGGCTTGAGCATAGCAGAAGGATAGCACGTGTGCCCAGAGAAGAGGGGTGGGGAGTGTTTGTTGGATTCATCAGTGACAAGGGGTATTGATTGACAGCAGGCTGCCTCCAGTGCTGGACCCCCAACAACTTATGAGGTTGTCCGTGACCTTTACTCAGATACTCCCTGTAACAACCTTGAATGTTTTATCTGAGCTGCTGCGTTTAATGTCGTGGAACATAGCTGGTCTTCAAAAATATATGGAAGATACACCCTGGTTAGATTTGGTGCGTTCCACCGATATAATAGACACGCAAGAAACATGGTCTCTGATGGCCCATAACATCCAGGGTTTTGCAACTTTCAATGTACCTGCATAGAAGGGGAGGGAAGGGAGTCCTAGTGGCGGATTAAACCTCTGGGTCAATGCCAAATTATTTAACATCAATTTGGATGTACCCCATTGTTTTAAGGGATTATATGGAAATGCATCTGCAATGTCTTGATAGGACTAACCTTCTGCTTAATAATTTGTATAATCGCCATGGACATGCTGCTGGTAAATCCCCGTTCATTTTGTTGGAGGAAAGAGTCACCAAGTGGAGGGAAAGCCAAAATGGCCTGATAAAAATCATTATAATAGGAGGCCTAAACCTCTAATTTGAAAAGCTCGAAATTATGATGTGGTTTACTGACGAGGAGGATGCGAGATTTAGTTTTGGCGAATTGGTGGCAGAATGCTGTAAGAGGAAATACAGATAGGCTGAGGTGGCAGCAAGTGTGTTTCTGTCTCTCAGACTTAGGCCGTGTAATGGTAGATTCTTGAGCGACCGCCCAGCGAGCAAAACCTTTGGCATCCTCTCTAAATGCAGACTGTTAAGACTATATTCTGTTGAATATTGAATTATGGGAATATTTATTTGCAGGATTTTAGGGTGCTGAAAAGGCCAGAAAGTGACCACAAGCCTAATGTAGCTTCTGTAGCAGGATCACTGTTTGGCATAAGGGGTGCCTTTGGACAAAAAGTGATTCCAATTCTGATAAAGGGTGGAGCCAGACATGTCATTAAGTGGCATTCACTTGATCTAGAGTCCAAATTACCAGACATATATAAAAGTATTCTGCCGTCACTCGAGATCTTTTGTTCCAGTGAGGTCAACAATGTAGACTATTTGCTAAATGTGCAGGAAGCGATGGTTAGTGCTTTGGGGGATTGTTTGAGTAAGCCCATGATTGCTGTTGGATTATAAGGCAGTGTGCAGTACCCCATGGTATGACTGTGAATGCTGCGCTGCAAAAAAGATATTGATCGAGCACACCAAGGGGATTAGAGGTGGGGGTGCAGTGGCCTTGGCTGAATCTAGAGCCATAAACTGCTTAAAGAAAAGAAGGTGGAGCACTGTGATCAACTTTGGGATAATCTCCTTTAGGATTCGAATTCTGGTGACTCTAGGGGTTTTTGGCAATATGTTGGGGCAGGGAAGCGTAGTGATAGAAACTTAATTCAGAATAGCATCTCTGAGGCGGCTTGGATTGCTCACTTCGGAAATCTTTATAAGGTTGACAAACTGGTCCCCAGCACAGAAACTGGTGCCATCCCCGAAAGGGCTAGGGTGGAGGACCATGTTCCTTTAGAGCTGTCCATGAGTGATATTGAGGCAGCACTTATGTCGCAGAAATTAGTGAAAGCACCTGGAATGGGCATGGTCCCCATTAATTGGTATAGACATGAGGCCCAGCTTAAATGGTTAAATGGCTTCCCTATTTGTTAAAATTCTTCAATGCCTTGTTAACAGCAAATAAAGTTCCATATTCATGGACCCAAGCAATACTTTTCCCCATATACAAGAAGGGAGATTGGGGATGTCCCACTAATTACCGGCCCATCTCCCTTCTTGATGCAGAAGGCAAGATGTTTGCCAAGGTGCTGCTGGGTCATTTAGATGTATGGAGTCGGGGACTTTACAATATCTTCAGGCTGGATTCCAGCACAACGTCAGTACAGTAGATCAAGTTTTAAGGCTCTCCTTGATCCTGGAAAAATATGTTACGCAGAGGAACATGACCATCTACATGTTTTTTTGTTGATCTCAAAACCGCTTTTGATAGTGTACCCAAAGCAAGATTGTGGCAAACACTGACCAAATTGGGTGTGAGGTCTGGCATTTTAAGTGCAATCCAGTCACTACACTAATAATGGGGCAGTAATTGGGCACTTGGATGGCCAAACCACCTCCAAAGTTAAAATGTACACTTGAGTCAGACAAGGCTGTGTCCTTGCTAAAAGACTGCTTTGTTTATTCATCAATGGGGTTATTGATCTATTGGTGGCTGAGCACACTGATGCCCCATCATTGGCAAATGAGAGAATTCCAATTCTCTTATTTGCAGATGATGCCGTTCTGCTTTCTCAAAACCCAAAGGGCCTCCAGAGGCAATTGATTATTTTTGAAAGCTTCGGTGAGGAAAATGGATTGCCAATAAATGTGCAGAAGACGCAGGTAATGGTGTTCAGTAGAAGCAAGGCTAAAAAAAAACACAGTGCCTCATAACTAGCCTAAGTGAAGGCTCTATCGAGCTGGTCACAAACTACGATTATTTAGGGGTTTGAATGAGGGAAAAGTGTTAATGGAGCGATCAGGTGAACAGGGCAGGACTAAAGTTGACTAGGTCTTGCATGGGCTGTGTTAAGATTCACCCAGGCCCATGGGGCCGGCCTGATAAGTGCCATCTTAAAGATCTGTAAGAGTCAGGGTATCGAGGCCACCCTTTATGGGGCTGAGCTTTGGGGCATGTGCAATATGGGTATGCTCCAGGTTGTTCAACAGAAATTCCTAAAAACATCCTTGGGCTTGCCCTGTAAATGCCCACAATATCCCGGTTTTATGGGATTTGGACCTGCAAAGCATTGGCTTCATATGTCAAATGAGGCCAGTGTTTCTTTGGGCTCGACTCTCGACAAACTGTAACCTGGGTAATTACAGAAAAGGTGTAAAGGATGTCTTAACCAAGCTGGGAGGATAAAAATGACCCTTGCTAAGGCCATAAGAAATGAGCTGACTGTTTTGGGGAGGGAGAGCTATTGGCTGCAACCCAAAACAATTCCAAGACATTTTAAAATGCAATTAAAAACGCATGTGAAAGCAGGTGGGAGAGTGAAACCAGAGCGAAATGTGTACATTTAGTTAGTTTAGCCCCTTACCTGCTAAGGAAGGAACATCCTGGTTTTCAATATTATTTAGACAGAATGCAGCCGAAATTAACGAGAACTCTTTATATCAAGCTGCATATTGGTATTTTGCCCCTTGCTAGCTTAAAGCACAAGTGGGATTCCAGTAACATCAAAGCAGCCTGCCCATTTTGCCCAAATGCAGCTGAATGCACATTGCACTTTATCTTCTTTTTTTTAAAAAACTTTATTTATTCAGCTTGACAACACCCAGAGAAACACAGGTTAGCGAAGACACATCGTGACATTAGTTTGCAATCACAAACACAGAGGTTTCACTGTACAATGCAGCATTACCATACAGAACGCAAGAAACATATAATAAGGGAAGAGTTGCAACCAGAGTGGAGGAGGAGACACATCCCATAGATGATCACTGAGGGGAGTGGGACGGAGAAGAAGCCTCCGAGTCTGAGGCCAGGGCAGACATGTAATCACGAAAATCTGCGCCATACGTCCCTTGGTCTTGAATGCGGGTGTTGCGTTGCCCCCCAGGCCTCCTCAGTATCATGTACCCAGGTGACTGCCCGGAGCCACTGAGCATATGTGGGTGCACTGGGGCAAAGCCAGCACAGTACTATGCAGCGGACTGCCAGCATCATACAGAGACCTGCCAATTTCCTAGAATCACGTTTCAGACCGGGAAGGTCGTGAAAGAGGCAGCGCATCGGAGAAGGGTCTATGGTGCAGTCTAGTATGTCTGATATAGTGGAGCATATGTCCTGCCAATATTGTGTTAGGTGTGGACAGTGCCATATCATATGAATGTAATTAGCTTGGTCAGCGCCACATCTGGGACAGTTAGGTGAGGTCTCGTGAAACATACAATGCAGTTTAGTTGGTGTGTGGTGTTACTTGTGCAGTACCTTAAATTGCAGTAGTTTGAACCTGGAGTTGTACGATACTTCATGGGTTCGCGCACACATACGGGCCCAGCGCTCATCATTCATCTCAACTCCGAGATCTTCCTCCCATTTAACTCTAAGTTTAACAAATGAGGGGGCGGCTCTGATCTGTAGTAGATTATAGAGTCTAGATACTTTCCCTCTGAAGGAATCGGAGGTACAGAGTTCAGCTATTATAGGGTCATCTGGTGGAACTGTAGGAAATTCGGGGAATTTGGCCTTTAGATTCTTCCGAAGTGAGGAGTATTGTAGCCATGCTGATGGTTTACGCTTAAGGGCAGAGGGGAGGTCCGGCCACTCCAGGAAATTGCCCCGTTCAAAGACATCTCTAAGAGTCAATAAACCTGCCCCCGTCCAGCGGGCAACAATGGATTGAGGGATATAAGGGATATCAGGGAGAAAATTCCAAAGTGGGAGGTCACCATGAAACAGGTTAGGGGTTGCAACCACTGCCCACATTTTGGTGAGAGCAAGTGACGTACTTATCACAGGGTCTGGGGAATCAGGGTCCGGCGGGGCTGGCTTGAGAATGAGGGAACCAATCGGATGCTCGCTGACCTTCAATTTTTCAAGTCGGACATGAGGAGGGGGATTCGTTGTGCTAAACCAGTAAGAGGCAAATTGGGATTGAGCAACCACCCAGTATCTGAGAAAGTCAGGGGCACCGAACCCGCCCAGTTCCTTGGGAGTGGTGAGCGTATTCAGTTTGAGTCGGACTGCCCCGGAGTGCCAAAGAAAGGTATTAGTAATGCTGCGCAGCGTCTTAAAGAATCCATCGCCCGGCCATAGTGGAATGTTTGTAAAGCGGTATAGGAGTTGGGGCAGCACAACCATTTTTAGTATTCCTATTCTACCACCTAGGGAAATGGGGAGTCTGGCCCAACTTGCAGCTTTGGTGGTCAGAACGGCTAGGTAATTCTGATAGTTGTCGACGCGCAGTTTCTCCACATGACGGGAGACCGATACTCCCAGGTAGGTGAAGGTGGATTGGGACCAAGTCGAAGCCCAACAGGTCAGAGGGTGGTTGTGTGTTGTCTGTGACTGGGAATATGGTCGATTTAGAGCAGTTAACTTTAAGACCAGATATATGCCCAAAACGGGTAACGTCATTAAGGATTGGAGCGAGGTTTATTTCTGGGGAGCGGATGTAGAGCAAGGCATCGTCCGCGTATAGGGAGACAATATCTCCCTGTCCCGCTGAGCATAGGCCTCTGTGGGAGTGTGATTGGCGCATGTCTGCGAAGGGTTCAATTGCTATTGCGAAAATTAATGGGGAGAAGGGACACCCCTGTCGCGTCCCTCTGGCTATCTGAAAGAGGGTGGAGCACCTATCTTCAGTACGGACTCTTGCCACTGGGTTGGTGTAGAGTAGTCTGACCCAGGACCGAAAATTGGGGCCAAACTTACATTTTTCCATGACTCGCCACAGATACTCCCAAGACACTGAGTCAAATGCCTTCTGCATGTCCAGAGTGACTGCCACCGCCTGTGTTTTTGGATTAATCCTACTGATCACGTTGAAAAGTCGTCTAAGGTTTAGGGATGTGGACCTACCCGGTACTAATCCCGCCTGATCAGGGTGTATGATATCAAGCATGAATGAAGCCAGGCGGTTAGCCAATAGTTTAGCAAATATTTTAACGTCACAATTTATTAACGAGAGGGGGCGGTATGAACCACACTGGGTAGGAGGTTTACCAGGTTTAAGAAGGACTGTTATCATGGCTTCGCGGAGTGAGGGGGGGAAGGGTTCCTTTTTCGCATGCCGCCTCCCATAACGCTAGTAATTGCGGGGCCAAAACAGATTTATAACGCTTATAGAAGTCCATGGGAAGACCATCTGGTCCGGGGGTCTTCCCTGCAGCAAGTGATTCAATGGCCTCAGTCAGTTCCTCCGCAGTGAAGGGTCTGTCTAGAGAAGCAGTGGCGTCAATGGACAGGGCCGTGAGAGGGAGTTCCCCCAGTTAGGAGTCAATTTCTGAAACATGGGGCCCATCAACCCTCGAATATAGGGAAGTATAGAATGTGAGGAACTCTGTGTTGATGTCTTGGGGTGAAGTAGCTAGTGTACCGTCAGATCTCTCTATCGCCGGGATGTTGGGCGCTCCAAACTCGTGGCGAAGTAACCTGGCCAGCACACGGCCTGGCCGCTCTCCCTCCCCGTAGTGTCTAACTGCCCGAGGGCTATCAAGGAATTTAACTTCTCACTCAGCAAGATTACGGAATCTATCCAGTTCATGACCCAATGATGCCAGTGCGTCGGGGGAGTGATTGTGCGCGTATTGGGACTCCAAGCTAGCAAGGGTCGACTCGCTGTCAGCGATATCCTCCAGGATGTTTTTCAGGGTGCCACTCCCTTTGGATATGGCGATACCCCTGATATAGGCTTTGAATGATTCCCAGAGGGTGGCTCGAAGGGGTACTGAACTGTGTTGACTTCGAAAAACTCCTCAATGGATGACTCAAGCTCGGAGGCGAAGGTATGGTCTAGGAGGGCATGGGGTCTCATTTTCCATTGCCTTGATCTTTCCAGGTCATGTCCCCAGTTCAGGGAGATGACCACCGGGGAGTGATCAGACAAAGTTCTGGGAAGGATTGCCAGATGAGACAGGCACCTAATTAGTATGTCAGACAACAGCCATCTATCTATCCTAGAATGAGAGTCATGGACTGAGGAATAGTATGTATATGTGCGGGATACGCCAGCCGGGGGAGGGTTGTAAGGATTGTGTAGGCTGCCCTTGAGAGCTGGCGAGGTCTGGACCCCGATCTATCTAGGGTGACATCCAGAATCGTGTTGAAGTCACCGCCACATATAATCGGGATCTGAGGGTAACTCTCAAGGATCGAGGCTAGGTGAAGGTAGAATTCAGGGTCGTCAATATTAGGGCCGTATATATTCAGGATGGCTACCTCTTGATTCTGCAATTTACCAACAATAAGTATATAGCTTCCTAGGGGGTCTACATGTGATTGGGAGCAGCTGAACTTAAGGTTTCTGTGAATTAAAATGAGGGTACCTCTGCTCTGAGTAGAATAAGGTGTGTAATACCTCTGGGGTCCCCACTGTTTAGCAAACCTCTCGCACTGTTTAGAACAGGCGTGAGTTTCTTGTAAGCATAGGATTTGTATACCGTGGCGCTCAGCGTAAAGTTGCATTTGCCGCTTCTCTTACGCTCCTATCCGCCATTAATATGGAAGGGTCGTTCGGGTTTTCTTCTATGTGTTTGGGTTGGTCCAGTCCAACGCGGCCTAGAACAGCGTTCTACTCCATCTATAATTCTGTGTTGCGATAGTGTGTCATGTGTGATCTCTCTGGTGGCTGTCAAGACTTTAATTTAACTTCCCCTCCCACCCGTTCCCACCCACATCCCTCCCCTAACTTGAGGAATGAATCCCAAACCCCCCCACAACAATAACAAACTTCTCGGCATCAGCGCCTGGGGGCCTGTTAGCTGACCGAGCAGTGGCGCAACGGACTGAGGAGGGTGAGGAGAGTGTAAATACCGCTGGTCTCTCTAGTGCATTCAGTTTAGAGTCAATATGTGAAGCGTTCATGGTACTACCAAAAAAGGGCTACCACAACATGTTGATGCATTACCATAAGCGCTGGATATGACACTTTACAATCATGAGCCTTCTCGGCCCCGGCACACTGGCAGGAAGCCCGCGTGCATTTAGAATCTGAAACACCCATTGGGCATCAATAACTGACAAACATAGTGAGGAGATACCGCCCCAAGGGGCCAAAGCTGAAAGGATCAATATAACAACAAAAACAGACGAACATTCAATGCCTTTTTGCATAGCATCAAGCCATCATGAATAAGGCTAAATACGGCCTATTGCCGACCTAGACCAACTTAATAGGCAACATTCCAGACTGGACTGGTGGTGACAAGGGATCAGCCAGAAAAGTGCTCATCAAGGAATTTAGAAGCTTCCTCTGAGATCGTGAAGAAAAAGGTTTTGCTGGAATGTTCGATACGCAATTTTGCAGGGCACAGCATGGAGTACTTGTCTCCCAGGTCTCGGAGTCTTCCCTTCACAGCTACAAATGTTTGGCCTTCCCGTTGCACCGCCACAGAGTAGTCCAGGTAGAGGTGGATTTTGGCCACTCCAAGTGTAAGTTCACCCTTGATCCTGGCTGCTCGTAGGAGGGCATCACGGTCCCGGAAGTTTAAGATCCTGGCTATAATGGGCCGAGGCGGTGCGCCTGGTCTAGGTTTCGCTGTTAAGGATCGGTGTGCTCTCTAGATAGCGAACTGTGGGGAGAGTTTAGGGGAATCCAGGAGTGTCATGAGGATCCGTTCCACGTAATCTTCCATCGGTTCTGTAATATTGTCCTCCGGTATTCCAACAATACGCAGATTATTTTGTCTCGAACGGGATTCGAGGTCATCATTCTTCTTCTCTACCACCGACACCCGGTTGGTGAGTGTGGAGACCACAGCACGTAGAGAGCCCAGTTCATCTTCAGCAACCCCCAGTCGAGTTTCGACTTCCGCCACTCGCCAATCCGTCTTCTCGATATGGGCTTTTATGGAGGAGATGGTCCCCTTCATATCGTCCAGTTTATTATGGAGTGTAGTAAAGCCATCACGAATGTACTCCAGCATCTTCTGAGAGTCGTCTGAGGTTGATGGGGCCGAGACAGACAGGAGCGCCTCAGGGTCATCGGGGGGCGGCTTAGACGGCGTTTTAGCAAACATGTTCAACGAACTTTGTTTTTTCCCTGTACCGGCTCCCATAGTCATGATGGAGGTCGGGTCAGGGGCCTAGGATCCTGGAGGAAAGCGGATGAGCAAGGTAGCGGAGTTCCCAGTAGCAGCCGTAGATCAGGAGTATCCGGGTCGGTAGGTATGTGGCTCACAGGCCAGTGGGTCAGTGTCCCGCTTGCGGTAAGAATTATGCTCCAAATCTGCTTTTAACCCTACGTGTCGCAGTAGGTTGGATTCACAGCTGTGGTGACAGCGCACATGGGAATACAGCCGCCGGTGTCGCAGCACCTCAGGACCGGCGCCGTACAAGGCAGGCCTAAAAGTTCAGGGCCGGGTTCATCTCAACTCCGGAGCCCCTGCGGTAAGTATGGAGTTCAGTGCCGCCCCAGGTTCACAGGGTGGTCCAGCCGGGTGAGGCACCAGAGTCAATATGGGCTAAGGCTGGTGGCTATATTTCGTGTGTCAGAACCCAACAATTCCTGCCATATAGAGGGGGGGAGGCCCCATCACCTGACGTGGTTAGTTGGTAGGGGGGCAATCCCTCAGCCTGATGGAGGTAGTGTCTAGTAGGGGTGCCCCCCGGGCCGCACCACCATCAGGGCGCCCTCACCGGTGCACCGGGAGGAGTCCTAAGCGATTTGGAATGGGATGGCGCCACAGAGTCCAGGACCAGCGTGGCGCCCGAGACACAGGCCTCTCAAGGCGCCGCAGGCAATGGGAACAACAATCCCCAGCAGGCTTCCTCAGTGTCGGGGAGTAGGAGGTGTCCAGAGCAAGGCAACGGCCGCGGGGGGCCAGCGGCGCAGACCAGGGGGGGGGTTCGCCCGCCCCCAGCCACCCGGCCTCCTTACCTTGCCGAGAGAGTCTGCAGGAGCGCTCCGGGAGGGGGATGCGGGTAGGCGAGCGGCTCAGCAGCGCGGAGTCGGTCACGGCGGCTCCGGCGGCGCGGGCCGTGCAGCCCAGAGCGAAGGAAGCCACGAGTCCTGGGCTCCAGCCGCCAGTTCGTAGTGGCGCAGAGCGATCCCGGTCCGCCGGCTGATCAGGCAGGTAGCACGGCCACTCCGCGCGCCTCCAGAGCCTCTGCGCCCCTCCCCCACAGAGGCCGCCCACGCTGGGGCGCCGGGTAGCAACGCGAATCGGCAATCCTCGGAGCCCCGTCACGGGGTGAGTTGGATGCCTGCGGCGCCGCGCCTCCCACCGCAACAGCAAGGCTCACAGAGGGTCTCTGAATCCCAGAATTAGGATGGCAGTGGACTGCAAGCTTATACAGCGGCCACAGCAGTGACAGTTGGCACAGCTGTATTTTAGCGGTTAAATCTGCAAATATATGCCCTGGTCGTCCGGAGCTTCACACTCAGGCGGCCATCTTATCTTCTTTTGCCAGAGTATCTTTACATCAGAAGAAAATATTGGATACTGCTTTTAAACAAAGTCTTGTGTAAGAAGCATTAATGAGGCCCTGTACCTCTGTTTGGCGGGGGAAAGTGAAGTCGCAACCCACTGCATGGAGAACTATGTACTCCAGGCCTGGATGAAGAGATCTAAATATGTTACCTCACTGATGAAGTGTGTTAATTCTGGATGGATAATTTAATGTTTTTTTAATATTTTTATGAATTTTATCTGTGTATCTGAAGTGTCACAGTTTTATGCTGTACTTTTATTCACAATATTTATCATTCATCGCAACTTTTAATGTTCTAAATGTTGTATGTGACATTTATGATCTGCTTTTGGATCAAAATAAAGTTGTACGAAACAAAACAAATTCATCAAGCTGCCTGAGGTGGGAATGTTTCAAAAAGCCTACAGGGTTAGGCCAGGTTGGCTCATTGGACCTATTTGTTAAAAAAGACTTGGAATAGAGACTCCATGGTGAGATGCAGTGAACCGAATATCGCCAGGGAGATGGTTTTACTGGGGTTGAAGAAACTGAGAGGAGTATTATATAGCCTAAAGAAGTAGTGAGGTGGCACATACACATTGAATTTGCACAGAAGCCTAAAGGTAACATAATGGAGGCGAACTAAGCATTCTTGGGGGTGGTTTGCAACAGCCGCCCCGACCACCACCCTTTGCTGGAAGCAGAGTTAAGGAATCTGCAAAGAATGTTGATGAGGTATAGAACAGGATACCCCTTTCTTGCAGTCTCAGCAGAGAACAGCTGATACCGGGACTACAGAGTCCAGCATCTAGTTGGGGCAAGAGCTCCTCAAAGGCCAGCTACATGAAACAACAGAACCTGCCTCCTTAAAGATGTATGCACAGGGAGATGGGTGCAAGAAGCAGGAGAGTTGCACTGTTCACATTCACTGCCCCAAGGAGTCTTATTTCGAGCATTGCCAGTGTGGAAGAGTCCCAACATCCCCTGGCCCAAGACCTAGACCATCAAGGCCAGCTGCAGGAGACACAACCCTCACTCATTAAAACCAATGTTGCATCATCAAGCGCAAGTACCTGGCCTGCCGCGGTATGGGCTTTACCTAGCTATGACAGAGGGCCCGGTCATTACTGTGTCTGAAAGCATAACATAGATTCGGACCACTCCTCTAACAAAATGATCTGTCAAAAAAAGGAAAACCTTTTGGTTCTGAAGGGGAAAGGGGGGAGGGGGTTGTCTATGAAGTCTCTGCAAACCAGTTGGATGTTGCTAGATGTATACATTTACCCCTTGAGGTTTTCACAAACTGGAGTGTGACACTAGGTGATTTGAGAATGTTTTTAAATTAGACTTTAGTGTCATTTGTTCATTGCTGCTCTGGGAGGCATGACAATAATTGTATTTTAAGATCCTTGTACTGGCACCTAGCACTTTATTCATTAACTTTACTGAGGTGTTGGTGCACGCAGACTGGAAATGCCATGATGTCCATGTGCAGGGCCTATTTCTCCTTGTCATGTGTCGATAGCTTGGCGGCATCTGTGTCTGGAGAGAAGCCTTGCATACTCATGGTGCTAGAATCCACTGGCCTGGGCTGTGTTATGCAAATTCAGAGTGGCGATGTAGGGTTCTGTATGAGGTCTGTTCAGTGTTTTTAATTTGCGGTTTTCGAGTAGCTTAGTTGGTATGAGTATAGTGTGCTAAAGTGCAGGGATTAAAGAGGTTAGTTGAGTTAGTGGAAGGCCGTTTGGAATATGTATCCCATGTGGGCATGACTGCATTGCCATCTTGGTGGTGGGAGAAGGTGTTGTGGCATTCCCTCGAGGTACTGCAGTGGTTGGAATGTCTTTCCCTTGAGGAGATTGGTTGCGGTTCAGGCTGTGGGTAGTCTTGTTCTCTAGGCCAGTCAGGATTTAGTTCCTGGGTGATTTGTTGGATTATTAGGCATTCAAAATCCAGGTCTTTTTGGAGAAAATAAAGTGGTCTTTCATTATATGGATTTTCAGTTCAGTTCACTTTTATTCGGCAATAAGCCATAAAAGACCTCAATAAAAACAATACATAACAGCAATAAATGCACAATAGTTACATGTTACATGGCCTTGTGCCCTATTGTTCAGGATACAGTTCCACAGAACTTAGGATGCAGGAAAAATTGCAGGCAGGGTCTCTGGGGTCCAGTGAAGGGTTCTTACTGGACTTGTAATGTGCATTTGAATCAAGTGAATGTATATATGTATTTAGTTTGATAGTATTGTGTGATAAGTCTACCTGCTTGTATTCATTTTTCTATAGTTTGTTTTGGCCCTAATTAAATAACACTATTTTTATACATCCTGCCTAAGTGCAATTTGTGACTCCCATCGTGTGACCTCATTGGGGACCCTTTACAAGCTCACACCTCTGAAGAACCTAGCCTAGACCGCATGTCACTGCTATCTAAACTGGTTTGGCTACAGCTTCCCAGAGTTGTCCCGGTCACAATATAGGTTGGCCAACTATACATCTGTCCACCAGGCCAGAGTATAGAAAATCAGTCCCAACATGTCTGACAAATTCCTTCAAGTCCTCTGGAGGCGACTTCTCGAAGAGCTCCCTCCACCGAGCTAGCCTGTTATTCAGAGCGTGCAGTGTAAGCATGTCGCACGCGGTGCAACCTTTCCAGCTGTGGTCGGGGCCAAAGCACCGGAGGCAAAGAGCGTGGGGATCGGACGTAGGGAAGAGCCCTTCACAGGCTGGACACCTGCTAAAGCCCTCTGAAGTCGACAGGCGCCGGGGAGGAGTGTGGCGCCAGAGGACCAAGTACCAGATTGACAAAAGAAGATAAAAAGACAGAAGAAAGTATCCGGGGAAGAGCGTGTGGTATTCCATGGGCAAAGCCAAACCCTGGAGCACTGGTGAAATCGGCCTGTTCCCGTTGGTGCGGAAAAGGGGACTGAGGAGTGGCGCTGGTGGCCGTAGTCAGGGGAGCGCATGCTTCCAGGGCCACACCCCAGCACACCTCTAAATTTAAAGGGGAAGAAGGTTTTTCTGGTGAAAAAGGTTCTGTCTCCCGTCCCTAGCGAGGGACGCCCATGCAGTATGGAGGAAAGGGGACGGGACGTAAGAGTATGTATCTGTAGAAGGTAAGTTACTTGTGTGGTGATTGTTCAAAAGAAGAGATGCAACAAAGTTACTAGGTAAGTAAAATGTTTTCTTATTTTTCAGGTTTTACTAATCGGGTTCAATGACCAAAAAGTGTGGAATGGAAGGATACAAAGATTTGTTCTCAATGTCATCCTATGGAGGACAGGGGGTACAAATGACTTGCATTTACTTACTGCCCTGAATCTGATTTTCCCAGATGACTTGAAGGGTCAACTAGGGGTGCGAGTGGGGGTAGATCGCTGGAGGTTGAATTTCATGCTGTGGTTTCGTTAAGAAGTGGCCAGTTGCTGCGGGTGCAAGGATTCTTACAGTCGGGTACAGAAGCAGAGTGAAACCCTTGGGGATGGAGAAGAACAAGTTACTTTCTTACCTGGTAACGTTCTTTCGAGGGGATGGTCCGACGACATATTCCATATCTATGACATGTAATCACCACAGCTGTGCTGCTTCGGAAACTTTTTTCGGCGTCTGCGTCGATGCGCCGTCGTCGAGGACCTCCTCCGACGTCATCCGATGTGATAAGTAGGACGCACGACGCCCGTAGCCTCAGTTGTAGTTTTTCCCCCCAGAACGTGTGACATTAGTCAACTGCCAGTCAGACACAAAGCCTTGCGGATCGTAAGCTGCAATCGCAAAAGAAATTCTGCAGCGGGGAAGGCAGGGAGGGAGCGATATGGAATACGTCGTCGGACCATCCCATCGAAAGAACGTTACCAGGTAAGAAAGTAACTTGTTCTTCGAGGGGATTGGGTCCTCCGACGTATTCCATATCTATGACAGACTCCCAAAGCAGTACCAGAGCAAGGAGGAGGGAAAGAAAAGGACTGCCTTGCCAAAGGCCAGATACTGTCCTCGGATGGAATCGAGGGAATAGTGACGCACAAATGTATGTACAGAAGCCCAGGTGGCTACATCACAGATGTTGCGAATAGGAACACCCCTCTGCAGGGCAGTAGATGCAGCCATACCCCTGGTAGAATGGGCCCGCAAGCCAGCCGGCGGGTCCTTGCCCGCCAAGCGGTAACACTCCGAGATGGCCAAAATAATCCAGCGAGACAAAGTCTGTTTCGTCACAGCCTGTCCCAAACGTTTTCCAGTGTAACCAATAAAGAGTTGATCGTCCACTCTGACCCGGGACAGGCGTGAAACATAAAAGCTTAAATCTCTCCTAGGATCAAGCCTATGGAGCCTCTCCTCTTCCTTACCAGGATGCGGAGGAGGATAGAATGCCGGAAGAACAACCTTCTGGGCCAAATGAAATTCCAAAACCACCTTCGGAAGAAAAGAAGGACAAACTCTAAGGACAACCGTGTCCTTGTGAAATACAGTGAAGTTAAGTGAAAGTGCCTGTAACAGCGAGCGGAAGTAACCGCAACCAAAAACACAGTTTTCAGAGTTAACAGCCTCAAAGGGCAAGAATGCAAAGGCTCAAACGGAGCACCCATAAGAAACTTAAGAACAAGGTTTAAATCCCAACCGGGCACCAGGAAAGGTGACGGAAGGAACACATTAGTGCGCCCTTTCAGAAACTGTGAAATTAAAAAGGGATTTTAAAGTAGGAACACTCTTCAGACGAGCGCTTAAAGATGGACAGCGCCGCCAGGTAACCTTTAATGGTACCCAGTTGCAAGCCCCTGTGGGCCAAAAAAAGTAAAATGGACAGAACCATGGGGATGTCATATGCAAAAGGATCCACATTCTGAACTCTGTACCAGTCGCAGAATTTACGCCAACGGCAACGGTACAGAGACTTTGTTGCTGGCCGTCAGGCCGAGAGCAACACCTCCATCACGTCTTCAGGGAGGTCCCAATCCTTATACCTCAACCTTTCAGAAGCCAAGCGTGAAGGTTGATGGATCTGACCTCTGGATGGAGAACCTGACCCCCCTCCCGTGAGAGCAGATCGTCTCGGTAGGGAAGACGACGTGGAGGGCAGATGGACAAGTCGAGAATGTCCGGGTACCACGTCCTCCGAGCCCACGCCGGAGCAATGAGGATCATCCGGGAACCGAACTTCCGTAACCTCCGCAGCACTTGCGGGATGACGGGGACTGGAGGAAACGCGTACAGCAGCGGGAATGACCACTCCACCACGAACGCGTCTCCTAAGGCTCCTTTTGGAGGAAATTCCCGCAAGCAGAACCTCTCGCACTTCCCGTTGACACTGGAGGCGAAGAGATCCACTTGAGGGGTCCCCCAAAGGGCGAAGATCTCCAGGAGAATCTCCTGAGCCAACTCCCACTCATGAGAGATTGTGCTCTGCCTGCTCAGAGCGTCCGCCGTCACGTTTTCGTCTCCGGCCAGATGAACTGCCGAGATCGAAACTTCCTGCTGGATGGCCCAGAACTCGAGCTGCATCGCCTCCCTGCACAGAGGAAGTGACCCTGCCCCCCTCCCCCCTTTTTGTTGAGGTAGTGCATGGCCACTGTGTTGTCCGTCAGGATCAGGACATTCTTTCCTCGCACAGTCGGCAGAAAAGCCTTCAGGGCTAGCCTGACGGCCCTCAGCTCCAACAGATTGATATGGAGTCTGGACTCCGACGGAGACCAACGACCGCTGACTGTCAGCCCGTTGGCATGAGCTCCCCATCCCGTGAGGGATGCATCCGTCACGATCGTCACCTCCGGCCAGGGAAGCCAAAATGGAGCCCCATTCATCAAGTTGCCTTCGACGGCCCAACACAGAAGGTCCCGGGCGACCGAGGGCGGCACCTGAACCGGGTCCGACATCCTGCCGGAGGACTGCGACCATTGCATCTTGAGTGCACACTGTAAAGATCTCATCCGCAGGCGAGCCTCTGGCACCAGAAGAATGCAGGATGCCATGAGGCCGAGCAACCTCAAGAACTCGAACGCTGGGAGCGTCTGGGCATGCTGAAACTTGTGCACCATCTGCTGAATGTGAAGAGCCCTCACCTGGGGAGGAAAACACTGCCCCAGGGAAGTGTCGAGCACTGCTCCGATGTACTGGAACCGCTGTGTTGGTGTCAAATGAGACTTCTTTAAATTGAGGGAGAAGCCCAGCCTGTGAAGGGAGTGGCAGGTGATGGACAGATGATCCAGGACTTGCTCGGGAGAGCTCCCCCTGATCAACCAATCGTCCAGGTAGGGGTAGACGTGAATCCCCCCTTGCCTGAGATGCGCTGCCACCACCACCATGAGCTTGGTGAAAACCCTCGGGGCGGAGGTCAATCCGAACGGCAGGACCCGAAACTGAAAGTGCGAGTCGCCAACCGCGAACCTCAGGTACTTCTTGTGCTTGGGATGGATCGGCACATGGAAGTAAGCATCCTTGAGGTCGAGAGACACCAACCAGTCCTGAAGCTGAAGGGCCTGGAGGACTTGAGAGAGAGTAAACATCTTGAACTTGTCCTTCCTGAGGAGTTTGTTCAAACCGCGCAAGTCCATGATGGGTCTCTCTTCGAAATCAAAAAATAAGGGGAATACCATCCCTTGTTCCTCTCCGCTACAGGCACCATTTCTATGGCGCCTTTCTCCAGCAGGGCTTGAATTTCCTGCGCAAGGAGCGCATCCGGACTCTGCAAAGAGAGGTTCCCCAGTGGATTGTCGCGAGGCCTCTGCCGAAAAGGAAGACAGCAGCCGTGGGTTATGATCTCCAGAACCCACACATCTGAAGTAATGGCACGCCACTCTACAAGATGCTGCGCCAGCCTTCCCCCAACCGGCGAACCATGGGACATGGCCTCATGACTGAGTGGTAGCGGCTGCGGCGTTACCTGAGGGCAAAGAGGCAACTGCCCGAGCGGCCTTGGCACCACGGGTACCCTGTCGTCCACCTCTGGTACCCCTGCGTTGGCCTCTTTGACTGCCAGCTCCTCTCACTTTACTGAAGGAAGAGTAATAGTGAAAGGAACCACCCCTCCATTGCTGTCCCCTAGGACGAAAAAAGGCGGAGGTTGGCGAACTGCAGCGCCCAACGACTTCGCTGCAGCTTTGGAGGTCTGCAACCTCTCAAGGCTCTCGTCAGCCTTGCTGCCAAAAAGGTGTTCACCGTCAAAGGGCATGTTGAGGAGCCAGGACTGCACATCAGGAGCAAACCCGACTTCCGCAACCACGCAAACCTGCGTATCACGGTGCTCGCCGCCATGGACCTGCTGACGCATTCAGCTATGTCCAAACCCGACTGAACGGACTCACACATGGCATCCTTACCATCCTGGACCATAGCAAGGAAACTATCCCGTTCGTCCCCTTCGGGAATATATTCAGCCGCTAACACAACACAGTTCCACAGAGTGTGTGTGAAACGAGACAAGGCACAAATGGAGTTGGCTGCCTGAAGCGCCATACCACCAGAAGAAAACACTTTCTTCGCCCAGCCATCAAAACGTTTGTCGTCCCTATCAGGAGGGATGGTAGGGTACGACGCCTGCTTTGCCGGGGCCGTGGCCGTCTGCACCACCAAACTCTCCGGAGTGGGGTGCCTGGTCAAGTAGCAGGGGTCGCTACTGGCTGGACGGTATTTTTCGCGACAAGGACCTGCCCACCGCCGGGAGACTCTCCGGAGCAGTCCAAGCCGCCGCCACCCTTCTCTGTAGAGCCATATGAAACGGCAGTACCGGGTCAGTTGGGGGACCAACATCAAGGATGTCCGTGAGATTCCTTGAAGACATCACAGGTGCACACGGTCTCGAACGCGTCAAGGACAGGGACCTGGAACGGGTACGTCGAGAACGAGTCCCCTTGTCCGAACGGGACCTCTCCCGTGACTCGTGCCGACCACTCTTGCGAGTGGTGTCTCTCGACCTCTCACGGCCGACCCCACTCGGGGGCGCGGACGTACCCTGCGACTCGAGAATCGCCAGCATTTTCTTCCCGAAGGAAGCCCATTCCTCCGGCGTCGCACGGCTGGTGGGGTAAGTGACGTGCCGGGCAGAGTCCTCAGAAGAGGACCTGGAAGACGACCGCTGTCGGTGCTTCCGAGAATGCCTCGAAGAGGCCGAGGAGTGGCGAGACCGACAACTAAAAGGAGACCCACGAGACTTCCGACGATGACGCGGAGAGTCACCTCTCGAATCATCCGTCGAAAGCCCCGCAGACTTCGACTTCCGGGGCTTGGACACCCGACCTACCAACAACTTCTTCTTACGTTCACGTAAGGCTTTGGACGTGAGCGACTGGCAGTCGATACAGTCATCCGTGTCGTGGGCCTCCCCGAGGCACCAGAGGCAGGCGTCGTGCGAGTCCGTCACCGACATCTTGGCCCCGCACTTCTTGAAGCCCGGACGCGGGGTCGAAGACAAAGTAGAAGACATCTTCACACAAAGGATTTTCTCACAAAAACTAACAGGTTCGAAGAACCTAAAAGAACAGAACTCCAAAGAGTCGAGGCGTTAACCGAGATTCACGAAGCAACAAGTTCGTAGAAAAAACGGACCTGAGGCTATGGGCGTCGTGCGTCCTACTTATCACATCGGATGAGGTCGAACATCGGAGGAGGTCCTCGACGACAGCGCATCGACGCAGGACGCAGACGCCGAAAAAAGTTTCCGAAGCAGCACAGCTGTGGTGATTACCTGTCATAGATATGGAATACGTCGGAGGACCCAATCCCCTCGAAATGATGAAGCCTTCTTAAGGACACTTCACAGGACAGGGGAAGGCAAGTTCCAGCGACTGCCAGCACACACAGGCGACGGCAGGCATCCTTTCAGTCACAGCTGTAGAAGTCTGTCCCAGGACAGGATCCCTTGAGGCTGAAATGTGCCAGGAAAGTGACTATACCACAAGTTGGCGACCACCAAAGTGCTGGGTGCAAATGCGAAACAGCAATGGTTCTAGCAAGGTAGCCCACTGAAGAGAAGCACCGCCCACCGGGTGGGTAGAGGTACACTTCCGAAGGCTCATGATGGCTACACCCTTGAGAACACGTCGAAACTGGTTGGTCCCACCAGTTCAGTGGTTGAAGCACACACCTAGCCCGTGAAAGCTGCAGCTTTCCCTGGACAAGTACATTGCCATTATATGGGAGTTCCTGACCTGGCAAGGGAGGAAGAAGGCCAAACAACAATATGCCCAAAGAACAAGCGAAAATCATGTGGCATGGTCATTTTAGGGCACTAGCCACGTTTAGTAGCCAGGCACAGTAAACGTGAATGTGCCCAATAGAAATAACACAAAAATTGTAAAAATGTCATTGCTGACACCAGCTGTTCTTAAGGCGCTGCAAGGGTGCAGAAGTAAGACACTGGCGCGGAGTGGTCATGGTAGTGGTCATATAGCTTTATTCAAGTGAGAAAAATTAAAGAAAACTCTATTTTGCCCTAACTCTAACAGGGGTTTCCCTGACTCAACCAAAATAACTAATAACGAATATCCCCTGGTCGGGGTGACCAAAGCAAAAAGTCCTATGTCAGAATTCTAGCTCTGTCCCTCACACTCCAAGCCCATAGGATTGATTCCCATCCCTTGGACGAAGAGAAAGCTCTGGGCTTATCTGTTCCTCAAGTGTTAGGGGAATGTCTCCCTTTTTCCCAGCTTGCCTTGGCTTCTAGTGCAATTCATCAACTGATGGGGGATGTCTCCCATCCCCAGCCTCGTTCACGCACAGAACACAGTTCAATAATTGGTGGGACATGTCTCTGTTCCCCAACTGGCCCTTTTCAGGCTTCTTCACTGTCTTTGCGGTCCCCGACCCTGGAGGACAGACCTGGTTCTTCGTACCAGGCACTGCGACGAAGAAGAATGGCTTGGATGCTCCTCCAAGCTGTGGTGGGTCCCTGAACCTGTTTGGCAGACCCGCTTCCTACTACCAGACACTGAGAGGAAAAAAAGGAGTTTGGATGCTTCTCCAAACTCTGATGAGTCCTTGACATTGATTGCCAGACCTGGTTTCCTGCTCGATCAGTTCACTCATTTCCCAACAGTGTCATGGTTTACTTGCTTGCCATGTTCTGTGTTCCTCTGCATTATTTTCACAGTTCTCTTTATGGTTTCTGAATCTCACATAAAGCCTTGGTTTACCCCCATGCCAAGTACTGTCTTCATATTTATTTCTCGCACAGTTCTCTTTTTTTAATGTTTATTTTAGGTTATACAGTTATAAAATAACTAACATTCATTTAATCACAACACAAAATGAAAACAGACTAAAATTACTTTATATTTCTTATTAAGAGCAAATCAATATGACTATAATTTGTTAAAATACACTACATAGCACAGTTCATAACACTGATAAAAATTACCATCAAATTAATTACAGTCTATCCTTAAGCATACCGTCGACTACGGTATGCTCCACCTGAAGTGATTCTAAAAACCCAATTACCCTTCCTGCCAGGCAATAACTCGAAACCATTTTTTTCTCACCCATATCTAGTGAATTTTCAAGTTTTTTAAAAATGGGTCATCTCTTACGATGGATTGGCAGGCAAGAGGTAAAAAGATGTTTCAGTGATTCTAGTTGACCATTCTCCAAACAAAATCTGCAGTCATCTTGATCAGGCTGTAAAAGACCATATCGCACCTGCTCCTCCTTCGTTAAAACCAGATTCCACTTGAACTTTAGAAAACGCTGCCTGACACTTTTATTCAGATAAATTGCTAGAAATGGGGCCAGGACCCCAGGTTTTTCTATAGTCAAGAACGAGATGTCCTAGGAATTTATAGCAGTGCATGGTAATTGCCTAATCAATCTCACAGAGAACCCGCTTCACTCCCCCGAGATTCTCAAACTAGATCATCAAACGATAGCCCTATTTTCTCAAGCAGGATGGAACACTGGCTGGAAAATTCAGAAACAAAAACATCCCGTTTCGCATCTAAAATCCTCTTTAGATCACTAAAAAGGGAATTCTTCAACGGTACTAAAATCTTATAATAGAGGGAAAGAAACTTCCACTGGGGCCTGCATTTTAATTAATATAACCCAAGCTCACATCTTATTGCTACAACTGGAACAAAACTAGGTATTCTGAGAGCACGTCTTCAAATCATTCCCTCCAGAAGGGGCAATACATCTAAGATCCAAATACCATGGATCTCTCTATTCCATATAAAATCTTGGGGATTATTTCCCCCTCTCAAAATGTAACAACGGGGATGACAGAAAACTTTCCAAACCAAGAGCCCCCCCGCCCCCCCTGCTAAATTGATTGTATTCTCACAGCTCACTTTATTGTTTCTCTCTTGTGACATTGTGACAGCCCTAGGTCGCCTTCCCTCCAAGTACTGGCACCAAGAAGATTAGACCTTGTTACTGGATATATCCTTTTTTCATAAGGTCCCAGACCCTATTCTCCTTATTACCGGGTCTTGGTAAGGTCTCTCTTAGTATCGGATACAGGTTACCTTCTCTCGCCCACTTTTCATCCACTATGCTTCTGAGGGTTTTCCTACACCCTATGCCCCCCCCCAACCTTAGGCTCAGACACCCAAATACCTTTAGGGTCTTGGCTGCAGCCTTCTGTCTGGTTGTGGGTTTCCCCATGCCGTCCTTTGCTTTGCCGGTGCTCTGGGGCTCTTTTCGGCTTGCTGTAGCGGCTGCAGTCACTCTAGGGCGTCTCCCTTCTCTTCAAACCAAGTGGTTCTGCAGGGCTGTACTGCTGGTGCTTCCCAGCCTCTTGGTTTTCTCAGCGGGTCCAGTGGAGACTTCCCCCTTCAGTGTCTCTGCGCCTGGGTCTGCTCTTGCTGTCCCCATCTGCGAGTTTTGGTCCCTCTCCCGGTTCATCTCCGGAGAATCTGACCTTCGGGTAAATCCGTTGTCAGTTTTTATGCCCGTTCCCATTTATTTATTTATTAACATTTGAATAGCGCTCAACAGCCCTTAGGCATCGTGGCACTGTTACAGTTAGCATGACTGGTTACAATGGGTATAACAGTTACAGAGATGTACAGATGCATACATGGGTAAATACAGTCTGGTGTTATACATACTTGGTTACAAAGTGGTACAGGGTAAGCATGGTGTCAGCAGGGAGTGGGATGGAATGTCAGTTGAAGAGAGTGGTTTTGAGGTTTTTGCGGAAGGTGGTGAGAGGTTTCCGCTCGAAGGGGGTTGGTCAGAGCGTTCCATAGTTTGGGAGCTATGTGGGGGAAGCCCAGGCCACCTGCTTTGGTTCTCTTGATGAGTGGAACAACCAGTTTGTTTGCGTGGTGTGCTCTTTAGGTCGTGTAGAGATATCCCTGTTGATGGTTTCGGATAAGTAGGGAGGGGCTTTGAGGTTGAGACATTTGTGTACTAGGGTGAGGGTCTTGAAGGTAATTCTCTCCTTAACCGGGAGCCAGTGGGCGTCTCTTCTAGCTTGTGTGAGTGATGTGGTCTTTTTTGGGAATGTTGAGTGCTGCTCTGAGCGCGTTGTTCTAGATAGTTTGTAGCTGGTTTATATTTTTTGCTGAGGCGCCTGCAAGGAGGGCGGTGCAATAGTCTAGCTTAGCACCAATGGTGGCTCGGGCAACAGAGAGGCAGTTTTGGCTAGAGAGAAATGGTCTGACGGGGGTTATGAGTTTAGTGGTGTGGGTGGAAGCAGAGGCGATGGCGCTAACCTGTCTATTCATGGATAGAGTGGTGTCAAGGTAGACTCCAAGGGTTTTGACCGATGATGATGGTGTTGTCAATGAGGAAGTGGTGTTATTTTTGGTCTAGTTTATTTAGTGTTTCTTTTGGGCCAAGTATGAGGATTTCAGTTTTTTCTCCGTTGAGGCAGTCAGTTGGCTGCCATCCAGGCTTGGATGGTGGCGTATATTTGTGTGAGTGCTGCTGAGTCCTGGTCGTATGCGCCAGAGAGGGGGAGGACGACTTGTGTGTCGTTGGCATAGTTTGTGTAAGCTATGTCTAGGGAGTCAAGTCTGTCGAAGAGGGGCTTTGTGAACATGTTATAGAGGGTGGGGGCAGTGCAGGATCCCTGGGGGACGCCACAGTGTATGGTTGGGAGTGCGGCATTGGCAGAGTCTCAGAAGACTTTCATGGCTCTGCCTTCAAGAAATTAGGTTTTCCATGAGGTGGCTAGTTTGGAGAAGTGGGATGCATTTGTGAGGTGAGTGGTGAGAGTTTTTGTGATCGACGAGGTTGAACGCTGCTGAAGGGTCTAGTAGTAGGAGGGCTGGTTTTCCTTTATCCATTATTTTAGTGATTTGGTTTTTCAGGGCAGTTTCAGTGCCATGGCCTTTGCAGAATCCGGATTGTCTTTTGCCAAGGATGGCGTTGGTCTCAAGGAAGTGCTTGATCTGATTATGGGCTGTTTTATCAAGGATTTTTAGCAGGAAAGGGACAGTGGTGATGGGTCGGCAGTTGTTGGGAGAGGAAGGATCGAGGGAAGATTTTTTAAGGAGTGGGGCGGGCCAAAGCTTTTTTAAGACTGGATGGGACAGAACCTGATGTGAATGAGGTGTCAATGAATGCTGTGATGAGAGGGTCCAGGGAGTCAGTGCTTTCTTTAATGATGCTGGGTGGACAGATGTCACCTTTGCATGTGGATGGTTTAAGGGATTGGATGAGATCTGTGACTTCGGTGACAGCTGGTCAAGTGGCACAGCAAGTAGAGCGCTCGCTTTGACATCCGTGCAGAGCCTGCTAACGCAGGTTTGAATTCCGGCGGGGCCAAACTCAGCCTTTCATCCTTCCGAGGTCGATAAATGAGCACACCACACACCGTGGGTAATAATAAGCAGCGCTCAGATACCTGAGGGTTCGTAGCGCTATATAAGTGCCAAATTATTATTATTATTATTATTACAGACTTCTCTAAATGCGAAACGAGGATGGGGAGGATCTTTGGGTGGGAGAGATGCAGTGGTTGGTGTTGGATTTGGGTAGGGCATTGCGCTGTGTCTGTATTTTGTTCTGGAGTAGGGTGATTTTATTTAGGAGTGCTGCCTGTAAACTGGTACACCAGGCTTCGTCTTTGACGACTTCGTCCGGGCTGGTGTGTAGGAAGGTGAGGTCTGGAGAAGAGTTCCCTTAATTCTGAGTTAGCATTAGAGATTTGTGTGTAGATGTTGTTGGATTTGGCGAGGAAGATGGCTTTTTTGTACTGTTTAGAGATGGTTTTAAATTCTTCATTGTTGGAGTCAGAGGGGTTAGATTGCCAAATGGTTAGCGCTTTGTGTTTGTTGGAGCGGAGTATCCGTAGGTCATCTGTAAACCATGAGTTGGTATTCATGGATTTCTTTTCTAGCTTCAAGTGGGGCTATGGTGTTGATGGCTTTGGTGAGAGTGTGGGTGTAGATGTCAGCTAGGGTGTTAGGGTTGTTGACGAAAGGGGGTTTCAATTCCTTGATGTCTAGGAGTGGGCAGAGGTTATTGGCCATGAGGTTTTTGGAGCTCCTGACCAGAGCTGGGGGGGCATAGCAGAGAGGTTTGGTAGTGGGTTTTGTGGGGATGGAGAATTGGATGCAATTGTGGAGTGAATCAATGTCTGCAGTTGGAAGCTAGACCGTTCAAGTAAGTTCTCCCGAGTGATCCCTGTGGATCTAGACCTCTTCCTTGTCTCAGCCCTTTCCTGTATTGGATTCCTCATAATAGTTACCCCAATTCTTCCTCGTCTCAGTCCTCTCTACTTCCTGTATGTTACAGAGGCATATGGGATTGGAGGACAGGGGTGGCGGAGAGAGTGGGGGTGCAGGAAAGGTGCAGGGATTAGGTGAATATTGCTGTAACGCACACCTTAGCTCTGCAGGGGCACCTGGAAGACCTTGTCTGCTGGCAATCTCTTCTTGGATGCACTGGAGGAGCTGGGCTTCTGGGTGTAAGTCTAAGGAGAATGTACGAGGATGTGTAAGCAGATGGTGTTGAGTGGAAACCACCACCCACCCAGTACCTCCCAACCTCTGGTGTCTCTTCTCACCTGCTTGGAAAAGGAAGCTATCCATACTGTTATAGCCTTAACAGGGGTGTGTTTTGGCTGAAGCTAGTTACGTCACTGGCTGTAGAAAGTTCTGCCCAGGCCCGCTGTGGCGTGAATAATGTTCTTATGAGTGCCTTGTTGGGTAAGTATGCACACGTGACAATACCTTCTTGCGTGTGTGCTTTAGTTCGATTATTCCTGGCACTTTATCACTTTAATTGCTGATGGTATTGTACCCTGGAGCGCCACAGAAGTAGTGCCTGATTTGGTGCTTTTGATTGTCTAAATGATAACGTTCTTTATTGTCCTTAATGTAGATTGCGCCTTATAGTGCCTTAGAACGGCACCGTTAGGCCAGACAGCGCTGCTTGTGTCACTAACCTTCTTTCTTATTCTTTCAGGTGGCGACGGTAAGAAACTGATGAGTTGCCGTCCGTTGTAGCAGAGGAGCAGGGCGTAAGAATTTTCCTGAAGTCAGCTGTTGTCCGTGAAGAAGAGAAGCGCGGCGCTGGTGGGTCTTGAAGTGACTGCTCGTCGGAGTGGAGGATTGCGGTGTGCAAATGCCTGGAGTAAGCTGTCTGCCGGAGCGATGTTGCGTGGAGTTGGAGGTTGCTGGAAGCTACAGTAGTGAAGAACTGGATGCTGTACGAGACGATCAGGTGAGTGCTGCTGGGTATCGCAGGGTCCGTGGTTCGTGTAGCGTCTCACCAGCTGTTCTGTTCTTCTTTTTAGGAGCACTGCCGGGAGCGTCAAGCTGCAAAAGCAGAACGACGCGAAGCGAGGATCTGGGGTTGGGTGGGACTTTAAATAGTCAGCCACACCCAGCCACGCCCAAAAGACTGGCCTGCAACAAGGAATGCTGCTCAATCCGATGCCTCCATGTTGGAGGGACCGCAAATGGTAGCAGGAAAGGGCTGCTATTGAGTCTACATAGAAGTATTCCCATTAACCCATGAGTGGCTGCTTCCCATTAACCCATGAATGTTACATGGCACCAATCACGCCATGCTTGAACCCACCTTGCCCCGGCTTGTAACCCGGCCCAGGGCCCCCAGTGGTATTTCGAAACCCTCAGATTGTGCGTCTGCCTTGGTACTGGCGCACTAGAGCTGGGGTAGGAAACCGTAGTCGTGACAGCACTCCCCCCTAAGGCCCCTCTCAAGGATGAACCTGGTACTCCGGGGCCAGGCTTGGTTGGGTAGTTGCAATGAAACTTTTTGACTAACCGGGGTGCATGAACATGATCGCTGGGTTCCCATGATCTATCTTGCGGGCCGTACCCTTTCCATTCGATAAGGTAATACAACTTGGACCGCATTATCTTTGAATCCAATATCTCCTTCACTTCATACTCAGGTTCTCCATCTAGGAGTACTGGAACTGGGAGGATTGTTAAATGAGTCTCTGGTCGAACAGGTTTTAGCAGAGAGACGTGGAATACAGGGTGAATGTGCATGTTAGGAGGTACGTCTAGTTTCATGGCGACCAGATTTATTATTGCTTTAATGGTATATGGGCCTAGTGTAACGCTCACCTGATATCCACTCAGCCTGTTTGGACCACTCACGATCTCAGACCCTTCCCTGGAATTCTGTTCATCTGGGGACTGGGCCTGAAATGCAGGATTTCCAGAGTTTAACTTTATTGTCCCTGGTTGCTTGACCCCCACTTTCCTTGCGGACCAAACCTTCCCCCATGTCCTCTCCTCACCTGGTTTTCTTGTGTCGTGTACTCTCTGTCCTGCTCTTTGGTGCAGGGGTGCGTCGGTTGATGTGGGCGCTGTGCGACCTAGTTGCTTCACTGGTGCGGGCCCAATGAGTCTGGGCTTGTTGTAACTCCAGCCCGACAAGGTAGGTTTGTTGATTCTTGGTGAACTGTCCTTTTCTTGTCTCTTCGCCCCTAATAACGTCTTCTCTTTTCCCTTAGGTGTTGGAGGGGGTCGGTGATGGTGTTGTGCTGTTTACAGATGCTGAGCACTAAGCGCTGAGTGAAAGCGCGGTGCTGTTCGCTTTTTTTGTGCTGACCTATGTCTTTCTTTGTCCCTTGCAGGCTCTGCAATGTCCCAGTATGGTTGCCGGCTGAGAGAATAAGGTGCAGAGAGTAAAGCGATGTGTGCAGCGCCTTCTTGTCCTTTATGTGCTAACCTGTGTTGCCTTTTCCCTTGGTAGGTCGATGGCCTGCTCCGGAGCTGAAGTTACCAAGAGCGGCTCGAGTCCAGGTAAGCGTTTGACTCTTCTTGCTGTTTTAGGGGAATCGCGATACAAGAATGCATACTAATGTCTTTTCCCCTTCGTTCCTTTCTTCCCAAGATGCAGCGTTCTGAGATGGAGATGGAGATGACACTGCCGAAAATGCTGTCCACAGGACCGGAGGAGCGATGGATGAAAGCAGGATTCTCCTCGAGGTAAGTTGGATGTTAATGTTGTTCTTGTTCTTACAGATGCACGGGATGTGGAGGAAAGACAATGGCCTTCAGGAGACCGATCCGAACACGGCGAGCGTCACGCTGCTAGCGCAGAGTAACGCAAAGCGTGTTTCTCTGCCCGGGCGTGGTTTATATAGCCTCCAAGTATCCCAGGTATTCCTGGGTCGAACCACACCCCAAAAGCTACACTGCATAGCTCAGTTCATGGAACTGAGTTATGTGGGAGCATCCATATTGCCCAAAGTGCATTTCCAAGTCCAGTGCCATGTTTATCCTCGGAGTCATGCATGAGCAAGGTCTGACACCAAGTGGGTCTCAAATGGGGTGGGGAGGCCTTTAAGGTCCATGTGGGGGATCGTGGCCTGGCTCCAGCATTTTGCCTAAGCGGGCTAGGGACAGGGATCATGACAGCACTACACCCGAAGGCCCCTCTCATGGTGGTTCTCCTGTCTGGCCCTGGTTTGGTTGGATGGTTCTGATGGAATCTTTTGAGCAAATGAGGTGCATGGATATGCTCGCAAGGTTCCCATGTTCTGTCTTGCGGGCCATACCCCTTCTAGTCCACTAGATAGTATAGTTTGGATCTGACATACTTTGAGTCCATAATGTCCTTGACCTCAAACTCTGGTTCGCCATTGATCACTACTGGTTTTGGTGGTGCTGTAACACGGGTTCCAGGTTGAACAGGTTTCAGGAGAGAGATACGTGGAACACAGGATGAATTTGCATGTTGGATGGTAAGGCTAGTTTGACTGCTACTGGATTTATCACAGAGCTGATAGCAAAAGCACCTAGGTATTGTGGTCAGAACGTCCGGGTTCCTTTTATGGGCACATGTTTAGATGCCAACTAAACTTCGTCTCCAACCAGGTAATTGGGGGCCTTTGCTCGACGCTGGTTAGCAAATTTCTTTTGACGGTTCTTAGCTTGGAATAAGTGCTCGATTGCCCTTTTAAAGGTTTAAGAAATGGTTGTGTGCAAGGGTTTCATTGCTGGCATTTCCAGGGCATTAGGAGCGTCTAGTTCGTAAGTGTGTGGATGCCTGCCATACATGGTATAAAAGGGAGTCTGCCCAGTGCTGGTGTGTAGAGAATTATTATAGGCATATTCAGCTATCCATAGCAGGTCCGTCCAGCTTCCTTGTACTTGATGTAGCATACAGCGTAGGTACTGCTCAAGCGTTTGGTTCGTTCTCTCCGTTTGACCATCCGTTTGGGGATGGTGACTGGTGGATAACCGGATGTCGATTTGGGCCATAGAACAACACTTCCTCCAGAAGTTGCACACGAATTGAGTACCTCGATCCGAGACCAGTACTGAAGGAAACCCATGGAGCCGTACGATGCGTTCTAGAAACACTTTTGCCAAAGTGGATGCGTTGGGGAGACCCTCAAGAGGAATGAAGTGTGCCATTTTTGAAAATAGGTCCACAACCAGTAGAATGGTGTTAAATCCTTGACTGGTTGGTAAATCGGTAATGAAGTCAAGGGACAGTGTATGCCAGGGCGCTGGTGGACTTCCAATGGTTGAAGGAGTCCAGCTGGCTTTTGCTTTGATTTATTTTGTGCACACACACACTTCAAGATAGGATGAATTGGATAATGTCCTTACGCCAAGTGGGCCACCAGTCACTTCGTTTTACCTTGGCTAGGGTCTTTGCAATTCCAGGATGGCCCTCAATCAAGTTGTCGTGATAACCGGACATGACTTGTTCTTGTAGTTCT
Organism: Ambystoma mexicanum; assembly: GCF_040938575.1. Taxonomy (NCBI): domain Eukaryota; kingdom Metazoa; phylum Chordata; class Amphibia; order Caudata; family Ambystomatidae; genus Ambystoma; species Ambystoma mexicanum. Next base: position 816,311,581 of record NC_090929.1, read on the forward strand.
TTATTCGGCAGGAATAAACGGTCCGTGAAATAAGGTAGTTGGTTTTTTATTGTGTGATGTTCTCCTCGTGTACTCCACTCTTGTAATTGCTCGGGACTCATCAAGCTTCAGATTTCTTCATGTAACTCACTCTGAGTCATGGTTGCTGTAATTCCCAGGAGTTGTCACTTGGAATAATGGCTATTGGATCGGGGGTTGTATACCTGTTCATCAATACCCATATGGGAAAGAGCATCAGCCTTTCCGTTTTTAACTCCTGGTCGAAACGTAATCATATTCAGCGAAGAAAAGGGCCCAGCGTAGTTGCCGTGAAGATTGAGTCTTTGCTGTTTTAGGTACTGTAGATTTCGATGGTCAGTTATTACGGTGATTGTCTGTCTGGCACCTAGGAGATAATGTTGCCAGGACTTAAAGGCCGACTTGATGGCCAGGAGTTCTTTGTCCGTGATAGCGTAATTGAGCTCAGGTGGTGTGAATTTACGTGACCAGAAAGCGACAGGGTGTAATTGACCCGTTTCTGGGTCCTTTTGCGAGAGAAAAGCAACCATTGCCATACTTGAGGCGTCCGTCTCCACAACGTACGGGAGGTCTGGGCGAGGACGTAGAATGGGGCAGAAGTGAACTTCATCTTTAGTTCTTTGAAGGTTTTTTCTGCTTCTTCTGTCCATTGGAACTTTTTATTGCATTTTCTTAGCAATGATGTGATTGGATGCACTATTTGCAAAAACCCCGGGATGAATCGGAGGTAGAAGTTTGCGAAACCTAACATTCTCTGGACTCCCTTGAATGAATTTGGCGATGGCCAATTTAGGATAGCATCTACTTTGTGTGTATCCATACAAATTCCTTTTGTGGTGAGGATGAAACCAAGAAACTCCACTTCGGAGACATGAAATGAGCATGTTTCAAGTTTGGCATAGAGCTGATGTTGGCGAAGTTTTGCCAGAACAGATTGAACATGCTTGACGTGGTCCTGTTTTGATGCAGAATATACCAGGTATTAGGCAGAATTCTCTGCAGTACCCTTAGGGAACACTACAGGTGATTAAGTCTACAAGTGGCAGTACAATTTCACCTTTGGTACAAGCCCGTACTACACAGTTGTAGCAGTAGCGGAGCAGCCAGACTTATCTCAACAGCAAATGAGCAGTAGTAGAGATTACACAAAGGACCACAATTACTGTGACTCAAGCAGACACTGACTCAAGGTTTCTGGCTAAAAGTTATAAGTACATTTATTTTTAAACCATCTGTTCGCAAAACACTTCACTTCTATTAAATCAAACCACACTTTAAAATACACTAAACACAACCAATTCCACTTTTTCAGGTCAATTCAAGGTAAGTACATTAGGAGTTGACAGACCGGTGTTGTGAAACAAAAGATGTTACCGTGGGTTAAAACGCTATCACTTTTTGACAGTAATGACAGTTCGGTCTTACTAAAGAAAATCGTACCCGCGGGAACAAATGTAACCGTAGTCAAACACACTTAGCACATAGAATAAAAACAAGGGAATAGTGGATAAAATCACAGGCAATACTTTTGTCAAGGCAAGGGAATCAGAGAACACTTTCTAAGAAGCAGACAAAAGTCAATAGGCCTGTGCCAGTGTCAAATGGAGCAGGGGCTCTGTTGTCGAGGATCACACTGTTAGGATAGTTCATGATTCAAGATGCCAGGAGTACTTGGATATTGTCAAAAGGGAAGCAAAAGTTATAAGAGGGAAGAAAGGACAAGCCTTCATAAAGGTAAAGGGTTCACCCCAATTTCTCAAGGTCGGACAGAGAGAACGACCAAATGGACACCGTACTTTATTCGTTTGAAGAAAAGCTGGTGCCACAGCAGTTGTTCCTGGTAGTTCCTGCAGACTCAAGGTTCCTGTAGCTTCAGTCGTGGGGACAAGAAGGAGGAAGTCTGGAGCAATCTGCATTACCCAGGGATGAAGCCAGCAGCAGCAAAAGCAACAGTGAATAAAAGGTGGGTGCCTTAAAAACAGGAGAGGGTTCTTCTGATGGCTATCTGGACCACTACAGCACAGTGCAGTGATTCAACTAAGAAGAGGATTTTCTGGCTGTTGAAAGGTGAGCTGGTTGATCCCACCAGGCTCAAGGGAAGAAGACTCTGGACTGGATCTTCTCTGTAATTGAAGGGAAGGATAGCTCAGGACTGCAGCAGGGATTCGCCTGGACTCGGGAGTTGCAGCAGCCGTCTTCTTCTCCGCTTCGTCTTCGGTTCTTGCAGTTCCAGTGGCGACTCGGACTTCCAGCCCAAGAGTCCTGCCTTTTATGCAAAAATCCCCCATTCACACAGCCTGGCTGTCAATCACACAGCAGGGGGGTTGTCCAGCCCAGACAACCCCTCCAGCCAATGGACACAAAGTGCGACTTGGGTCTCCAAGAAGACCCTGTGCAGGGGGTTACTAAACCCCTCTCTCACATTCAGCCCACCAAGACACCCAGATGCCAAAGGAGGGCTTCTTCGTAGATGCCCGCCAAAGGTCGGCAAACAAAGAAGACAATACTGGTTTGCCGCGCAAAGTAAAACACAAGAAGGATTTTAACAAAGAGAAATGGTGACTAAAACCCGACCAGAGCCCAAATAAAAAGTATTTGGTCAAGCGGGTCTATGTTCCAGGCTAATATAACGGCCTAAAACAGTACCACGTTTATATAGTGTAATCGTGGTAGAAAAGTTAGGGTAGATACCACTGCCACCAGCCAAGTCTCAGTGTTAAGGGAGCGAAACAAAGCTCCAAGAGGTGCAGACAAAAAGGAGTAGGAGGGGACACCAGTCGTGGACTCCCTGCTCACTGTGCTTAGAGAGGCTCAGCTTCACCTCACTGATGATGCCCAACAAGGCTGAAACACGTGTATGGGGTTGCTGTTGGTACTCTTGTTCAGAGAGGAATTGCCATAGGATTTCGGTGCTGGACTGCCCATGTGGGTGGGACAAAGACTGATATGCAAATGGGTATTTCCCGTCTGTGAAAGGTACAGTGAGCAAAAAGCAGATGCCTGCGAACTCTCAATGTGGTTAACAACCACTGAAAAGGTTATCATGCCTTGTTCTTCCGAGAGAGGGGCGTCTGCTACCTTTGTTGAAAAAAAGGAGTAGGAATTAACCCCTTCCAATACTCCATGTAAGATGGGGTGTATTGGGTCTGCGGTTTAAAGGGACTATGTAAAGTTAATGGTAACTTCACCTGTTTCTGGATGACAGTAGTCGGCCCCAGAAACTGGAGTTAGGGGGAAGTCTCAAAGACAACCCTGTGTCACGGCACTGAAGGTGCTATGTAACACACAAAAAGTTGGGCTCATGGAGTGGTGTGCTCCAGAGCCCAAGATCACACAAAAAGTAGAAATACACATGGTAAAACACATACAAGAGTGGGAAAAAGGTTCACACTCTTACCAGGTGGAGAAAAAAAAAACCAGAAATCCAGCAAAGCTGCTGAGGGACTCACTAGGAAAGGGAAATTAGCCATAAATGAGAATTCTCCCCAACACCAGGATATCGTCAATATAAACTAGGGCACAGACGTCGATTAATTCCCTTAAGACATCGTTCATGAAAAATTTAAATGCAGCGGGAGCGTTGCAAAGGCCAAAGGTCATTACCTGATATTCGTACAGGTCATATTTGGTATGAAAGGCGGTTTTCCATTTGTCACCCTTTTTCACTCGAACAAGGTGGTACGCTCTTCAAAGGTCTAGCTTCGTGTAGATTTGGGCATCTTTAACCTGATCTAGCAGTTCTGGAATGAGTGGTGGGGGTAGCGCTTTTTCACAGTGATTTGGTTTAATGTGCAATAGTCGATGCAAGTCCTCAAATCTCCTTCCTTCTTCGGCAAGAAGAATAGAGAGGAGAGGCTGCTGGCGACTTCAAGGGGCGGATGAATCCGTTTGCCAGTTATTGATCTAAGTAGGACCTCAGATGCTGGTTTTCTGGTTCTGTAAGTGTGTAGATTCGCCCACAAGGGATCTGTGCGCCGGGTATCAGGTCGATCTGGCAATCGTATGGTCTGTGCAGTGGTAAGGTATTAGCTTGTTCTTTCTGAAATACATCTTGAAAGTCCTGGTATTCACTTGGTAGGGTACTGAATACCCCCAGAGTTGTTGTCGCTGTTCCATGAGCAGGAGTTCTAGTATCAGTTGCCTGTTTCCCTTGATGGTAACAAGTATGAGCACAACTTTCGGAAAAGGCCAACTCTTTTGCCCGCCAATCAATTTGAGGATTGTGAGCTACCAACCACAGCATACCTAAAATCAACCGGAACTGGGGCGCCTTGATGAGGTCGAAAGCGATAGATTCCCGGTGTCCATCCTGGCACAGAAAGGTTAACACTGCGGTGCATTGGGATACTGGACCAGAAGCTATTTCCGTACCATCAACGGTGGTGACAGTGTCAGTGGTTGACTTAGGGCATAATGGAAGCCCCATCTTTGCTGCGAGATATTGGTCCATATAATTCCCAACTGCTCCACTGTCTATGTACGCTCTTACGGCATGCATCTGAGATGGTTGTTGGTGGTTGATCAAGATCACAGATAATGCAAAATGGGAGGTCTGTAGTTCACTTCTTCGCTCGACAAGTGGACCCCTACACTTGCCGGGCTTTTTTTTTTCCGATTCCTTATTGGTATCTTCTTTGTCTGTGGCGCCTACGGTTCTGCTTGGTGGTTTTACTGGACACTCTTTAAGGAAATGGCCTGACTTTCCACTGCACAAACATAACTGCTGCTGCCTTCTTTTGTCCCTTTCAGCTTTAGTCAGGGCCCCCCCCCCCCATCCGATCTGCATTGGTTCCTCTGAACTTCCTGTTGTTTGTGAAACATTGTCCTTTGATCGTACATACATAGGGCGAGTGTCCAGTCTGATTCGATCTGCTCTTCGATCTTGCAACCTAGGATCTAATTGAACAACAAGGATAATGAACTCTGCACAGTCTTACGGGGGGTCCACAACTTGAGCAAGAATGTCTTTTAGCTCTCCCCAATGAAATAACATAGTTCTCTTCTCCTCCGGCCATTCTGCTTCGACCACGGGTCTATTGAAGGTTGCGATGTATGTTAATAGGTCTTGGTTTCCTTGACGAAGGGACAAAAGTTTGTTGTCTAATGCCTGTCCATGGGTACGACGAGCAAAGAGTTTCTCCATCTCCTGCTGAAAACCCCTGAAGTCATATAGCAAAGGATCATCCTGACTTACAAAGGGTACAGACCAGTCTGCAGCACTGCTGCTCAGATAGGATAGCACAAAAGCAACCCGTGATTGGTCATTTGGAAAGGCCCCAAGCCTACAAAGGAAATGCAGACGGCATTGATTCATAAATGTTGGATACTTCTTGGGATCTCCCGTGAATCGTTCAGGTAGGGCCAAAGGAACTGCCCCAGGAAGGGTTACCTGTAATGGATTGGCGGATGGTACTGGCATTGATGACACATTACCGCGCAACGGTGCATGTCCCGCCTGTGACTGGAGAACTATCAACTCCCTCCTCAGGGTATTGGTCTCCTGCCTGGCTGCATGCACTTCAGCACGTAACTACCCCAGCATTTGGGCTAACTGGTCGGTTTCTGACGTTTCCATGACGCCCAGGTGGTTTATGGTATGAGGCTTTGCGTTCTGTAACGCTTACCTAATATCCACGGGGATGCCACTCAGCCTGTTTGGACCACTCACGATCTCGGACCCTTCCCTGGAATTCTGTTCGTCTGGGGACTGGGCCTGAAATGCAGGATTTCCAGAGTTTAACTTTATTGTCCCTGGTTGCTTGACCCCCACTTCCCTTGAGGACCCAACGTTCCCCTATGTCCTCTCCTCCCCTTGTTTTCTTGTGTCGTGTGCTCTCCTTCCTGCTCTTTGGTGCAGGGGTGTGTCGGTTGATGTGGGCGCTGCGCGACCTAGTTGCTTCACTGGTGCGGGCCCATTGCGTCTGGGCTTGTTGTAACTCCAGCCCGACAAGGTAGGTTTGTTGATTCTTGGTGAACTGTCCTTTTCTTGTCTCTTCCCCCCCTAATAACGTGTTCTCTTTTCCCTTAGGTGTTGGAGGGGGTCGGTGATGGTGTCGTGCTGTTTAGAGATGACGAGCACTAAGCAGTGAGAGAAAGCGTAATGCGCGACGCTGTTCGCTTTTTCGTGTGCTGACCTATGTCTCTTTTTGTCCCTTGCAGGCTCTGCAATGTCCCAGTATGGTTGCCGACTGAGAGAATAAGGTGTAGAGAGTAAAGTGCGGTGTGCGGCGCCTTCTTGTCCTTTATGTCTTTTCCCTTGGTAGGTCGATGGCATGCTCCGGAGCTGAAGTTACCAGGAGCGGCTCGAGTCCAGGTAAGCGTTTGACTTTTCTTGCTGTTTTAGGGTAATCAGGATACAAAAATGCTTACTAATGTCTTTTCCCCCCTTTGTTCTTTTCTTTCCAGGATGCGGCGTTCTGAGATGGAGATGACACCGCCGAAAATGCGGTCCACAGGACCGTAGTAGCGATGGATGAAAGCAGGATTCTCCTCGAGGTAAGTGCAACGTTAATGTTGTTCTTGTTCTTACAGATGCACGGGATGTGGAGGAAAGGCAAAGGCCTTCAGGAGACCGATCCGAACACGGTGAGCGTCACGCTGCGCTGCAGGTGCAGAGTAACACAAAATGGTTTATGTACGCTCCAGGTATCCCAGGTATCTCTGGGCCGAACCATACCCCAAAAGCTAGACCGCATAGCTCAGTTCATGGAACTGAGTTATGTGGGAGCATCCATATTGCCCAAAGTGCATTTCCAAGTCCAGTGCCAAGTTTATCTTCTGAGTCAAGCATGAGCCTGGCGCCATAGGCGCCGGGTCTGAGTCTAAGTGGGTCTCAAATGAGGTGGGGAGGCCTTTAACGTCCATGTGGGGGATCGTGGCCTGGCTCCAGCATTTTGCCTAAGAGGGCTAGGGACAGGGATCATGACACCTAGGTATCTGGGGCGGAATGCCTTTGGTCCTCCCGTGGGCACATGTTTGGAGGCAAGCCATACGGCATCCCCAACCTTGTACGTAGGGGCTTCTTGGCGATGTTGGTCTGCACATTTTTTCTGTCTCCTTCGAAAGTGTAAGGTGCTCGGAGGCTTCTTCGAGAGCCTTACTGGTTCTGGTATTCAAGGCCTTTACGGCGGGCATTTCCAATTCCTCTGAAACATCAAAGTCGGAGGTTTGTGGGTGTCGACCATACATGATGTAAAACGAGGTTTGTCTAGTTGCTGCGTGATGTGAGTTGTATGCGTATTCCGCAATCCAGAACATCTCCTTCCATGTACCTTCGGATTGGTGAAGCAGGCATCTCAATTATTGTTCAAGCGTCTGGTTGGTCCGCTCGATCTGGTCGTCTGTTTGGGGATGGTGACTGGTGGATAATCGTATATCTATCTGCAACAGGGCACAACACTTCTTCCAGAACTTGGAAATAAACTGACTTCCACGATCAGATACCAGAACTGATGGTAATCCATGTAGCCGAACGATTTGTTCCAGGAAAATCTTTGCCAGAGTGGATGCCGTAGGTAGAACTTTCAGAGCAATGAAGTGCGCCAACTTTGAGAATACCTCCACCACCACTAGAATGGCGTTGTGACCATTGCAGGGAGGTAGATCGGTAATAAAGTCTAAACTCAGCCTATGCCAAGGACCAGGGAGTACCGTTAGTGGACGTAAAAGCCCCGCAGGTTTCTGTTTAGTGGCTTTATTTTGTGCGCAAATTCCACATGCCGATACATATTGAGTAATGTCCTTTCACCAAGTTGGCCACCAATAGTTTTGTTTAACCTTAGTCATTGTCTTGGTTAACCCTGGATGCCCCTCCAATAAGGAGTCATGGTAATTAGCATCGTAACTGGCGCGATGATTAAGCTTTAGCAGATCGTAGGTATTGTAGGGTACGATGGTCTGTGATTACTGTGACCGCGTGTCTGGCCCCTAGGAGATAATGCCTCCACTCCTTGAAGGCTGCCTTAATTGCGAGGAGTTCTTTTTCCGTGATGGCATAGTTTCTCTCAGAGGGGGAATGTTTTTTAGACCAGAATGCAACGGGATACAAGTGCCCGGTTTCAGGATTTTTCTGTGAGAGAACAGCTCCCATGGCAATATTGGAGGTGTCGGTTTCAACTATATATGGGAGATCAGGTTTCGGGTGCTGTAAGATTGGTGCCGAAGTAACAGATGCTTTAGGTCCTGAAAGGCTTTTTCGGCTTCACTGGACCAAACAAAACGTTGGTTCTTCCGCAGCAAGGTTGTGATGGGATGTACTATCTATGAAAAACCAGGAATAAAACGACGGTAAAAATTTGCGAAGCCTAAGAAGCTTTGAACCCCTTCGACTGATGTTGGTGAGGGCCAGTTGAGTATTGTATCAACCTTGCGAATGTCCATCCGGATGCCACGAGGGGTGAGAATAAACCCCAGAAACACAACTTTGTTGACGTGCAAGGAGCATTTTTCCAGCTTGGCCTATAACCGATGTTTCCGTAATCTTTCTAGGACCGCCTGAACATGTTCGATGTGTTCTTGTTCTGTGGTGGAATAGACCAAAATATCATCTATTTATACAATAGCGCAAATGTCGAATAGGTCTCTCAAAACATTGTTCATGACGCTTTGGAGTGCAGCTGGAGCATTGCAGAGCCCGAAGGGCATCACCTGATATTCGTAGAGGCAGTACTTCGTTCTGAATGTCGTTTTCCATTCATCCCCACTTTTTACTCGTACCAGGTGATAGGCTCCCCTGGGGTCCAGCTTGGTGTAAATTTGGGCGTTTTTTTTTTCTTGGTCCAGCAGTTCTGGCATCAGAGGCAAGGGGTAACTATTTTTTACTGTTATCTGGTTCAAGGACCTGTAATCAATGCAGGCCCTAAGGTCCCCCTCCTTAGGGACGAAGAAGAGGGGCGAGGCAGCTGGAGACTTAGATGGCCGGATGAACCCGTTTGCCAAATACTGGTCGAGGTTCTTCTTCAGGCGGTGGTTTTCCTGTTCAGTTAATGCATATATACGGCTACAAGGGATTTGGGCATCCAGAATGAGGTCGATTTGACAATCATATGCTCTGTATGGAGGTAGTGTTTCTGCCATTTCTTTCTGAAAAATGTCTTGATAGGCTAAATAAGCAGAGGGTAATACACCCATTAATCCCAACGTCGATCCGCTCTTCTGGACCACTTGAACAGGTTCTACTGGAGAGTGTGGTTCCCCGAGTAGCAAGATTGGATGCATTCCTTGGAGAAGGACAGTTCACTGGAGCGCCAGTCAATGCGTGGATTGTGAGCCTCTAACCAAGGAATCCCCAGAATCAACTGAAACTGTTGCACATTTATTAAGTCGAAGGCAATGTCTTCCTTATGGCCATTCTGGCAAAGGAGTGTCACAACGTTGGTGGTGTGAGTTACCGGTCCAGAAGACAGTTGAGTACCATTGACGGTTGTGGTATTGTCCGTTGCAGCATTTGGACAAATGGGAAGGCCAAACCGTAGTGGCAGATTCTGATCTATGTATTACCCACTGCTCCGCTGTCTATGAAGGCCTTTAAAGCGTGCATCTTAGACGGCTGTTGTTGGTTAATCAGTACTACTGGCATGGCGAAGTGTGAGGTCTGTGATTCCTTCTCCTTGCTCGACAAACGGACCCCTACGCTTGCCGGTCGTTAGAGTTTTCCGATTCAAGACTGGGATCTTCTCTTTCCAAAGCACCCACGGTTTTCCTGGGAGGTTTCACTGGACATTCACACAAGAAATGGGCCACCTTTCCGTGGTACAAACAGAGTTGTTGCCGTCTCCTTTTTTCTCTCTCTGTTCTGGTAAGAGGACCCCAAATCCCTCCGAGCTGCATAGGCTCCGAATGGTTCTCAGGTTGACAGGGTTGATTTTCCCTGGGGCGTAGTTAAGTCGTTCTTCCTTCTGCCTGAGCCCGATCGGCTCTTCGATCATGTAGCCTATGATCTAATTGTATTGCAAGGTCTATGTACTCAGCACAGGCGTCGGGTGGATTCACCACTTGGGCTAGTACGTCTTTCAGTTCTCCCCGCAAACCCCGTTAAAACAGAGTAGTCCTCTTTTCCTCTGGCCAGTTGGCCTCAGCGACCAGTCTGTTGAAGGAAGCTATGTAAGTAAGTAAGGTTACCTTGTCGGAGTGACAACAGCTTGTTGTCCAAGGCTTGTCCTCTGGTGTGGCAAGCAAACAATTTCTCTAGTTCTCTCTGAAACCCTGCAAAATCTTGCAGCAAGGGGTCGACCCGATTCACTAAGGGAATGGACCAGTTGGCGGCACTCCCCCCCCCCAAATATGATAAGACAAAGGCAACCTTGGACTGATCATTAGGGAACCTCCCGGGCCTACATAGGAAGTGCAGGCGACATTGGTTTACGAAGATAGCAAATTTCTTTGGATCCCCTAGCAATCGTGTAGGCGGAGCCAAGGGAACAGCACCAGGCAGTACCGCTTGTACAAGGGGCCGAGGGTGACTCCCTGGCAATGGGGCCTGACTTGCTTGGCTCAGGAGAAGTTGTCTAGCTAGCTCATCAGTGTGGTCCTTGTTCGCCCCCAATTCCCTCCGTAGGGCACTGGTTTCCTGCCAGGCAGCATGTACCTCCATTCAAAGTTCCCCTAACAATTGTGCTAATTGGTCTGTGTCTGAGATTTCCATGATGCCCGGGCAGGGGTTCAGTAAGAGTCTTTGCATCCGTAAACGCTCACCTTAGCTCTGCAGGGGCACCTGGAAGACCTCGTCTGCTGGCAATCTCTTCTTGGATGCACTGGAGGAGCTGGGCTTCTGGGTGTAATTCTAAGGAGAATGCATAAGGATGTGTAAGCAGATGGTGTTGAGTGGAAACCACCACCCACCCAGTACCTCCCAACCTTTGGGGTCTTTTCTCACCTTATATAGTGGAAAAGGAAGCTATCCATCCTGTTATATCCTTAATAGGGGTGTGTTTTGGCTGAAGCCAGTTACGTCACTGGCTGTAGAGAGTTTCGCCCAGACCCGCTGTGGCGTGAATAATGTTCCTATGAGTGCCTTGTTGGGTAAGTAAGCACACGTGACAATACATTCTTGCGCGTGTGCTTTAGTTCGATTATTCCTGGCACTTTACCACTTTAATTGCTGATGGTAATGTTCCCTGGAGCGCCACAGAAGTAGTGCCTGATTTGGCGCTTTTGATTGTCTTAATGATAGCGTTCTTTATTGTCCTTAGTGTTCTTAATGTTCTTGTTCTTAATGTGCTTTATTGTTCTTAATGTCCTTATTCTTATACACTTTGTCCTTATTCTTAATGTAGATTGCGCCTTATAGTGCCTTAGAACGGCGCCGTTATTCCAGACAGCGCTGCTTGTGTCACTAACCTTCTTTCTTGTTCTTTCAGGTGGCAACGGTAAGAAACTGAGGAGTAGCCGTCCGTTGTAGCGGAGGAGCAGGGTGTGAGAATTCCTGAAGTCAGCTGTTGTCCGTGAAGAAGAGAAGCGCAGCGCTGGTGGGTCTTGAAGTGACTGCACGTCGAAGCGGAGGAATGCGGCGTGCAAACGCCTGGAGTCAGCTGTTTGCCGGAGCGATGTTGCGAGGAGTTACAGGTTCCTGGAAGCTGCAGTAGTGAAGAACTGGATGCTGTACGAGACGATCAGGTGAGAGCTGCTGGGGATCACAGGGTCCGTGGTTCGTGTAGCGTCTCACCAGCTGTTCTGTTCTTCTTTTCAGGAGCGATGCCGGGAGCGTCACGCTGCAAAAGCAGAACGCCGCGAAGCGAGGATCTGGGCTTGGGTTGGGCTTTAAATAGTCAGCCACACCCAGCCACGCCCAAAAGACTTGCCTGCAACAAGGAATGCTGCTCAATCCTATGCCTCCATGTTGGAGTGACCGAAAATGGTAGCAGGAAATGGCTGCCATTGAGTGTACATATAAGTATTCCTATTAACCCATGAATGGCTGCTTCCCATTAACCCATGAATGTTACATGGCACCAATCACGCCATGCTTGAACCCACCTTGCCCCTGCTTGTAACCTGGCCCAGGGCCCCCGGTGGTATTTCGAAACACTCAGATTGTGTGTCTGCCTTGGTACTGGTACACTAGAGCTGGGGCAGGAAACCGTGGTCGTGACAACTGCTAACTCCCACAATAGTTGTCACAGGACCCACAGGGGGCCTCCCCTCACATGAGATCCACCTGCTGAGTAACACCTCCAGTGGGACTATCAGGTAGAGGCCTCACCTCCCTGGCCTCATGGAAAGGGGCTCCCACTATGGAAGCAGCTACGACACCCTGAGCTTCGTCACAACACATATAAAAGTAATCAAAAGGCTAGGATGATTCAAAAGTATCCCCACTGCACTGCATTGTAAGATGCTGTGTGCAATGTTAAAAAGTTACAAAAGTGTAAAAAGTCAAAAGGGAAACAGTCCCCCCAGTACTGAAAGCTGTGAAAAGATACATCTTTGCTAATATTCAGCAGCAAGGCAGACAAGTCGCTCCAGATGAGGCCGCAAGGGTAACAGCTAAATCGTTGGGGCTGGCGGTGCAGCAAAAGCACACTGCTAGCCCGGCAAGGAGAGGTGGTTCTCTCCTTCGCCTTACATGCCCAGTGGGGCAGAGGTCAGGCTGCCCTCCACAACCCCTAGCGTGAAGCCTCTGAAGTTCCATCCATCGTTCCATCCATCGTTCCATCCATCGTTCCATCCATCGTTCCATCCTTCGTTCCATCCTTTGTTCCATCCTTCGTTCCATCCTTCGTTCCATCCTTCGTTCCATCCTTCGTTCCATCCTTCGTTCCATCCATCCATCCATCCATCGCAGGATATCCCGGATTGGCGAGGAAAGGAAGAAAAATCCTCCTTGGATGCCTGTGCCTTGCAGGTCATCTAGCAGGGATACTGCCTTCCTTTTGCCACTTGCCCTTCAGACCACTCCCTTTGTCACCAACGATTGCCTCCGGAACCTCTCCTGCTGGAAGAGATAAGTCAGCTTCTGGCAAAAATCATAAGTTACTCACTGTAGTGACTAACGTACTGTTAGTCCATAGTCCCCTTTCCTCCATACTTTATGGGCGTCCGTCGCTAGGGACGGGAGACGGAACCCTTTTCACCAGAAAAATTACTTCCCCTTTAAATTTAGTTGCGCGCGGGGGTGGGGACCTGGGAGCATGCGCTCCCGACTCCGCCCAACGGCGCCACTCCTCAGTCCCTTTTGAAGCGTCAACAATATTAACATTGCCTAATGACACCAGTTCTGTTATGGGGGAGGACGGTGGGACGTATGGAGGAAAGGGGATTATGGACTAGGAGTATGTTGGTCACTACGGTGAGTAACTTATAATTACTTCTACGTCCCGTCCCCTTTCCTCCATACTGTATGGGCGATAAAAATTGAATGTAGCCCCAGGGTGATGAGTTGCCCCCCCCCCCTTAAGAAAACAAGTTCCTTAACACTGCGTGACTGTTAGGAAAGATTGCCAATTATGTGTAATTTTCCCTCCAGTTGTGTACCCCCCAACTTTTTGCTGATGTCTGAACACCATAGTCTGACTTTACCAGAGGAGCACAGCCTTTCTGCTGCACTCCCCTGGGCTTTTCTCTCACTTTTTTATGGGGAAACTGACATGCCCTCAAAGACAGTCAGTACTGGGAGACTTTGTTTCCCTTAGTCCTTGTCTATGTTGCAACATTTCTGCAACATGTGACAAGTGCATAATGTACCTTACAGTACAGTGCACTTGGGTCTAGTCATTACCAAAGGCCCTAGGATTTTTTAGGAGAAGTGCAGATGCGCCTTGGACAGGGCTGGTGGCAGCTTTCATTTCGCATATTTTTAACCCTTTCTTGCCAGGTAAACTGCGATTACCGCGTTTGTCATGGTTAGGTGGCCTGACTCCAAAATGGCCATGCCACAAGGTTCTTTGTCATGTCCTTTGGCCATCTTGTCCCTTTTCCTTCCCCAGGTCGAGCCGACCTGGGTCAGTCCTTATTTGGGCATGCATTTTCCTGCAAAGCGCCAAGCTTTCGCAGGCTTTTGCATGCCTTGTGTGTGTGCCTCCAGGATGTGGGCTGGGGTGCCTGTCCCCAATACATATCCTGGGTGCCAGAGAGTCTGGAGTGCTGTGAATGCCCGGGACCACCGTGGTCCATGATTGGTCCACGTATAGTATGCCTGTATGTGAGTAGATCACCCATTGGGTCATCTTTGTTTTGGCGCAAAGGAGATTCTGGATAGGAGAAGGCCCCAAACACCCATACCATGTCGATCTCTGGAGATCTCACTGAACAAAGGGTAGGTTCCAAGTATCCTGAAACTAAGAAGTTGAGTTGAGGAACCGCTGGTGACCCGCTGGAAGGTTTGACACCCTGAGCCCGCTGGCGTCCCGCTGGACCCCTCGGCATCTGATCGTCCTAGAAGGTCTGCGAAGGCACTTCGACCAATTGGAATAGTGGGACCAACTATTCTCGGCACCTTCATCTTAACCTGCAAGTAAGCCTTTTCGGAAGTGTCCCTGGGCAATCCGGTGGCCTGACCAGCTTGCACAGTCGTTGGGCTCTGATACCGCCGCCATTTCGAGGAGGCCCTTGAAACTTGGCACATTGCAAGCTCTGTGTTCGGTATTACCCAAATTGACCTTTCACAATTGACCTAATTATAATGGTCCTAATTGACCTTCTGCACAATTGACCTTTATATTATTTTAGTTATTTTATATATGTATTGGGTTGGTTTTGGATTATAAATAATATAAGGGGATTGGGTGAGGGGTTGTGGTGCGTTTTGGATTGGGTAGGGGTTTGCGGGGGGCTTCCCCTGCATATGTGCCCTAATTGACCTTCTAAATTAGGTCAATTCTCCCGAGGTCAATTCTCCCGAGGTCAATTGGGAAAAGGTCAATTAGTATACAACCCTGTGTTCACGGCACTCTCACACCAAAATTCATACACTTGGCGTTCCCAGGTCTGGAGTAAAGTGAGTGCACCCGAACCAGAGTTTACACGATTGCTGTGTCGCCCAGCCATGGTGACGAACTTTGCAAGTTCATTGCAGCTGTGGTCCTCTGTGCCCTGAAGCCTGCTGCAGCGGGCCTGGACGGATCCATCCACCAGGAGCAGAGAAATCGCTACTGTCCCGAAGGGGTATCAACGCTGTAACTTCGTCGCTGAAAGCCGCAGAGCCGTGAGATTGCCGCATTTGAACATGCAACCGAAGTGGACTCGACTGCCGAAGTTTGGTCCGGAGTGCACCAGGGCTTGGTGAGTAATCACAACCCTAACCGGTAGCCCCTAGAGCAACCATCAATTTTTACACACGAGTGGCCCTGAGGGCCCCTCTCCTTTCCACTGCTAGTGCGAACTAACAAACTGTTCCCACCTCTTGGAATTGACTCTGCCCTCAAGTGGAGGCCCTCCTCGAATAGTGGGAACCTATTCTTCATCACCTCACCCACCTTCTTGAGCTGCTACGGACCCTTGAAGAGACAGCGTTTTGCCCATTTGATATACCGTGTGCGCCAGCAGTGCAAGTACATTTGAGCAATAGGCTCCACTCTTCTTAGGGATTGGACTGCCTCTTAGGAGAGTGTTGGATGCAGAAGGGACTAAAGACTATTTGCACTACCCGTTACCTTCCCTTTTTAGGTTGTGGATCCATTTCGTGCATTAACCCTTTAGACCCCATTGGTCTTGTATATATGTATTCAGATAGGATTGTGTTAGCTTAGAAGTATTACTGTGATTTGATTTGTGTGTTGAAAAAAGGCCTTGAAATACATGTCTTCACCCTCACCCCTCCTGAGACCTATTCTTGACCGCCGCCATAGCTATCTTGATTGGTCTGGCTTGTCCAGAAGGGTACCTGGTTCCAAGAAACTAGCCTGGCCTCCTGAACCTCTGCCCACCAGGTCCGAGTTCAGAAATCCATTTTAACATTGACCAAATGTCACGTCCGATCTGGCGCGGGCATTCAAGCAGTTTTGTTTGCAAGGCCGAGGGAGTAGCCCACGTGGCCGCCTTGCTGATAACCTGCCACAGGACAGGCCTTTGGAAAGCTACTGCCGTGGCCTTAACTCCAATGGCGTGGGCATGCATTTTTGCTGGTAATGGCTTGTGCTGCCTCTCATATGTCTCCTTGATGGCCATAACCACCCACCTTGCTATGGAAGCCTTGGAAGCCGGACAGTCTGGTTTTGACCACCCAAAAGTGACGAAGAGGGCGTCTGATTTGCAGAAGCTCTTGGTTCTGTCCAGGTAGAATTTTAGAGTGCATCTGACGTCTATATAGTGCAGTAGCCTGTGAGCGTCATCCTTAGGGTCCGCGAAGACAGTTGGTAACACTATCTCCTCATTTAAGTGAAAAGAGGAGTCTACCTTAGGTAAGAATGCGGGGTGTGTTCGGAGCACCACCTTGTCCTTAGGAAATGTAGTATATGGCTCTGAAGCCACTAGCGCCTGGATCTCACTGATTCAGCGTGCCGAGGTAAGGCCCCCTAGGAGGGCCGTCTTAATGGTTACTAGCCTGTTGTCCGCGGATGCCATCGGCTCGAAAGGTCTATGTGCCAGAGCACCCAGGACCACATTGCGGTCCCACACCAGGTGTGGTTTCTTGATAGGTGGATATAGTCTAGTTAGGCCCGCTAAGTACCTCTTAAGCACTGGATTCGAGGATGAGAATACCTCCTCCTGAGAGTTCTTGTAAGCTCCAATGGCTGCCAGATAAGTGCAGCATGTGTCTACTTGCACGCCTGAGTGTGCGAGGTGTAACGAGAAGGAGAGCACGTCGTCCAACGTGCAAGTCAAATTATCAATTTCCATTGACTCTGCCCAGTGACCGAACCTGGTCCATTTGCTTCTGTACAGGCCCGTGGTGGCGTCACTCCTAGCCCCCTTTGTAATTGTCAGGTTAGCCTGTGACAGGTGCAGATGCTTCAGGGAGACCTGTTCAGAAACCACATTGAGAAGGCCAACTTCTGCGGGGAGGGGTGGATGACTGTGCCCCTCAGCTGAGGGAGTAGGTGTGCTGGGCCCAGCAGGAGGTATACAGGGCCTGGTCCAACAGGCTGTGCATCTCCGAGAATCAATGTCATGCTGGCCACCATAGGCTATCAGGACGATCCAAAGGGCCCTCGACTCCCTGATCCTGCAAATGACCTTGTGCACCAGGGGATTGGGGTGGGGGGTGAAGCATAAGCGGTCATGTTCCACTGGATCTGCATTGCGTCGCCCAGCGAATCCCTGCAAGAAGGCAAACTGGAGACCCCTCCTGTTGGCACTGGTGGCAAAGAGGTCCACCTGCAGATGACCCCACCTGTTGAAGATCCCCTGAAGGACCTGCTTGTTCAACTGCCATTCGTAGTTGTCTGCGCCCAGCCTGCTGAGCCTGTCTGTCTCTAGGTTGGACTCCCTTGGGAGGTACACTGCTGACAGGTGTATGTTGTTCACCAGAGCCCACTCCCAAATGTCGACCGCCAGTCTGCAGAGGGGAGGGGACCGGGTGCCACCCTGCTTGTTGATGTAATACATGCAGGTGGAGCCGTCTGTCTGAATGAGAATCGCGCTGCCGGTGACAATAGGTAGAAAGGCCTTGAGAGCAAGCCAGATAGCCATCATCTCGAGCCAGTTGATGTGCACCAGCTGCTCCTGCCGGGACCATACTCCATGGACGCTGTGGCTGTCCAGGGTAGCTCCCCATCGGTCTAGGGACGAGTGTGTGGTAATGAAGACCTGAGGTGTTGGTTGGCGGAAGGGCCTGCTTATCCGTAGGTTGTTGTCCGTACCCCACCAGATCATATCCTGTTGGAGCTGTTGTGTTATGCTGATCTGCCCCACTTGCGAACCCTTCTCCTGGTTCCAGGAGGCTGAGAAATGTAGTTGCAGCCACCTCATTTTGAGCCTTGTATGTGGCACTGCAAGACGTCATGCGGCCACGCTGAGGTCAATGATCTGCTGAGCAAATGCCCAGCGGCCCACTTGTTGGCTGTGATCTTGTCCTCGCAGGGGCAAGATCCTCTTGGAGCTTGTGTCCCAGATAAGTCCCAGGAAGGTCAGGCTATGCGTGGGCCCAACTGTGACTTTTTGAGATTGATAGAAAATCCCAGGTCATATAGTGTATTCATGGGTGTTATGTTATGCAAACTTTTAAAGTTTGCTTAAGGTTAAGCCGGGCGGCTTTAAGAGCAGGGGTGAACCAAGGTTGAGAAGGGAGTCTGCAGGGTTGAATGAGCCGACTCGGGGCGAATATGTTGGCCGCTTCATTCAAGGAGTGAGATAGTATAGAGAAAGTAGGACAAGCATGTTCCTGACATTTAGTTTTGAATAATTTAGAAAGCCCCTGTAGGTCGGCCGAACGCCAACCCTGTTGCCAAACTTGCGATGGCCGGGTTTTAGATAAGGCAGTGTTGCTTTTTAAAGTACATGTGATCAAATAATGGTCAGACCATAGTATCTGTTCAACAGAAGAAACGGCTACCAAGCCGGTGTTGGCAAACACAAGATCTAACGTATTGCCCAATTTATGTGTAGGTTCTGCAACCAGTTGCTGAACGTTGAGATCATTGAGGCTAGTGAAAAAAATATCTATTGCAGGGGATCTGGGCGGGTTAAATTTAAGATTAAAGTCACCTAACACAATCAAGTGTGGATGCCATATGTTGGACCGCCTCTGGAGATCTCGCTCTGACTAGCCAGTCATCTAGATATGGGTAAATATGATGGCCTTGCGCCCTGATTAGGGCTGCCACTGCGTTCATTAGCATTCTAAAGACCCTGGGGGCCGAATTGAGTCCAATCAGTAGGACCCTGTATTGAAAGTGAAACCCCATGATCCTGAACCTCAGAAAGGACCAATGTAGTTCCCAAATTGGGACGTCTAGGTAGGCATCCTTCAGATCCAGGGAGCACATCCAGTCTCCCGCACATAATGTCTCCGTTATGAATGCTGGGGTAACCATCTTGAACTTTTGGAGTGGGAGGGAAAAGTTCAAGGTGAAATGTTCTGACAACTCTCAGGCCAGCCTGGTTCTTTTTGTGTATGGGGAAAATTTGTGAATAGAAGCCCATGCCCCGCTGAGAGGCTGGGACTTCCTCCACGGCCTGGCTCGTTAGCAGTGAGAGTATTTCTGCCAACAGAGTTGCTGTACCAATCTGCGGGAGGGGAGGAAGGAGGAGAAGGAGGAATGGGGAGCCCATGGATACTACTGAGAGGATCCATGAGTCCGTGAACCGTGTCCGCCAGCGTTGTGTGTGAAGGGCAAGCCTGCCCCCCACCGGAGACTCGTGGATCTGGATGGGCCTGTCATAATTTCTTCCCCGCTGAGGCTGAGGAGGGGGACTGGAAAAACCCTGTATGATCGGCATAGGAATGATATTGCAAGTCGAATTCTGAAAAGATATCCAGCAAGGGGCGAGTATAAATGTTAAATAACAGTGAGGAGCCCTGAGGCACTCAACATTTAACGGATAAAAAAATAAATAAATCAGAAATAAAATGTCCCCAGTTTGACTGGTCAGGAAGGATCTAAACCATTGTAGTGACTCATTGCATACCTGAGTCACTGAGTCGCGAGTTAAGAATCTCAAAATCAACGGTGTCGAAGGCTGCCGAAAGGTCCAGCCTAACTAGCATACTAATATCGCCCTCATCGGCAGCCTTCAGAATATCGTACCAAATTGACACAAGTGTCGTCTCAGTCCCATATCCTGACCTAAATCCTGATTGGTGCAAATCCAACATCCCCTGATCTTCCAGGAAATCCTGTAATTATTTTTTTCAAGGATTTTGGATGGCCAGGATAGGCCTGCAATGGGACAGTAGTTAAATACCTTGTGGTCCAATGTGTTTTTCTTTAAAAAGGGGTCTAAGTTCAGACTTTCAGTTCCAGTGGAAAACATTCCTGTGTTAATGAAGGCTTTATAACCGATCAAAGACTCCCACTTAGAGCCGCCACATGTCTTTTAGCTAAGTAGGCAGGGATAGGGTCGCAGTTATGGTTAGTGCGCTTTAACTTAGACGTGAGGTTGGAAACTATTTCCAAGCCCACAGGCCTGAAAGTAAACTTGGGCATGTCTGATCTTCCTTAACAGTGTTCATTTTGTTTGGCGTAACTATTGGTAGGATGGGGGACTGAAGATCAATTGTATTCCCAATCTGATACATTTTATCTGAAAAAAAGGTATTCAATTGATTTGACAAGGACAGAGGGAGAGAGATGCAGAATTGTACATGACGGAAATGCGAATTATTTTACAGTTGTGAATAGAGTTTTTGGTCTATTCTGAGCAAGATCAATCTGTTTTTGGAAGCACAAGGCTTTAGCTAAAACAATACTCCACTTTTAGGCTTTCAATGCTATTTTTGCCTCTAGAAGATGTACAGGAGACCTGGTTTTTAACCATAGCTTTTCCTTTCGACAATGGTCTTTAACATTCTCAATGATTCATTGTACCACTGGTTATTCCTACTTCTAGGTTTGTTGGTACTTATAGGAGCAAAAGTGTCACATCTGCAATCTATACGCTCATGTTATTGGGGTTTAGTTTTGCTCACTGCCCTTTTCCCTTGTCAACACAGTTCAGCTTCTCTCTGTAGCTGTACAATAATCAATTTCTTGTTGGAGAGGTAGCCGAAACAGCCGGGGTCCCCACAGCTTCAGTTCCTTTTTAAACTTACACAACATTCCTCTGCTGCTTCCTGCACACTCTGGTTCCTCTGACGTCTCTCCGGCTTTCCGCAAGCTTTGCTTCTGCACGCCCGCTTCTGGTCAGGATCCAGTAGGGATAACACTGTTCCCTGAGCTGCCGAGCACCCAGGAATCCCTTCTTGACTCCTACCATCTCCAGGGCCCTTTACGCTCACCCAGTGTGGCTTCCCATCTCTGCGGTCGAGCCTCTCTGCCTCGCCACACCGACTCGCGTCTCCAGCATTCTTTTGCTTCTCCAGGGGATCTGATGTCTTCCACTGTTGCGCTGTCCACAGTTTGCCTTTTTCAAAGGTCCTACATACCTGTGATTTTCCAAAACAAATAGTACGTTCAATGAGCTGGAGGCTCTCAGTGGTTTGCATCGATTCCCTCATCCTCCTTGTCCCAGTACTTGGGTGGTTATGGGAATCACAGTCCATAGAGGTTATTTGATGTACAGTATTTGGGAAGTTTCTTTTAATGATTTCCCATGACAAATCAGTTCTTCTTGAAGGAAACTTAGAACAAAAAAGGTTCTGTTGGAGCTTTTAGCCCTTGTATCATGGATGGGAGCTTGGCAAAGAGAATGTTGTAAAAAGGTTTTCAGTTTTTGGAAAAGGTATTCTTGGGGGTCTAGAATTTTTTTTTTTAGAACTTTTACTTCTTAGAGAAATGGGAGATTGGTCTGAAAGATGCTGGGAATAGGTGTCTCCCCTTTCCCTAAAGGGGGTACAGATAGATGAGTATATGCCGTTAGGGTACTGGATACAAGGGGGGTATTATCCATGGGTAAATGGGGGGGGGATACTGCGCCTCATCCAATGGAGACATGCTATCCCACAGTAGTTGTCTCTTGCCTTGAGATCCTCCATCATATATACGCCTCAAGGGTCAGGAAGTGGCTGCCGCCCCTGGGCCAGATGGGAGGAGGTCACCACCGGGGAACACGCAATGACTCCATTAGATTCATCACAGTGTCCAGAGACCTACAGTGATGGTCCATGAAGGTCAACTTCCTCTACGTCATCCCTCGCCACAAACGACTATTCTTTTTATTATTTATTTGTTTTAGTTTTTGACAAGAAAAACCTTTGCAAAAATAAAAAGACATTTTTTACAGTTGAGCTAAGTGAAATAAAAAAAAAATTAAAACTACAACGGTCCAGCAGAAAAAAGAAGAATGCACAAAACAGAGAAAGAAACAAAAAAAGAATACAAGAAGAGCCCAGGGGCAACGAAGGGGACCAATCGCATCAAGGCAACGCTCTGTCCGGGGGCGGATAATTTCCTTTATGATAGAAAAGAGCATTTTTCTATGACTTCTACTATTGTTGCCGTCAACATGGTCTCCGGTCCGGCAATCAGCCTGACCCAGAAAAACTCTGACGTTAAACTCTCTTCCTTGGCCACAAATCTCCTAAGCAATTGAATCTTGTTTCCCAAGTTCCTTCGCAGTCCAATAGAAGGTTCTTTAGGGATTGTTGGCTTGGAGAGTCGCATTGTCTACAGAGTTTTTTTGATTGGTCCCCCAGGTTTCTTCTGGCCAAGATTTCCCCAGTGTGGGCTAGATTTAGCCTGAGTCTTAAAAAATTATTTCTTATTCCCTTGTCTGGAAACTTTTGAAGATAACGAGGAAGAGAACCAGATTTTTTTGTCCACCATTAAAAAATGGTTAGGGGGATTGAGGTTCCTCACTCTGTCGATGGTGTCGATCCAATCACTTGTTTCTAAGGTCTTTTTCACTTTCAAGGGATTGGATATTAGAGTTTCTAATGTCATGTCGAACCTAAGCAGAATTCCTATGACTTTCTTCTCTAAACCGAGAAGTAGCTTGGATCTTGAGCTTTTAAGATGTTCATTCACGTCGGAGTAGAGGGAGGTCTTGCTTGCGATCGTTATTTCATGGAATAATGAAATCATTTTCCAGTCTGCTCGACAACCAAGAGAGACAAGACCAAGTTCGAAGCGTAGGCTCACCAGAGGGGTGCACATTGGAAGAGCCAAAGATCTTTTCCACAATAGGCCCTCTAGTTTGTTCCAGTTGGTATGCCATAGCAAGGGTTTTGCTTCCAGGCCGTAGAGAAGGACTGGAACTGCGTTGGCCATGTAGAACTTTATAAGTGGGAGAATAGAAAATTTATAAAATTTTCCATTCAGTTTTTTCATTTGAGGAATTATATTTTTGGCTTTCTCCAGGATTGCTATGTTCACCTAGTAGATTGCGGGAGAAGCAAAGATTTCGTAGCCCAGATAGGTTCTTCTTCAACTCGGGGGACTGTTTTACCATCCAAAACCCAGTTACCATAGCCTATTTTCTTCTTCGGATGTTTGAATATAAGTATCTTTGATTTCAGTGGGTTGATTGATAGCCCATTTAGGGTGGCATATTCCCCAAGTTTATTTAAAATGCGCTGAAGACCAATCGCTGATCTATCCAACAGGACTAAATCGTCTGCATAGGCGAGCCAATGTATTCTCCTCCCGTTAATCACTGGACTAACCAATGACGATGAAAACAGAAAATCTTCTAGGTCTGACAGAAACAGGTTAAAGAACAAGGGGGCTCCTAGACATCCTTGCCTCACCCCTTTGAAAACCTGTATTAAATCTGAAAGGTGACCCTGATCGTCCAGCCTCAGTCTTATGGTGGTATTCTTATGAATTTCGATGAACATTGCTAACAGGGAGGCTGGAATCTCCCAACTATAAAGTTTGCGCCAGAGTAGAGATCTGTCCACATGATCAAATGCCTTGGAAAGGTCTACCGGACCGAAATACTATTCACTGATGCTTGCCTGAAAGGCTGGGGCGCTCAACTACAAGATCTGATGGTGAGCAGACTGGGGTCCCTCATCGGAGTGCTGGAAAACAACAATCTGCTGGAGCTGAGGGCTATCCGGTTGGACCTGGCTGCCACCCTCCCCTCTGAAGTGCAAGGTGGTACTGGTCCAGACAGGCAATATGGTAGACATGCATAACTTCAACAAGAGGGGTGGCGTGAGCTCCTTGCTGCTGTGAAGGGAAGCAATGCGATTGTGGTTGTTAGGGAGAATTCTCTGAAATGTGCTAATTCCCGTCTACCCTAGAGACTCCCAGCACTTTTTCTGGACTTTAGGACTTTTCATTTCAATCTTGGAGAGAGTGAGACTTTTCCCACTCTCTCATGTATTTTTGTTTAATCTGGACTCTGTATTTCTTTTGACTTTGGCATCTGAAAAACTCCATAGGTATCATCTTTACATTGTGACACATAGCACCTTCAGTGCAGTGGCACAGGGAAGTCTCTCAGATTTCCCAAAGGTTTAAATACTACTGTTTCCAAGAGCAGTGACGTGAAATTGACTTTACTTACATTTTGTAACTTTCTAGAACCAGCACACACTATCTTACCATAGGGTGCTGGAGGGGTTACTTAGTATCTCCTTTGTCTAGTTTCTCATGTAACATTTTTATGTTAACCTTTCTTCAATCAATGGCTGGTGGCAGTGGCTTACTTTTTCCTACCATTGTGTGTTTCAACCGCAGGCTGGAATAGCAGCTGCAGTAAAGCACTCATGGGTGCCCATTTTGTCAAAATGGCCCCGGTCTTCTTTTTTTGCCATTTCTTGTTGGAAAGGTCCTTCTTGAGATTTATTCTGCGTGCCAAACCAGGTTTGGTCCCTTTGTTCGTTTTGTCTTTGGCGAGATTCTCTGGTGAAGCCTGCCTCTGGCTCCAGCATGTCTGGCAAGGGCAGGAAGTAAGGGAGGTGCCCGAATCTCCCTGTCCTTAATCCCCGTGGTTACATGAATGCACCCAAAAGGTGATTGGCTGGCTGGCTGTCCTTGGAGGACAGCCACCCTGCTGTGTGATTGACAGCCAGGCTACGAATTAATGGGAGAAACCTGCATAAAAGGCGAGGTCTTTTGGCTTAGAAGGCAGAGTTGACCAATGGACAAAGGAATCCAAAGAACAACTTGGAAGAGACGCCTGCTGCAACTCCTGGACCGTTGGTTTGCCCGCCCGGTAAAGCCCTGCTGCAGTGCTGAAGCTCAGAATGCACATTGATTAGAGAAGTCCTGCAAAGGATGAATTCTCCCCTTGAGTTGGTGAGACCAATCAATCCCAAGACAAGCTCATCTGGAAACCTCTCTGAGCTGGCTGTACTTCCGTTGCTGCTGCAGGAACCGATTGCCAGGGAGAGGAACACCAGAATCGAGTGAGTGTCTTTAAATCCGACCCGAGCTACAGGATGATCCTCCGGACTCCCATGAAGCAGGACTGACCAAGCCTGAGCCACCTCAACAGAGTGCTGGACCCCAGATGCAAGGAAAGTCCATTCAGATATCCGAGAACCGCAGTGGTGCTATTTGCAAGGGTCGTGAGAAGCTGAATCCGTGAAGTGCTGCTGATCTGAAGTTAGCCCATTGCTGCCGCCGACCTTCCATTTTAAGTGCAGAAGTCCCCAGACGTCCTCCCTCTTGTCCCCACAACTGAGGCCCAGGAACAACAGGATCTGCAGACCTACACAGGAACGGAAGCCAGCTGGAACCAATTTCTTCAAACCAAAGGTACTGTAAAACTAAGGGGTTGCTTACCTCTTGTTGTGTAGCCTTGCTAGCTCTCAGTTGAGCCTTGTCTTGGTTGTTTTTGCAGAGGTGCTTAATTTACTTCACTTGGGAAAAGGTTAATTTACTTTGCATTGGGGGGGGTTCAAAAGTACTTACGTGCTTAGGGATATTTGTGAATCATTGTTTTCTTCCCAAGACCTTTTCTTTTGACACCAAACTCAGTATTGCTCTGAATGTACCAGTGGTATATAAATGTCCACAGTGTACTAGTTATTTAAGTCACCTCAGGGTGTAGGCAGTGTGTGTGCCATACCAAACGGGTATCTACTGATTTACTGAAACTGAGTGTGTATTTTTGAAGTATATTTTTGTGTTAAATATATTGCTCCTTCTAAAGAAGGCTCATTTAAACTGACTGGTAAATAAATAAATAATTGTTTAATCAAGAAACCTTGAGTGTAAGAGTTTATTTGGATAATTGTCACTGTGGATCTCCATGTTCTAACCCTACAGCTCACATTGACTCCTCTTGAGATAAGCCTGGCTGCTCAGTCACTCTAATCAACTTGTGTAGTACATGCTTATACCAAAGGTTGGGTTACCTAACCCACAGGGTACTGCATACAATCTTGCCTAACACTGGTTCTGGGAGAACGGCATGACTAACTGCAGCCCATCTGGCCGGCAAGGTGAACACTCTAGCAGACTCACTGAGCAGGCAGTCATCAACCTCCCACAAGTGGGATCTCTGCAAGGAAGTTCTGGAGGAGATGCTCTCCCCTTGGGGTACTCCCTAGGTGGACCTCTTTGTTTACAGTGTAAACAGAAGTGGAGGTGGTTCTGCTCCAGGGAATCTCCTAGTCAGGGAGCTCTGTAGGACGCCTTGACGGTCAAATGGTACTTTGACATGCTCAATGCATTCCCGCCGATCCGTGCAATTCAGCTGGTTCTCAGGAGACTGCATCTGTTCAGGGATCATCTTGATCGCGCCGGACTGGGCCCAAAGAATGTGTTGCTGGACATGGCCATCAGCCCGCCATTGAGTCTTCAGCAGAACTCGGACCCACTCAGAGGGGAGGGGTTCTGCATCCAACCCTCCACAGCCTGAACCTTCATGCTTTGGTGCTTAAAGGCTGAAGTATAGGGAGTTGGATTTGGAGGAGGATGTTCTGGACATATTCCTATCTACTAGAAAACTCGCCACTAAGTCCATTTATGCCTGCAGGTGGTAGATGTTTTTGACTTGGTGCTGGGAGAGACATCTAGACCCCTTCTACTTGCTCCACTTGCTTGGTTTTGGAATTTCTTGTGTCCCTGGCCCAGACAGGCCAACAGATTGGTACAAGTGAAGGGGATCTTGCGGTCCAATCTCAGCCTTTAAGGAGGACCCCGGAGCTGGGCTCCTTTACCACAATTCCCACAGTTATTCATTTCCTGAAGGGTCTTTCCAATAGGTTTCCCCGATGCCAGTTTGCTGTTCCGGAGTTGGATTTACATTTAGTATTGACATCTTTAATCAGCGCTCCACTGAAGCCCCTTCATTTGTATTCTTTAAGACTGCAAACCCGTAAGGTGATTTTCCTGGTTGCCATCACATTCGCGAGATGGGCGTGTGAGCTCCAGGCTCCATCTGTTAATCCTCCCTACTTGGTCTTCTCTAAGGAGAAGGGAACTTTGAGAGTTCGACCCTCCTCCTCCTTCCGAAGTTGGCCTCTGATTTAAATCTCCCTCAAAAGATCTACCAGTCTTCTTTCCTCTGCCTTATACTTCCAAGACAGAAGAGCGTTTACATTGGCTAGATCCGGTGCAAGCCCTAAAGTTCTACGTCTCTTGGACAAGGAAGAACAGGAGTGATGGCCAAAATGCCATTGTTTACGCGGGTGCCCAAGCGGGTAGACCTGTTTTGAAACAGACCCTATCTCAATAGATCCTTCGCTCTGCATCTCGGAATGCTACGATGTGGCCGGCAAGGAGGTCCCTGCGGGTCTCATGGGTTAGTCCACCAGAAGGTTGACCGCCACCTGAATACTGCAACGAAGAATACATGTTCTGAATATTTGCCAAGCAGCTCCGTGGGCTTACTTGCACACGCTTGCTAAGCATTACTGCTTGGATTCTATGTCTGGTTAGGACGCTTGTTTTGGCAGGGCGGTCCTTCAGAGTTTTCTGGCTTAGGCGGTGGTCTTGCTACTCTCACTCCTCTAGATTTTTGTACTGTTTTGGGAGTCTATTCTAGATGAGGAATCTGTGAGATGAAGGAGTCCATTAGAGGAACAAATTACTTACCTTAGACAATGTTCTTTATGATGGACGTTTCTCCCACAGATTTCTCATTGCCCCTCCCTACCTGCCCCTTTGGGGTAGCTAGTACACCTTGGTTCTGCTGTACCTCCGCATCAGCGTGCAAGAGGTAAAAAGGGTGGAACTGAGGTCACAGTGCCTCTGTATGCTTTGGCACCGTCATGTCAGGCGCAGGGCGCGCTGATGCACCAGGCATAGCCACGCTGTGTCCCCTGGTGGTGGAAAAGAGATAGATTATATAGATCAGGAATTCGTGGGAGGAACGTCAACCAGAAGGTTTAAGTTACTTACCTGTAACTATTGTTCTCCAGCATGGGTCTGGCTTGGATTTGCATTCTCATGAATATACCCCGTCAGGCTGAGAATCCTCTGTAAAAGAAAAAACTGTTTCTCTTTCACTTTAAAACTGTTTTTCTCCACTAAACCAATCACTGTCCTCTGGGTCATACTGCCCGCATCCAATGACAGTCCTCTCCCCAAGCCTCTCACCTAGCAGCCATCTTCAGATGTGATAAGCAAGTAAAGTGGTACTAAAACCAAGAAGAGCCGTAGAAGGGCCGGAGGGAGGGTTCGCATGTGAATCCATGCCAGAGAACAATAGTTACAGGTAAGTAACTTAAACCTTCTCTCTCCAGCACAGGGTCTGGCATGGATTCACATGCTCATGAATAACGAATACATAGAAGTTCAACATTACACAACCACTGGAGGTGGCAAGGCTCAACAGAAGCAATTAACTCTTAGCTCTGGAACAGTCTCACCTCAAGCGAACAGGCACTTTGCTTAGCACTGCTTGGCCGACTCTGGACTCCTCCCTGGAATCCATGTGGAGGCAGTAGAAATTTGTAAAGGTGTGCGTGGACCTCCACATAGCAGCTCTGCAGATGTCCAGCAGGGGCACTCTGTCGTTGCAGCGATCGCTCTGGTAGACTGGACTCTCAGGCAGCCGGGCAGTGGTCGGTTTCCCAACGGATAACAGTGCGTGATGCAGCCGAAGAGCCACCATGAAATGGAAGCCTTGGACAAGGCCGTTCCATGGTTCACAAGGCCAAAGTTCACAAACAGTTGTGAAGTCTTCCGAAAGCTCTTCGCGCATGTCACGCAGAACTTCAGGGCACATGCAACGTTCAGCGAGTGGAAGGCCCTTTCCGCCGTTGACAAAGGTTTCGGGAAGAAAACCGGTAACACCAAAGGCTTGTTGAGGTGAAAATCCGACGGAAACTTCAGCATGAAAGAGGGGCGAGTATGCAGCAAGACCCTTGATTTGTGGAAAGTCAGGTACGGTTGCATGCAGGATAGGGCCTGGATCTCACCTACACGCCTGGCAGAGGTGATGGCCACAAGGAAAGCATCTTCCACAAGAAACTTGAGTGGGGCCTGATGCACAGGCTCGAAGGGAGCCCGCATGAGACTCATCAGGCCTACGTTGAGTTCCTACGCCGGGGCAGGAGCCTTCACCGGCGGGAAAGATCGGAAAGGTCCTTTGAGAAACTCCTTGACGAGTCTGTGGGACCAGAGCCAGGATCTTCCTGGGGATCTGGTGTAGCAGGAATAAGCTGCCAGATGCACCTTGATGGAGGTGTGCACCAGACCAGCCTTTGCCAAGGATAGCAAGAATGTAAGGATCTGTGGAGCCGTGACCCTCAGAGGGGTAATCTTCTGCGACCGGCACCATGTACCAAAACGCTTCCACTTATGGCCATAGCCCTTTAAGGTCGACGACGCCCTGGCCTTGGCGAGGACCTCCCTGCAGTCCGCTGGGAACTCATAACCTCCGAACTCTAAGGCTGCAGGAGCCAAGCCTTCAGGTTCAGCGATTCTGGGTCGTGATCTAGGATTGCAACTTCCTCTCTGGTGAAAAGATCCAGAACCACTGGCAACTTGAGCGAAGGCGCAGCTGTCAGGCTGAGAAGGTCTAGGTACTAAATCTGCCTCTGCCACGCAGTGGCTATGAGTATCATCTTGCATTGGCACTGTCTGAGTGTGTTGATGACTCGTAGCAGGAGAGGGAACAGGGCGAATGTGTATAGAAAACAGTCCTTCCCACGGGAAGGAGAATGCGTCCCCATGCTCCTCGGCTGGTGGAGCCTGCTGCGATATTCTGGCATTTGGAGTTTGTTGCCGTCACAAACAGATCGATCTGGGGTTTGCCCCATTCGGCGAACAGGAGGTCAACCTGATCCTGACGAAGCTCCCACTCGTGGCAGGAGCGGAGTCTCTGCTGAGGGAGTATGTGATGATGTTCTTGATTCCCACTAGGTTGAGAGGGACGAGGAACATCCCCTGTCCGACAGCCCAGTGCCCCAAGTCCTGGGCCTCTGTGGAGCGCGCCGGGGGCCGAGTGCCCCCGTGCTTCCTGATGTAGAACATGGTGGTGGTGTTGGCTGTGAAGATCCCCACCACCTTGCTTTTCAGAGACGGTAGAACGACTTGAGGACCCAGAATACCGCCCGTAGCTCCAGGATGTTGATATGGAGATCCTTCTCCTCCGGCAGCCACAGGCCTCTGGCGTGCAGTCGTCCAGTGAGTGCTCCCCAACCTTCCAGGGAGGCATCCGTGGTGACAGTCTCCTGGTATAGGGGGATTTGAAATCCTGTACCTTGGACTATGTGGGAGCAGACCTCCTTGACTTTATTGCTTCTCGGAACTCCTTGTTAAGAGGGATCTTGTCAGTGAAACATCCGGACACCTGTATCCAACGGGCATCCAGGAATTCTTGTAGGGGTCGCATATGCAATCTGCAGAGGCGGACGAGGTGGATGCAGGACAACATCATGCCTGGTAACAACTTGATGGGCTGCACCATGGCCGTCTTCGCTGATGACAGCCGTTGCACCTTTCCTTGAATCGCGGCTAGCCTCTGAGAAACCTGAAGGTATCTCACCCACTAGTCCGCAGGGATCCGTCATCCAGGTGGCCAGGACACGGACATCGCTTTTGGATCCAGTTCCTGGGGGTGGACCAGTGCGGGAGGATCACCTGGATGGGGGGTCTTCGGGAAGTGGGAGACCGGATGGTGAGACACAGTATCCCCTTCCCTTTAACACCTTTTCCCCATCCTTCCAGGTAGGATACTTAAGAACTCAACCCCCCCGCCCCATTTCCCGACAGGAACACTTTCTTTTATTTTTTTGTTTAATCATTTTTATTGAGAATATGAGAAGTAAGGACAGTACATATTAATAACAATGCAGCGATTCATGAAAACAAAGAAAAAACATTAATCTGAATATAATTCTGGGGCAATTTGGATATGTCATCAATGAATTAATGGTTAAATGGGTAGGGCTACAAGAATAATTAATGAGGAGGTTCAACAACAACGAGGTCTGCAATGAAATTGAAGATCATGTGCTGAGACTTAAAGGGGGGACAGGCGAGGGGACAGACAAGAAAAATACAAGAACAGAGGGAAATGGGGGGGAAGGGGAGGTACTTTTCATATGTAGCAATGAAAGAATATAAGCAAATAAACGGAATCAGTTGCTGCTCTAAAATAAATGAAAATAAATCAAATACAAATGCAAAAATTCAGGTGCCATGCAATGATTCATTGAAACAGTCTAAATAACGAATAAAAAAAAAAGACGATTTGGGATTATACTTAGGAATAGTGTCCAGGCAGGAAGCCATACATAGCTCAATCCTTTGTACATGACAGACGTTGTTCCACCAGCCCCTGATAAAAAGATTGCGCAAGTCCTTCCAGTTGGCGGTGATGAGCTTCAGAGCAAGGGCAATAAACAAATCATATAGCTTAGCTGAGATATATAAAATCAATGTTTGTGACTGCTAGGCTACCCAAAACGATATTTAAAAAAGATAGTGGGACATCCACTGTAAAGATGAGTTTGCGGTATTTCCAAACATCTTGCCAAAACTTTAATACGAATGGACAATTAAAAAAACATGTGTTTGTATGAGGCAGGGGCATCGCCACATGTCCAACACTTATCAGCATCTATCTTGGATTTGGATAGTTTTAAGGGAGTAACAGAAGCTCTGTGAGTAAAGAAAAACAGAAGCTGTGTTATGTTGGCTGACGCAGATATGGCAGAGCTGGTGGTCTTAATGGGATCCGATAAGGCCAAAGAAGAGTATTTAAATACATAAACAAGGTCAGCTATCTGATAGGGATGTACCAGAATTTTTTCTAACATACACCAGGAGGGAATATCTGAAGCATCAGGAGAAGCATACCAGCAGCGGGATTGTTTGAGAAGAAACGCTGCATGATATGATTTGAAGTCCGGGATCCTGACCGCACCCATATGTGGGGCTTTTAATTTGGCAACCGCAATTCTCTTATGTTTTCCAGGACCCATAAGAAAATGAGAAGAATGGAGCAGATGGATTTAAACAATGAAGGGGACAATGGAACTGGGAGGAGCTTCAAGTAGTATAAAACAATGGGGGACAACATCATCTTTAAGGGGTCAAGCCGACACAAACACTTTCTCACGGACAGCTAACTGCGATACAAAACGGACCAACACCCAAACTGTATACCTGTCTCACACACACACACACCTGACTTCCATCACACTTCAACAAAGGTAGCAGGCGCCCCTCTCTCGGAAGAATAAGGCATGATAACCTGTTCAGTGGTTGTTAACCACATTGAGAGTTCACAGCCATCTGCTTTTTGCTCACTGTATCTTTCACAGATGGGAAATATCCATTTGCATATCAGTCTTTGTCCCGCCCACATGGGCAGTCCAGCACCGAAATGCTATGGCAATTCCTCTCTCAACAAGAGTACCAACAGCAACCCCATACACGTGTTTCAGCCTTGTTGGGCATCATCAGTGAGGTGAAGTTGACCCTCTCTAAGCACAGTGAGCAGGGAATCCACGTCTGGTTGCCCCCTCCTACTCCTTTTTGTCTGCACCTCTTGGAGCTTTGTTTCACTCCCTTAACACTGAGACTTGGCTGGGGGCAGTGGTATCTACCCTAACTTTTCTACCGCGATTATAGTATATAAACGTGGTACTGTTTTAGGCTGTTATACTAGCCTCGAACATAGACCCGCTTGACCAAATACTTTTTATTTTGGCTCTGGTCGGGTTTAGTCGCCATTTCTCATTGTTAAAATCCTTCTTGTGTTTTACTTTGCGCGGCAAACCAGTTTTGTCTTCTTTGTTCGCCGACCTTTGGCATGCTTCTACGAAGAAGCCTTCCTTTGGCATCTGGATGTCTAGGTGGGCTGAATGTGAGGGAGGGTTTTAGTAACCCCCTGCACAGGGTCTCCTTGGAGACTCAAGTCACACTTTGTGTCCATTGGCTGGAGGGGCTGTCCGGGCTGGACAACCCCCCTGCTGTGTGCTTGACAGCCAGGCTGTGTGAATGGGGGATTTTCGCATAAAAGGCAGGACTCTTGGGCTGGAAGTTAGAGTTGCCACTGGAACTACAAGAAGCGGAGAAGAAGATGGCTGCAGCAACTCCCGAGTCCCAGTGAATCCCTGCTGCAGTCCTGAGCTATCTACCCTTCAACGACAGAGAAGATCCAGTCCGGAGTCTTCTTCCCTTGAGCCTGGTGGGATGAACCAGTTCACCTTTCAACAGCCAGAGAATCCTCTTATGGGTCAAAATCACTGCACAGTGCTGTAGTGGTCCAGATAGCCATCAGAAGAACCCTCTCCTGTTTTCAAGGAGCGCACCTTTTATTCACCATTGCTTTTGCTGCGGCTGGCTTCATCCCTGGGTAGTGCAGATTGCTCCAGACGTCGTCCTTCTTGTCCCCAGACTGAAGCTACAGGAACCGTGAGTCTGCAGGAACTACCAGGAACAACTGCTGTGCACCAGCTTTTCTTCAAACGAATAAGGTACTGTGTCCATTTGGTCGTTCTCTCCGTCCGACCTTGAGGAATCGGGGTGAACCCTTTACCTTAACGAAGGCTTGTCCTTTCTTTCTTCCCTCTTATAACTTTTGCTTCCCTTTTGACAATATCCAAGTACTCCTGGCATCTTGAATCGTGAACTATCCTAACAGTGTGATCCTCGACAACAGAGCCCCTGCTCCATTTGACACTGGCGCAGGCCTATTGACTTTTATCTGCTTCTTAGAAAGTGTTCTCCGATTCCCTTGCCTTGACAAAAGTATTGCCTGTGATTTTATCCACTATTCCCTTGCTTTTATTCTACGTGCTAAGTGTGTTTGACTTCGGTTACATTTCTTCATTTCCATCACACTTCCCCACAAGGATAAAAGGCGGAGCACGAAAGCACACTGAGCAACGCAAAGCACATGAGGAAGCAGCAGTTCCAAGATGCCAGTTTAATATGAGGAGAAAGGCGGCAAGACCAGAGAGGGTTGCAAAAAAAGTTACTTTCACGAGCCTTCGCAAACGAGAAACATATGACCGGGATTTAAAGCTGAAGAAACCTGCATTGTATATCGCAGGTACCCGGGGCTCTCCCGTGTCGATAAGCAAGGCAGGGAGGAGCATTTGCCGCAGTGGTACTGTCCTTGGCTCCTACAACAAAGCAGCGCCAATAAAGTCAGCACAGCCAGTGAGTCCGCGAGATTGATAGCAGACCGGTCTGTGTTAGAACCAAAGTTGCAAGCAGCAATATTGTGTGGAGAAACCTAAGAAGGAACAAGTTACTTACCTGTAACTGTTGTTCTCCAGCATGGGTCTGGCATGGATTCACATGCTCATGAATATTCCCCGTCGCCAGGCTCGGAATCCTCGGTAAAGAAAAATCAGTATCAGTTTCGTTTCTGATCTGTCTTTCGTAGTAGTAACCAATCACTGATCTCTGCGTCATACTGACCACAGCCAATGACTGCCATCTCCCTAAGCCCCGCCTCTGGCAGCCATCTTCAGATTTGGTAGCACGTGAAGTGGCAGTATGACCAAGTGAAGAGCCGCAGAGGGGTAGGTTCGCATGTGAATCCATGCCAGACCCATGCTGGAGAACAACAGTTACAGGTAAGTAACTTGTTCCTTCTCCAGCATGGGGTCTGGCATGGATTCACATGCTCATGAATAAAAGAATACATAGCAGTACACACATGCACAACCACGGGAGGTGGCAAAGGCTCAACATTAAGCATTACATCCAAAACTCAACATTAAGCAATTCTTACCTCCTCACCAGGCTCACCTTAGGCGAACAGGTTGCGCAGCACTGCTTGGCCGACCCTGGACTCCTCCCTGGAATCCCGATCGACGCAGTGGAATTTCGTGAAGGTGTGCGTCGACCTCCACGTAGCAGCCCTGCAGATGTCCAGCAAGGGTACACCAGATAGGAACGCTGTGGTAGCTGCGATCGCTCTGGTGGAATGGGCTCTCGGACGGCCAGGCAGCGGTCGGTTTGCCAACCAATGACAGTACATGATACAGCCGGAGAGCCATCTGGAAATGGAAGCCTTCGAGAGAGCCTTCCCCTGATTGACAGGTCCAAAGTTCACAAAAAGTTGTGACGTCTTCCGAAAACTCTTTGTGCGGTCCACGTAGAACTTCAGCGCTCTAACCACATCCAGCGAGTGCAAAGTCCTTTCAGCCGTCGACGAAGGCGACGGGAAGAAAACAGGTAACACCAAGGGTTTGTTGAGGTGGAAGTCCGACGGCACCTTGGGCATGAAGGAGGGGTGCGTCCTGAGCACTACCCTCGTGTCGTGAAAAGTCAAGTACGGGGGCTTGCAGGAAAGGGCCTGGATCTCTCCCACCCGTTGTGCGGAGGTGATGGCCACAAGAAACGCTGTTTTCCACGACAAGAACTTCAACGGAGCTGAGTGCAGAGGCTCGAACGGAGGTCCCATGAGCTTGGTCAGCACCACGTTGAGCTCCCACGCCGGGGCCGGGGCCTTCACCGGCGGGAACGATCTGAACAGTCCCTTCATGAATTCTTTCACCAGACGATGAGACCACAAAGAAGTCCGTCCAGTGGTTCTGGTGTATCGGGAGATCGCAGCAAGATGAATCTTGATGGAAGCGTGCGCCAGCCCAGCCTTGGCCAGCGTCAGCAGGTACGGCAGTACTTGAGGAGCCGTAATCCGTAGAAGGTTAATCTTCTGTGCGTGGCACCAGACAGAGAACCTCTTCCATTTGTGTCCGTAGCATTTAAGAGTTGAGGACGCCCTGGCCTTTGCAAGAACCTCTCTGCAGTCGGCCGGTATGTCGTAACCTCCAAACTCTAACGCTGCAGGAGCCAGGCCTGCAAGTTCAGCGACTTCGGGTCGTGGTGGAGGATGGCGCCTCCTTCCCTGGAGAGAAGATCCGCGTCCACTGGCAGCTTGATTGGCGGGGACGCTGACAAGTCCAGAAGGTCCGGGAACCATATCTGCCTCGGCCACGCAGGTGCGACGAGGATCATCCTGCAGCGTGACCTCTTGAGCTGGTTGATGAGCCGGATCAGCAGCGGCAATTGAGGGAACGCATATAGGAACAGGCCCTCCCAGGGGAACAAGAAAGCATCGCCCATGCTCCTCGGCTGGGGAAACCTGCTGGCGAACCTCCCGCACTTGGAGTTTGTCGCCGTCGCGAACAGATCGATCTGGGGTGTGCCCCACCATCGGAAGAGGCGGTCCACTAGATCCTGTCGTAGTTCCCACTCGTGGCACGAGCGCAGCTCCCTGCTGAGCGAGTCGGCGATGGTGTTTTTTATCCCTGCCAGATGAAACGCCACCAGAAACATCCCTTGGGCGACGGCCCAATGCCACAGATCCTGAGCCTCCTTGGACAGGGCTGGGGATCGGGCACCGCCCTGCTTCCTGATGTAGAACATGGTGGTGGTGTTGTCGGTGAAGATCCTCACAACCTTGCCCTTGAGGGACGGAAGAAAGGACCTGAGGGCCCAAAACGCTGCACGGAGTTCCAGGACGTTGATATGGAGGGACTTCTCCGTCGGCAGCCAAAGGCCCCTCGCGTGCAGATTTTCGGTGTGCGCTCCCCACCCTTCCAGGGAGGCATCCGTGGTCACTGTCTTCTGGTGGTCCGGGGTCTGGAAGTCCATGCCCGCCGTCAGATGCGCGCGGGTGCCCCACCACCGGTTCGCTCGTCGGAAGCTCTCGTCGAGTGTGATCCTGTCCTCGAAGCTGCCGGTCGTCTGGATCCAGAGAGCGTCCAGGAACTCCTGTAACGGGCGCATCCGAAGCCTGCACAGGCGGATGAGATAAATGCAAGAAGACATCATTCCGAGGAGGGACTTGATGGACCTCACACTGGCCGCGTCCGCAACCAGCATCCGCTGCACCTTGCCCAAGATGGCCCTCGTCCTTTCCTCCGACGGAGAGGTCAGAAGCGCCACTGTGTCGAGCTTCGCTCCCAGAAACAGTGCGTCTTGAGCGGGCACTAAGTGGGACTTGGCGTAGTTTATGGAGAATCCCAGGTCCGTGAGTAGTTGGACGGTCCTCGCCGTGTGCTCCGCGGCGAGCTCCTTTGTCTTTGCTCGGATGAGTCAGTCGTCCAGGTAGGGGTAAACGTGGATCCCCTCCAGGCGCAGCCGCGCCGCCACCAGTGCGAGGCACTTGGTGAACACCGTGGGTGCCGACCTCAATCCAAAGGGAAGGGCTCTGAACTGGTAGTGACGCCCTTGGACCACGAATCTGAGAAACTTTCGGTGTCCCTTTAGGATGGGGATATGGAAGTAGGCATCCTCCAAATCCAACGACGACAGGAAATCGCCCTCCTCCAGTTGACCCAGGACGTGCTGGAGGGTGACCATCCGGAACTTCTGTGCCTTGATGAATTTGTTCAGTCGTCGTAGGTCCAGGATGGGACGCCATCCTCCCGTCTTCTTCTTCACGAGGAAGTATCTTGAGTAAACTCCGGAGCCCCGAAGCCTCTTTGGGACGAGCTCGATGGCGCCTTTCTTGAGCATCGCCTTTACCTCCAAGAGAAGTTGAGGGACGTGATGTTCCTTCCTGGCCACGGGGGGGGGTCGCGCGGGCACTTTAGAAACTCGAGCGCGTGACCCTGGGCCAGGGCGTCCAGCACCCAACCGTCGGTGGAGATGGACTCCCACACGCTGACGAAGCTCGCCAGCCGGCCTCCCACCGGGGTGCTTCGGTGGGGGCCCGACCCCACGGCCGGTTCAGTCCTGCTTCAACGAGGCTTTGCCGCCTTGTCCTCCTTGGCGACGACGGCGGGGTCCGCCCGACTTGCCTCGTCCCCTGTAGGCTTCCTGTGACGACGAACGGGCCGCTTGACGATAGGTGGAAAATCCGCCGCCGGAACCTTTGGAGGCACCCTGCTTGCCTCCGCCGCTCCGAAAGGGCGGCTGTCGTTGCTGGAGAACACCAAGAGCCCGGGCCGTCTCCGTGTCCGTCTTGATGGCTTGTAGGGAATCGTCCACTGTTTTCCAAAACAGGTTGCTCCCGTCGAACGGCATGTCCAAGACTCCTGTCTGCACGTCCTGACGGAAGTCCGTTGCCTTGAGCCATCCGCGCCGTCTAAGGCACACGCCGTTGCCCAACTGGCGAAATCCAGTGTCAGCGGTGTCTGTCGCTATCGTGATGGCGTGGTCCGACGCCACTTCTCCTTCCTGCAAGATTTCTAGGGCCTCCGCCCTCTTGTCTAGTAGGAAATCCAGCAGGGGGGCGATTTTGTACCACAACTCCCTGTCGTAACGGGCTACGATAGCCAAGGCGTTAGCAGCCTTAATACTCGTCGCTGCCAATGAGATGACTCTGCGTCCCATCGTGTCCAACAACTTTCCCTCGCCGTCCGGCGGGGAGGTTGACGTAGAGGCCGAGGCCCCCCCCGCTTTCTTCCTGGCCGCCGCGGAGACCACCGAGTCCGGGGTCGGCTGTGCCCGAAGGCACAAGGGGGCCGCGTCCGGGACCCGGTACTTCTTCTCGTACCGATCCCTTCTCGCAGGCGTTGTGGATGGCTTCTTGAGGAGGGCGAGACCCTCATCCCAGATATCGTCCAGTAGAGGTACAGCGAGGACCGTCTTCCTCTTGGTCTCGCGCCGTTGATAAAGGAAACCTTCCTTCCTTCTTCTCTTCCGGGCAGAGCTGGAAAAGCTCGGATGCCCTGGCGATCATGGCATGAAACGATCCAATCTCGTCGGGCGGGGAAGCCTGGGGAGGAGGTGTCGACGGGAGATCCTCGTCGTAAACCTCGTCGTCTGTGCCCGTCGCGGCTGTGTCAGTCCCCGTATCATCCCCACGGGTCGTGGACGGGGAGGAGGGCTGAGCAGGGCGCGATGGTTGAAAAGGGGGTGGAGGATGAATCCTTCTCTTAGGAGGAGGGCTTCCCAGAAGGGACTGGCTCCGGGTCCCCCGTCAGGAGAGGTTCCTCCTTTGGTGGTAACGGCAATCTCGTCCTAATCTCCGAGCATAAGGACTGTATAGCCAACAAAATGGCCGCCGAGTTGTCTTGCGGCACTGGTTGAGAGGAGTCCGACAGGCGGTCAGGGGCCCCGTCGGCACCCTCGAAGTTCTCGTCGTCTCCTACGTCGGGGTCCACCCCGACGGGCTGGTCGTCTTCCACGCCAACTCCGTGGCTTAAGACTTCGATCAGCGGTTGAGGCCGAGTCCACGATGACCTCCTGCCCCCCCTTTTTCTTCTCCGTCGGAGGTTTCACGGGGGTCCTGTCGATGGGCATGAAAGAGGACTCCCTCCGCGGTGGCAGGGAGACCCTGGGCCCCGAGGTCGCCACCACTGGTGTAGCCTCCACAGGCTGAGCCAGGGCGGCCGCGACTGTCTCGATAGAGGCCTTGGCCGGATGGATTAAGGCTTTCACCACCTTAGGTGCGCTCACCGCCTTCTCCTTAGGGGTAGGGTCACTGCCTCGCTCCCCCTCCGATGGGGCCTTCGAGCTCGACCCGGGTCTCTCCAGGAGCTTCGCCGGGTGCTCGGCCTTCCTCTTACCCGAGCCAGAGCGTTGGCTCGTGGTTGATGGCGCCGGGGAGGATGCGCCCTGCCTGGCGCCCGTAGAGCCCGACCGTTCGGCACTCCCGGTGCCAGCGGACTCGCAGTGCTTGGCCTTCTGTTGGACCCCCGTCGCCGGGGCGCCCTCAAAGGTCTTAGAAGACCGCTCGGACTTCTTCTTCTTCTAGCCTGACGGGCTCTTCTCTTCCAGCCAGTTGGCGAGACGCAGATGGCGGTCCTTCATGGTCCGCTCCGACATATTGCCGCAAAACGCACAGTCCTTCTCCACGTGCGTCTTGTCCTCATGCAGGCAATAGAGGCAAAGGGAGTGTTCGTCCTCCTTAAAGACATTCTGAAGCTGGCATCCAGGGCAGACCCCGAACAGCTTTCCAGGCGTCGAGCTTCCCTTCTCCTGGGCCATGATCGAGATGGGCCTGAGAAACTTCTGGAGTCTTCCAAAAGCGTGGCTCGACAAAATCTTCACCCTTGAGGGGCGTAGAAGAATCCGACACGGGTCCCCGTTGATCGGATAAAGAAACGGTGGAGCTTGAGGCTCTTTTGACCGAAAAAGAGAAAATGTTCCTAGGAAAAAACACGAAAAAAGCACTAAAGCTCGACAGCAATAGCACGAGGATCCCAACACTTGAACGTGCGGTAAAAATCTGAAGTTGGCTGCCAGAGGCGGGGCTTAGGGAGATGGCAGTCATTGGCTGTGGTCAGTATGACGCAGAGATAAGTGATTGGTTACTACTACGAAAGACAGATCAGAAACGAAACTGATACTAATTTTTCTTTACCAAGGATTCCCAGCCTGACGACGGGGAATATTCATGAGCATGTGAATCCATGCCAGACCCCATGCTGGAGAAGGACAGTGTGTGAAGCATATGTGACGAGCGACACGATTATAATTGAACAGCAAAGAAGTAACTGAACTTTTGAAGCCAAGATAGTTACCGTATACAGAGTGGTCTGGCGCCACATGGGTGTTCATTTGATGGTCTCTGTTAGGTATCCAACTAAGAGGTGGCAAATGTAAAAAGAAATTGTGAAGTCGAAGTGGTCCTGCAACGGGTTAAGCTAAACCCTGTGCACATTCGAAAGTCTTCGATAGTTAATAGGAATTGAAATTGGTCTGAGCCGGGCTGAGGGAGACTCATTGTGTAAGAGGAACGATTTGAGGACGAAGAGTGGGATCCAAAGTAAAAGGGATCTGAGCCCAGAAGAGGGGGATCCAGGGTGAAGAGTGAATCGCCTGAATTGGGTGCTTGTAAAAGGAAAGGAACTTTGTTTCTTTTGGTACATAAGGCCCTCTGAATCGAGAGACTTTGATAAGTAAAGAGACTTGGGCACAGAAGGCCCTGATGCTGGCAATTGAACTGTATCCTTGTGCCAAAGAAGCAAGAGTGTGTGCTATGCTCGAGTGAACCGCCTTGTCCCGTGCTACAAATGTGGGGGAAGGGAGAGCAAATACCTGAACGTCCTGACATATAATTTTGTGAACACTTTTCTTTTTCAGAAACACTACCCCATATTATTTGTATTTAGAGGTAAGGATTGAAATAGGTTTTGTTAGTATAGGCCCTTATATTTTGACTCCACTCCACTAGGACAGCATTATTATTATTTGATGGTCATAGCTTGCGCCCATCTTAAGATTTAGGATTAGATAGGTGTTAATCACATCCTTGTTGAAGTTCAATGAACATCCTTAAACTGTGGTCACTTGTGTCTAACTGTTGATACCATGCCTTCCTCACACCTCTCTTCGGAGGGAGACGCCAGGCAAGACACTGTTGAGTCTGGCACCTAGGAACAGTGCATTCTGAGATGGCGTTAAGCAGGACTTCGGATAGTTGACGGAGAATCCCAGATCTGTCAATAGCCGGACGGTCGCCTTTGTGTGCTCGTTGGCAAGCTCGCACGCGCGGGCGCAAATCAGTCAGTCGTCCAGATGTGGGTATACATGTATGCACCGTAGATGTGCCGCCACTGGTACCATGCACTTCGTGAATACTCTTGGGGCCGACTTCAAGCCGAATGGTAGGGCCTTGAACTGGTAGTGCTGCCCTGCACCACGAAACATAGAAGTTTCCCATGTTTCTTGTGAATGGGGATGTGGAAATATGCACATTTCTGGGACTATAAGTATTTGTTCAGACATTGCAGGTCCAGGATGGGTCTCCAGCCACCTGTCTTCGTTCTGACTAGAACGTTTCTGGAATAAACTCTGCAGCCCCAGAGCCGTTGGGGAACTAGCTCCATCGTCCCTGTTTCGTAGCATGGCTCGTACCTCTTCCAGAAGCTGAGGGATGTGCCGCTTCTGCCAGGGAACCGGCGGAATAGGAGGACACCTGCGTTGGATCTCCAAGGTGTGCCCCTGGGCAAGAGCATCAAGCACCCATCTGTGTAACGCTCACCTGATTTCCACGGAGGCGCTGGGCTGGACTGAGCTGTTGCCGTGTCTTCTAGTGTGACTCGTAGACCTCGGCCTTCTCCTAGGGCTGGTCCCCTTCTCACGATGTACCGGACGTGTAGAGTGAGGTCTCTGCAGACGGAAGAACAAGGATTTAGGAACTGGATTGACTGAACTTCTCCTTCCTCAGTCCTCTTATTCGAACCAAGGGCGTGGCTTGCTCACCTTAGATATATTAAGGCCGGGCTCTCCATCCTGCGTCTTTGCAGGGGCGCAAGTACCAGTTACTTCACTGGTTCACTGACAATCCTCTTGATTGCAGTGGTTGATGTTGGAAGATACCGCCGTTTACCGCACGAGCGGTTTCTTGATAGTTATTGGAGCACCCTTAATTTAGTCCCTTGCTCAGTCTCAGGGTGTCAAGATTGAAATTGTAGAGGAATGATGCGGCGAGCAGGTGAGTAGGAAAGATGACCGGTTGCTGTCACCCTTTCTAATGTCTCTCTTTGTCCTGCAGGTTTAGGTGCAATGGACGCTGATGAATAAGTGCCCAGGATCGTGCAAGCGCGTATGTACGAAGAAGATGAAGCGCGGTGCACGTAAGTAAAATGACTGCTGTTTGTTTCAAAAGCACGCCTTAATGTCTCTTTTGTCCTTGCAGATCGTTGATGCAGAGAGCGTTGCTAGATGGATGCCGGCGAACGTGCAAGCGCGTAAGTAGAAAGTTTATGGTTGGTTTAGAATGCGCCTTAAAATGTCTCCCTTTGTTTTGCAGATGCCGGCATGCAGCGCTTCTTGAAGTTCAGAACGTGCGGAGCGCAGGTAAGCAATTCAAGAATGCAATGCTTAATCAAGTCCTTTTCTTTGCAGATGTCGATGGGGAGCCGAAGAAAGCGGCGGAAGGCTTTGGAAGATGCCGCCGTATTTGGTAAGTAAAAGCGCTGCTCTCGAATTGAATTCTGCTAACCTGTTGTTTTGTCTTGGCAGGTGCAGCTGAGGATCGGGTCTCTAGCAGGTAAGGAATTCGTTTTCCCAGGAACTGGAGCTGAAGAATCTCAGGAAGACTGGAGCTGACACGGTGAGCGTCCTGCTGCAGATGCAGAATAACGCGAAGCACGTTTCATCAATCGGGTGTGGTTTAAATAGCCTTCTGTAGTGCTTAGGCGTCTTCTTCCACAGCCTCGCCCAGGTAAGAAAAGAGTTCCTGTGTTCTGATTCCAGGGAATGGCTCCTGCCCCACCCAGACAGGAAAAGTAGTTCCAGGCAGAGAAGGATCAGAAGACCATCGAGCTGGTAAGTAAGCAGCATGGTCTGCTGCAGGTAGGTCCACCCAAGCACTCTTAAGCATTATGAGCCCTGCGCTTCCAGCGCCGGGACCGGTCATCTTTATGAGCATGGTGCCACTGGCGCCAGGACAAGGTCCAAAAGGTCCCGATAGGGACTGGCTGGTACCCAGGATCAAGGTTATGGGCCCGCTTCCAAGGATGTGAGGCAAGTCCTGACCCCTTGGAAGCAGGGATCATGACAATCTGTTGGTGGTGATCTTTCTCCACTCGCTGACGAACCTAGTCTGCCGGCCTACTACTGGGGTGCATGAGTGGGGGCCCAGCTGTCATGATGCCTACCCCCGGGACCCAGACCACGCCTATGGCGCCAGGCTCATATGGAGAGTCAGTCCTGGCGCCATAGGCGCCAGGCTCATAGAGTAAAACTTACCTGATGCAGACCATGCTGCAAGAGCTCCAAGCTTGGAAGGGACAACTTTACTTGGGGACTATTTTTTACTCGGGCGGGGTTGGGGAGGAATACTTACCTGGGACTACTTTGGAGGCTATTTAAACCACGCCCGAAGAGCAGCACACGCTTTGGGTTATTCTGCATCCAGCAGCGTAACGCTCACCGTGCCTGCAAGTCTGCATCCAGCCTTATGCCACGCACGCCTCGAGTTTGGAGCTCCTAGAAAAAGGGAGAAAGAAGGAGAAAAGGTTAGAACAAGAGCAATACCTTTAATCCTTACCTGAATTCCCGATCCATCGCACCTTCGAGCTGGAAGAAAGAAGTTATTTTATGCGCGTCGCTTCGCCTGCTGCAGCGCCGTGCTGAACTCACCGGCCTTCGAAGCATCTTCACATTCCACCGCATCCTCCTGCATGTTCACGCCGCACTCCGGCACCTAAGGAGAAGACAAGAACAGCAAGGTGAGCTAAGGGAATACACAGAGGAATATTAGTTACCCCCCCATAGACTTACCTGATTTTACCACCGGGGGTACTATTCCTCTTCACGGGTCGGCGCAGCTTCCACTGCATCTTCGCCGAACCCCGGCCCCTAAGGGGAAACAAAAGGACAGCAAGGTGAAACAAAGGGACTAACAAGGGGAACCCTCCTCACCACAATAGACTTACCTGATTTTACCGCCGGGGGTATTATTCCCCAAGACTTCATACTTTCTCTCAGCGCCTGAATAAGGGAGAAAGCAACAAGTTACATATTGACTTTATTTTATGGAACGGTGTTGGAAAATACAAATCCTTATCAGAATACTACCGGTTGCCACGAGGAACTCTTCATTAGGGTCAAGCTGCAACCTGCAAGGAATCGGACAAGAGTGAAAGTCAGGCATTTGAACTCTTACGAACTTTATACATACGGCGTCTTGCCGGGAATCTCGGAGTCAATATTTTTCTGGAACTCACCAATTCCTTCAAGCCAGTGAAGCAACTGGTTATCAACGCGCCCCTGCGCTCAATGCAGGATCGAGAGCTCATCTTTTCAAACCATCAGGTGAGACTATAAGAGGGGACATCAAAG
This sequence comes from Ambystoma mexicanum, assembly GCF_040938575.1. Taxonomy (NCBI): domain Eukaryota; kingdom Metazoa; phylum Chordata; class Amphibia; order Caudata; family Ambystomatidae; genus Ambystoma; species Ambystoma mexicanum. Next base: position 816,356,136 of record NC_090929.1, read on the forward strand.
GCGATCTGTGGGGAGAACAGCGGGGGTGGGGGGATTTACGCTCAACTCCACGAGTGGTTAATTCCCTTTCTCGATTTGCAGAACAATATTCCTACGGGTCAAGCAAACGAAGCTAGGTGGGCCAGTGCAGTCAACTCGGCCCTACGCGTCACATTGGTGGAGACCGCATCCGTCCAGTTCCGATCGACGCCTCTGTGGGAGCCAGCTGAGGCTAACAGACAGCCTGGCCGGTTCAGGCTTGCTTGGGCGCCGGTGTCCTGGCCTGCGGGCGACGGCAACACTATCCTCCGATACCATAGGCCTGGCGCCGCCTCTGTAGGCTTCTTGCATTGAGGATCGGGAAGGATGTCTGTACGACGTGGACAATCCTTTTGATGACCTGCTATTTTCCCCTGGAGGAGCGAAAAGAAGATGAGCAGTGCTGTTGGAGGGTGCAGAGTGAGTGTGCCGTCTCTGTATCTGCTTTGATGGCCTGGAGGGACTCGTCGGCGGCCTTCCCAAACAGATTTTCCCCATCGAAGGGCATATCCAGCACCTTCGCTTGGACCTCCAGATGGAAGTTAGTGGCCTTCATCGATCCCTGCTAACAAAGGCAGACACCATTCCCCATTTGCCAGAACCCTGTCTTGGCAACGTCCACCGCCACCGTGATGGCGCGGTACGATGCCACTTCTCCTTCCTGGAAGAGAGCGAGGGCCTCCATCTTCTTATCGTCAGGGAGGAACTCCAGGATCGGTCCTTGTATGTACCACAACTCCGTCGTCCCTGGCTAGGATCACCAGTGCGTTGGCCGCCTTGATGGTGGACGCTGCAGTGTAAATGACCACCTTCCCCATGGCATCCATCCTTTCCTGCTCACTGTCCGGCGGGACTAAAGACGAGGACGGGATAGAAGACCGTTTCCTCATGGCAGCCGACATCACCGAGTCTGGCAATGGTTGTGACCTCGGGCATTTGGGTGCAGAGTTTGGCACCCTATACTTCTTTTCCAGCCTATCCCGCTTGGCTCAAGCTGTGCAAGGGTTCTTCATGAGGGCCTCGCCCTCTTCCCAAATATCGTCCAGAAAAGGCACTGCCATGATAATCTTCCTCTTGGCCTCTCGCCTTTGATACAAGAAGCCGTCCTATCCTTCGTCGGGCACCAGCTGGAATAGTTCGCAGGCCCTGGCTATCATGGAGTGGAACAAACCCACCTCCTCCGGTGGGGAAACCCTATGCAGGGCATCCAATTGTGGCGACTCACTGCCCGCTGCAACAATGTCTTTGTCGTCACCCATCGTCGTGGCTGTATCTGTTCCCGTGTCAGGGTCTGCTCAGGGAGTAGGGTTCCCAACGCGGTGCAGGAGGCTTATATGGGGGCGTCAGATGACACTTCCTCTTCTTCGGCAGAGGCTGACCGGGGACCTGGGAGACCACAGGTACAGGTGCCAGAGGCATTCTCATCTGGAGCTATGACACCAAGGTGTGGATAGTCGACAGAATATCCAAGGAAATGTCCCTCGGCTGAGAAAGCAACACAGGGAAACTAGACCCTGCGCCGTCATCGTCCTCGCAGACTTTATGCATGGACTCCTGATCTTTGTCGTCAGTGGACGAGACCGTCATTGCTTGGGAGATGACCTGGAGGGCTGTTTCGTGGCCTTCTTCTCTGACCCCCCTTTTTTCCTCCTTGAGGGTTCAGGACCGAGACCTGTGCCGGTATCTTCACCCCTTCTAGCGTGCCTGCAGACTTTGCCAAAGTCTCTGAGGTGGTGTCGCCCGTGGAGGCAGGGACACTTTCTGCGCCATGGGAGTCACCCTTGTGGGATCAGCGCCCTTAGCTGCCGTGGCAGGGCAGTAGAATTTGTTGAGAGTCGCCAACTGTTAGGGAGAATTCTCCTTCTATGGCTAATTTCCTTCACCTAGTGATTGCCCAGCAGCTTTGCTGGATTTCTGGAGTTTATTTTTTCCACTTGGTAAAAGTAGGCACTTTTTCCCACTCTTACCTGTGTTTTGCCATGTGTATTTCTACACATTTCTACACATGGTTGTGTGATCTTGGGCTCTGGAGCACACCAATCCAGGACCCCCCTTTTATTTTGTGTGTTACACAGCACCTTCAGTGCAGTAACACAGGATTGTCTTTGAGACTTCCCTCTGACTCCATTTTTGTGGGGCTGACTACTGTCCCCCAGAAATAGGTAAAGTTGCCATTAACTTTACATAGTCACTTTAAACTACAGACCCAGTACACCCCATCTTACATGGAGTACTGGAAAGGGTTAATTCCTACCCCTTTTTGTCTGTGCCTCTCTGAGCTTTGTTTTGCTCTTTTAACATTTAGACTTGGCTGGTGGCAGTGGTATCTACCCTAACTTTCCTACCGCGATCATACAATATAAACATGGTATTGTTTTAGGCTATTATATTAGCCTCGAACATAAACCCGCTTGACCAAATACTCTTTCTTTTGGCTCCGGTCGGGTTTATTCGCCATTTCTTTTTGTTAAAATCCTTCTTGTGTTTTACTTTGCGCAGCAAACCAGGTTTGCCTTCTTTGTTCACCGTCTTTTGGCTGGCTTCTGCTAAGAAGCCCTCCTCTTGGTGCCTGGATGTCTAGGTGGGCTGAATGTGAGGGAGGGGTACAGTCACCCCCTGCACAGGGTATCCTAGGAAACCCAAGTCGCACTTTGCCATGGTTGGCTGAGGTGGTTGTCTGGGCCGGACAACCCCCCTGCTGCGTGATTGACAGCCAGGCTGTGTGAATGGGGGATTTTTGCATAAAAGGCAAGACTCTTGGGCTGGAAGTCATTCGCCACTGGAACTACAAGAAACCAAAGAGAAGCGGAGAAGAAGACGGCTGCTGCAACTACCTCGTCCCAGTGAAGCCCTGCTGCAGTCCTGAGCTATCTACCCTTCAACGACCAGAGAAGAGCCAATCCGGAGTCTTCTTCCCTTGAGCCTGGTGGGGTCAACCAGCTCATCTTCGTCAGCCAGAGGATTCTCTTTGTGGTCGAAATCGCTGCACACTGCTGTAGTGGTCCGGATAGCCATCTGAAGAGCCTCTCCTGTTTTAAAGGAGCGCACCTTTTATTCGCTGTTGCTGCTGCTAGCCTCATCCCCAAGTAGTGCAGACCCCTCCAGACGTCGTCCTTGTTTCCATGACCGAAGCTCCAGGAACCGTGGGTCTGCAGGAAACTACCAGGAACAACTGCAGTGGCACCAGCTTCTTCATTGAATAAGGTACTGTGTCCAGCTTCGAGGAACTAGGGTGAATCCCTTTTCTTCTCATCCAAGGCTTGCCCTGGTCTTCCTTCCCTCTTATAGCTTTTGCTTATTGACAATATCCAAGTACTCCTGGCAACGTTGAATCTTGAACTGTCTGACTGTGATCCTCAACAACAGAAGCCACTTGACATTGGCACAGGCCTATTGACTTTTATTTACCTGTTAGCAAGTGTTCTCTGATTCTGTCTGCCTTGACAAAAGTATTGCCTATGATTTTTGCCCCCAACTCTCTTTGGTTAACCCAGGTGCTAAGTGTGTTTTGCCCCGGTAACATTTCTTGCCGCGGATACGCGTATCTTTAGTAAGACCGAACTGTCAAAAAGTGATCGCATACGTATTCCTGGTAACGTCTTTTGTTTCACAACACCGGTCCGTCAAAACATAGGGTACTTACCTTGAGTTATTCTGTGCCATGACAATTGGTTGTGTGTAGTGTATTTTTCCTGTGGTTTTAATTTAATAGAAGTGAAGTGTTTTACCAACAGATGGTTTAGAAATAAATTTACTTTTACTTTTCAACCAAAAACCTTGAGTCAGGGTTTGCTTGAGTCACAGTAATTGTGGTCCTTTGTGTAATTTCTACTCCTGCTCATTTGCTCTTGAGATAAGTCTGGCTGCTCCGCTACTGCTACCACTTTAACAGTGTAGTACAGGCTTGTACCAAAGGTGAACTTGTATTACCACTTGTAGTCTTAATTGTGTGCAGTGGTCCCTAAGGGCACTGCAGAGGATTCTGCCTAACACCAACAAGGTCTTTGCCTGTGCTGGTCGAGCATGCGTGGACTGCGCGGCCGCCTTCTCCTCTGTCCGTGGCTTCTCCGATTTCTCCCGTAATTTAGCCAGGTTACATGACTTCCTCTTTGAAGAGGAGCTTGATGGTAGGCAGGCAATGGAGGCGGAAGGTGATGCTGATCGCGCCCCTATCCACTTCCGGAACCCGGTTCTGCGGCGACCCTGGTGGACTCAGACTTGCGGATCTTGGCCTTATCCTTGTGGGCCCACACGGATAAGGCACCCTCAAAGGACTTGGAAGACCACTCCTCGGACCGGCCAGTCCTGGACGAGGCATGACCCTGCTCAGAGTACGGGTCCGAGGCCTTGGTGTCAAGCATGTCGCCAGCCTACTATGCCTGTCTGTCATTTTCTTAGAGAAACCGAGGCATACGTCACACTATACCTCCTTATGGTCAGGGTGTAGGCAGTAGAGGCCTTGTAGGTGCTTGTCCTCCACAAACACATTCCGTAGGCTGCATTTGGGGCAGGGCCTGAAGAGGGACCTTCCCTCCTCCTCCGTCATGGTCGGAGGGCGTGACATAGGCCCAAGATGGACTTCTAGAAGCTTAGATGAATCTTCGCCCTTTGAGGGCACAGAGCTTCACCGACAACGGATCCCTGTTGTCGGCAGATGAGGAAAAGAGCACACAGGCTCTTTGGAACAAATATTTAACAGTTCTCGTCGAAAACACGTACAAATCGAGAGCAAACTCGAGGACTCCTAAAACTGAAGATGGCTGTCGGGGGAGGACTGTCATTGGATGGGGGCAGTATGACACAGGGGACAGCGATTGGTTTAGAGGAGAAATACAGTTTTAAAGTGAAACTGTTTTTTCTTTTACCAAGGATTCCCAGCTTGATGACAGGGAATATTCATGAGCATGTGAATCCACACCAGGCCCCATGCTGGAGAAAGAACATTACTGAAGGTAGCAATTCATTTTTTTCCCCATATTCATTGTTGGAAATCCAACACACTGCATGAACTCTGGCTATTAATATCTATCTATTTCTTTATGAGGTAAACAGCCTTTTCCTTCTTTACAGGTTCTTCTCTATAGTCCTTGTATAAGGATACATCCACATTATATTCAAAGATGGAAACATCTTACATTAATAAACATGGAACCAGCTTATGTTGTTCGTGGTCTATAAAAAAAATCTCATTTTACACCAGATTTAGAAGTCAGTGTTCGTATTAACAGAAAGATTCCAGAGTTGGCTGAGGATGACAGAAAAAATCTTGGATATTTTTGCAACTTGGTGATTTGTAAATATCACTTAAAGATCTAAAGTATCATTTATAAACAGTAATGCGTGAAATGGTCATGATTTTTAAAAACCATGCAAACAAACATTCCCTTGTAAATGCAGATTTATGAAAAAAGGTTTACCTTCATGTAGCGGGATCTTTGTGCACGAAACATTGCAATGATGCCTTGTATCTTTTTAGAAAATGGATTATCCCATACTGGCAGGGCACTCTGTTATAAAAGTAAAGTTACAAGTCACAAATGCAAAAGAGAAAGGTTGATGATTTACGATGTGTCCCATCAGTTTAAATAAACAGGATTCTCTGTCAAAGAAATGTGTTACGATAAGCATATTGTTAATCTATTATATTCAACATATCTCATAACCAGACATAGTCCAAGACTTAATCCAGAGAAGATGAACATATTATAATAATCAAAAGGAGGTTTATACAATTATAAAAGTCTAGAGATCTGAAGAAATTACTTCCTGTTGATAATGTTCTTCCTGATGGATGAATCCTCTCTCCCACTGACTCATCTTCCGAAATATTTTCCAAGGTGTAGACTGGATTGGGCAAAAATAAAATTCCAGACACAAGGGTTTGTATTGCATCGCTGTGCCGGCTCTGCTCGTCTACAGTGGCAACCAAAGGGATGTCAGATATAAGTACATAAGCAGACCCTTCTGTGCCTCACTATCTCTGATCCACCCATTTTGTCCATACTGCGTGGGCGAAAGAATTGAGAACTGTCAAAGGTTACAAGCAATCCACTAGAGGAAATCGATGGGTAGGTCGATGACGAAGAACATTACCAAATATATGTAATTTGCTCTTCTAATTGATACATTTCTTACACAGATTTTTCATCTTTGGATTCCCAAATCCATACATTGAGAATTTGGAAGAGAGGAAGGAACAAGTTACTTACCTGTAACTGTTGTTCGCCAGCATGGATCTGGCATGGATTCACATGCTCATGAATATTCCCCGTCAGGCTGGGAATCCTCTGCAAAAGAAAAAAATCAGTTTTGTTTCTTAACTGTCTTTCTCCCATAAACCAATCACTGATATCTGGGTCATACTGCCCCCAGCCAATGACTGCCCTCCACCTAAGCCCCTTCTCTGGAAGCCATCTTCAGATTTGGTAGCACGTAAAGCGGCAGTAGGACCAAGAGAAGAGCCGCAGAGGGGTAGGCGGGAGGGTTCGCATGTGAATCCATGCTGGAGAACAACAGTTACAGGTAAGTAACTTGTTCCTTCCCCAGCATGGGGTCTGGCATGGATTCACATGCTCATGAATAAAGAATACATAGCAGTTCACATGCACAACCATGGGAGGTGGCAAGGCACAACAGAAGCAATCACTCTTACCGCCTCACCAGACTCATCTTCAAGCAAACAGATTGCGCAGCACTGCCTGGCCGACTCTGGACTCCTTCCTGGAATCCCTGTCGACGCAGTAAAATCTCGTGAAGGTGTGCGTCAACCTCCACGTAGCAGCCCTCCAGATGTCCAGCAGGGGCACACCAGACAGGAACGCCGCCGTGGCAGCGATTGCTCTGGTAGAAAGGTCTCTAGGGCGGCCAGGCAATGATCGGTTTGCCAACCGGTGGCAATGGGAGATGCAGCTGGAGACGCACCTGGAAATGGAAGCCTTGGACAGGGCCTTCCCATGGTTCACAGGACCAAAGTTCACAAAAAGCGGAGAAGTTTTGTGCAGGCTACATAGAACTTTAGCGCTCAAGCCACATTCACCAAGTGCAAGGTACTTTCAGCCGGCGACGAGGGCGGCTGAATAAATACAGGCAACACCAAGGGTTCGTTGAAATGAACGTCCGACGGAACCTTGGGCATGAAGGAGGGGTACGTCCGCAGCACCAACCTTGTTTCGTGAAAAGACAAATAAGGTGGCTTGCAGGACAGGGCCTGGATCTCACCTACTCGTCGTGCAGAGGTGATGGCCATGAGGAAAGCGGTCTTCCAAGCCAGAAACTTAAGCAGAGCTGTATGCATAGGTTGTAATGGGGCCCCCATGAGCCTAGTCGGCACCACGTTGAGTTCCCATGCCGGGGCCGGAGTCTTCACCGGTGGGAACGAGCGAAACAGTCCCTTGATGAATTCCTTGACTAGATGGTGCGACCACAGGGAGGACCTACCTGGAGATCTGGTGTAACGGGAAATAGCCACCAGATGCACCTTGTTGGAGGCATGCGCCAGCCCTGATTTAGCAGAAGATAGTAAGTACGGAAGCACCTGAGGGGCCATGACCCTCAAAGGGGGTGACCTCCTGCGTACGGCACTAGGTCGCAAAGCGTTTCCACTTGTGTCCATAGCACTTCAAAGTCGACGATGCCCTGGCCTTGGCGAGCACCTCCCTGCAGTCTGCTGGAAGTTCGTAACCACTGAACTCTAATGCTGCATGAGCCAGGCCTTCAGGTTCAGCGATTCCGGATCGTGGTGCAGAATTGCACCTCCTTCTCAGGTGAGAAGATCTGCAACCACTGGTAGCTTGATTGGAGGGGATGTCGACATGCTGAGAAGGTCTGGGTACCAGATCTGCCTCGGCCACGCTGGTGTGACGAGTATCATCCTGCACTGGTACCGTCTGAGTTGACTGATGACTCGTAGCAGCAGCAGAAACAGAGGGAACGCGTACAAGAACAGGCCGTCCCAAGGGAAGGAGAATGCGTCCCCCATGCTCCTCAGCTGGGGGAACCTGCTGACGAAACACCGGCACTTGGTGTTCATCGCCGTCACAAACAGATCGATCTGGGGATTGCCCCACTTGAGGAACAGGCTGTCCACTTGATCTTGACGAAGTTCCCATTCTTGGCAAGAGCGCAGCTCCCTGCTGAGAGAGTCGGTGATGGTGTTCTTTAGTCCCGCCAGGTGGAACGGAATGAGGAACATCCCCTGGGCGATGGCGCAGTGCCACAAGTCCTGTGCCTCTTTGGAGAGCGCTGGGGATCTGGTGCCCCCTGCTTCCGGATGTAAAACTTTGTGGTAGTCATTGTCTGCGAAGACCCTCACCACCTTGCCCCTGAGGGACAGTAGAAACAACCGGAGGGCCCAGAACACAGCTTGTATTTCCAGGACATTGATATGCAGCGTCTTCTCTTCCTGCGCCACAGGCCTCTGGCGTGAAGACGCCCGGTGTGGGCTCCCCAGCCTCCAGAGAAGCATCTGTCGTGACCGTCTCCTTGTATGGGGGGAGGAGGGGCTCTGAAAGTCAGTGCCTCCAGAGATGTTGAGTGCACGCCCCACCACCTTATCGCTTGACGGAACTCTTCGTTGAGCAAAATTCTGTCCTGGAAACTTCTGGACTCCTGGACCCACCAAGCATCGAGAAACTCTTGGAGTGGACGCATCCGTAGCCTGCAGAGCCGAATCTGGTATATGCACGATGACATCATGCTGAGCAGCGACCTGATGGTCCGCACCGCGGCGATCTTCAGTGCCAACAGCCGTTGCACTTTGCCTAGGATGGCCGATATCTTCTCCTCCAAAGGAGCTGCCAGGCAAGCCACTGTGTCGAGTCTGTAACCCAGGAACAGGTCATCCTGCGATAGAGTCAAGCAGGACTTTGCATAATTCACTGAGAACCACAAGTTCGTCAGCAGCTGGACGGTCCGTGCCGTGTGATCGACGGCGATTTCCTTGGACTTGGCCCAGATGAGCCAGTCATCCAGATAAGGGTACATGTGGATCTCCTGTAGTCACAGATGGGCCGCCACTGGAGCCAGGCATTTGGTGAAGACTCTGGGCGCCGACTTCAGTCCGAAGGGGGGCGCATTGAACTGCTAATGCTGCCCCTGAACGATGAAGTGCAGGAACTTGCGATGCTTTGCGTGTATGGGGACATGGAAGCGTCCTCCAGATCCAACGACGACAGAAAATCTCCCTGCTCCAGCTGGCTGAGCACATGCTGTAGAGTGACCATCCAGAACTTCTGGGACTTCATGTACTTGTGTAGTCGCTGTAGGCAGATAATGGACCTCCAGCCCCCGGTCTTATTTCTTAAAAGAAAGTATCTGAAGTAGACTCTGGAGCCCCGGAGTCGCTGTGGGACCAGCTCGATCGCCCCTTTCTGTAACATGGGTCGGACCTCCACAGCAGGTGAGGGATGTGCAGCTCCTGCCGGGCCACCTCTGGTATCCAAGGACACTTTTGTTGAAATTCCAGAGTGTGTTCATGGGCGAGAGAGTCCAGCACCCAATGGTAGGTGGAGGTGGTCTCCCACACGCTGATGAAGTTCGCCAGCCGGCCTCCCAGCGGTGTGCATGGGTGGGGGCCCGAGGTCTAGGCCGGTTCAATCCTGCTTTTAGGTCGAAGGCCTGCCTTGCGGACCTTGAAGACGGCGTCTGCCCCAAAGGCCTTGGAACGACCCCTGTTGGCTTCCTAGGTCGAGGAGCTGGATGGTTGGCAGTTAGAGGATGAGTCCCCTTCGAAGACTTCACTCCTGAGGAACGAAAGGACTGTTGATGTTGCTACAGAGTACCTAGGGCACGTGCCATCTCTGTGTCCATTTTGAGGGCCTGGAGTGATTAATTCACCACTTTGCCGAACAGGTTGTCCCCGTCAAAGGGCATGTCCAGGACCCTCGTTTGGCCATCCGGTCTAAAGTTGGTGGCCTTGAGCCAGCCACGCGGGCGAAGACCGACTCTGTTCCCCATCTGGCGGAAACCTGTGTCCGTGATGGCGTGGTCCGACCCACTTCTTCTTGCAGGATCTCCAATGCCTCTACCCGCTTGTCATCGGGGAGGAAGTCCAGTAGCGGAGCCAACTTATACCAAAGTTCTCGGTAATATCTATCCACGAGGGCGTTGGCAGCCTTGACCGTCGTTGCCGCCGAGAAGATACCCTTTCTACCCATGGAATCCAATTTCTTCCCCTTGTTGTCCGGAGGGGAGGAAGAAGAAGATGCTGAACCCAAATAATTTCTTTCTGGCGGCACCTGAGACCAATGAGTCCGCCGATGGTTGAGACCGAAGGAATTTGGGTGCGGAGTCCGGCACCCTGTACTTTTTCTCCAACCGGTCTCTCTTCGCTGGGGCTGTTGAGGGGTTCCCAAGCAGAGCCAGCCCTTCATCCCAAATATCATCTAGGAGCGGGACCGAAAGGATGGTCTTCCTCTTCGCCTCCCGGCACTGATATAAGAAGCCTTCCTTCTTCTTTTCCTCTGGTGTGAGTTGGAAAAGTTCTAATGCTCGGGCGATCATCGAGTGGAAGGATCCAACTTCGTCCGGCAGAGAAGCTCTGGGCGTAGGGTCTCCCATCCCACTGTCATCATCCATGCCCGTCATAGCCGTGTCCATCTCCGCCTCCCTCTGGGGAGAGGCTGGCATGGAGGTGTGGGATGCCTCCTCTTCTTGGTCGGCGGTTCCCCTGGTGTCAACGGGGTGGCTGGGGCCGGTGCCGTGGGTGGAGGGCCTGTCAGCATCCTCCACTCTATCTCCAATACCAGGGTGTGGAGGGTCGAAAGGATTTGATGTCCAGCGAAAGATCCTTCGATGGAACCTGGGGTGCAGGTGTGCTGGGCCCAGGGGCTCCACTGTCTCGAGGAATAGGGACGGCAGGATCAGGGGTTTCGTCGTCTCCATGGACGGTATCGTCGTCGCCGGCGCCTCCGGAGGGCGATTCCCCGACGCCCGACGTTCCCTTCACTGCCCTAATCACTACGGACAGTGGTATGGGTGGAAGCGATTGCATACTCGTTAGATGAAGAAATGTCCGTTCCTAGGAGACCTTCCCCCTCCTACCCCCCTTTCTTCGGGTCCCGAGGGGTCGGTCTTGGGCTGAGGTCCGGCATCCTCTTCTCAACAGGCTTGCTCGAAGCCTCCCTTCCTGGGAGGAAGAGCCACCCTGGCCATCGTCTGGGTACCCTGGGCCGGGTCCACCCCTATGGCCTTCGAGAATGACGCCACCACCAACTCGATGGAGGACGATGATTTGGCCTGGTGTGCCTGGGCCTTCACGGAGAGACCGGCTCCCTTGTCCTGCTTGGCCTTTTCCTTCGGGATCTGGTCGGACCCCTTGTCTGGCCTGGCCTGGCCTTCTCCGTTGCGGGTAGGTCAGACACTGTACCCTGCTTGGCCTTCTCCGGAGTCTCTCTCAGCTTCCCCAGAGTAGCTGACTTCCTCTTGGACGAAGGACTATAGTGGTGGCTGGAGACTGATGCAGACAGAGATGATGATCTCGCCCGGACCGTCGCGCGACCCGCACCAACAGTGACCCCAACGGAAGCAGACTTGCAGTGCTTGGCTTTGTGTTGGGCACCTAGGGGTGGAGCGCCCTCAAAGGAATTAGAAGCCTGCTCCGGTTTGCCTGATTCGGGAGAGGCCAGTCCTTGGGGGGTAGAGGCCTTAGCCTTCAGCCATGTCTCCAACCGTCAGTGCTGATTCATCATCGTGCGCTTAGTGAAGCAACGGCAAATCATGCAATCTTCTTCCTTGTGCATGGGGTGGAGACAATACAGGCACTGGGAATGCTTGTCGTCCGAGAACACATTCTGCAAACCACAGCTGGAGCAAAGCTTGAGGAGGGAAGCGCTGTCCTCCTCCTCATCTGACATGATCCACACAGGGTAGGCCTGAAGAACTTCAAGAAGCTTCCAAGAAGAACACTCAACGAAGTCCGTCCTTTAGGGGCGCTTAAACAAAACCAAAAAAACGGTCCCCGTTAATCGGTAGGATAGTAGATGGAGCACACAGGCTGGAATGACCAATAAAATAGAATTTTCCTATCAAAAAGTGGAAAAAACGCAGAAAAGTTTGAAGATCGAAACACAAGGACTCCCAACACATGAACGCGGGGTAAAAATCTGAATATGGCTGCCAGAGGAGGGGCTTAGGTGGAGGGCAGTCACTGGCTAGGGGCAGTATGACCCAGAGTTCAGTGATTGGTTTATGGGAGAAAGATGATTCAGAAACAAAACAAACTGATCTTTTCTTTTACAGAGGATTCCCAGCCTGACGACGGGGAATATTCATGAGCATGTGAATCCATGCCAGACCCCATGCTGGAGAAAGTAAGTTACCAGCATCAAAAGTAGAAATCTCAGGAGGCCTATGCTACGAAATCTTGCATCCTCCCCAGCCACAGAATCAAAGCTGTAACGTTTGGCAATCATGTGAAATTAGGTCTCGGTTGTAGCCTGACAGATGACTAAGACTGTAACACCTCGTGGGAGCAGAAGTCGCAACCAGCTAGAGGAACAAAGCAGATGACCTATTTGCACCCCCTTGTTGGCTAAAGCAAAGCAATAGGAGTTGCAAAAGTTAACCCAGAAAGAGAGTCTGTTTGGTCACATGTCTGCCTGCACAGCAACCAGGAAATCTCTAAAAAAAAAACAAGCCGTTCTTACTTAAATCCTCTGTACTAGAAAGGTAAAATTTGAGGGTCATCTTTGGAACCAGATAACTGAATCATTACTCAATGTTGGAAGTAAGAAGGGGACGGACGCTGGGTAAAACCTTTTCTTGAGGAGGTGAAATTCAGTTACAACTTTGGAAAGAAAAAAGGGGGTCTAACCATCAAAGTAACTTTCTCCTTGGAGAAGGACAAGTACAGAGACTTGACAGGCAGACTAGAGATCCCTTACACTTGCCTAGCTGAAGCGATTGTGTAGGGAGGCTGAGAGTTTTTAGAAGCAAACCTTAGTGGATATTCAAATGTATGACAAAAGCCTAATTTTAACTGTCACATGGCATTAAGGGCAAGCAGTTAATCCAAGACTTAGTTATACTTCCCACCAAAACTCTGTGGAGGAAAATAATTAATAAGGCATATTTATTTTTGGTATCCAGTGATTATATCAAATAGGAAATAATGAATGCAATTTTACCGAAAAAAATACTGAATGCTAAATATATAGGGGTAAGGGATTAAAAGTTGCGGGGGTGGGGTTAGAGGCATGGGTAAACGTGAGGGTTTGGGGGGGCAATTAAAAAAAATAAACAAAAATGATTCAGTATTTTCTTTCCTGGTAAAATTGCTTTAGTTGTTCCTCAATCCATTAATATCACATGGAACCCTCATTTTTGTACCCCCGTTATAAGGTCACTTTGCATCAGGATATTCTGTTTGCCACACGCCATGCTTAAACCATTGCCTCTAGCTTGCATAAACTAAAAGGGCACTCTGCATGTCACTTTTAGAAAAGCGCTTTGCGTTGGCGTGGCCAGCAGCGCTGCTGATGCAGACGCTCTGTAAATGGCCTACGATTGAAGCCAGTCATTATTGGCTAATGTAGGAGCTCTCAGCGACCGAGAACAGCCCGGACCCCTGGAAGAGATCCCAGAGGGAGTGAGGAACGATCTGATCGCTGTTGGGGAGTCGAGTGGTCCTGGAGCTTCAGCAGTTGTTGGAGTCCCATGGCCCAGCAACAATCCGACGCAGATCCAAGATGGCGACACATCATACTATGAGGAGCTTGGTGGGAGCTTGCATCACGCCACTGTCTGCCTATGAATAAGAAGCGGACTGTAGGGGGAGCCCTGCGGATACAAGGCCAGCCAGCGACATCACCTGAGCGCATCTAGGGGCAGTGCAGTCAGCATCCAGTAGTGATGTGGTGCCCGGGGGAGCTGTATCTCCGTCCCGGCGGGTGCACGCTGATACTATTCTCCCGTTTTCCTGGCGGTGGCTGTTAAGATGGATTTCTGAACTCTGACCTGGTGGGCAGAGGTTCAGGAGGCCAGCCTAGTTTCTTGGAACTGGGTAATCTTCTGGACAAGCCAGACCAATCAAGGAAGCTTGGCGGCGGTCAAGACTAAGTCTCAGCAGGGGTGAGGGTGACTGAAAGACCTCAATGAGCACACAGAGTAAAGGACACTTACAAATCACTCCCAGTCAGGTGTAGATATATAAAAAATACATAAACATTTATTTCAAGTCCTTTGAGTTTCAAACACACAAATCAAATCACAGTAAAACTTATTAGACCAACACAATCCCATCTAAATACATATATACAAGACCAATGGGGTCTAAAGGGTTAATGCACGAAATGGGTCCACAACCTAAAGGGGAAGGAAACAGGCAGTGCACATAGTCTTTAGCCCTTTCTACATCCAACACACTCCTAACTAAGAGGCAGTCAGATCCCTAAGAAGAGGGAGCCGAATACTCAAAAGTACAGGCAATGCAAGCGCATGCGGTAGTTCCAATGGGCATTACAGGGTCTCTTCAGGGGTGTGTAGCAGCTCAGGAAGGTGGGTGAGGCGATGAAGAATAGGTTCCCACTTTTCAAGGAGGGTCTCCACTTGAGGGCAGAGTCGATTCCAAGAGTTGGGAATAGTTTGCTAGTTCGCACTAGCAGGGGAATGGAGAGGGGCCCTCGGGGGCCACTTGTGCGTAAAAATGGATGGAGGCGCTAGAGGCCACCGGCTAGGGATGCGATTACTCACTGACCCCCGATGCACTCCGGAACAAACTTCGGCAGTTGAGTCCAATTCGGTTGTAGGTTCAAGTGCAGCAATTTGACGGCTCTGCGGCTTTCAGCGACGAAGACACAGCAATGATTCCCAAACGGGACAGTGGTGTTTTCTCCGCTCCTGTTTGATGGATCAGGCCAGTTTCCCTGCAGCAGGCTTCAGGGGCAAGAGGGTCACAAATGCACCGCGTATGCTCCGGTTCGGGTGCACTCGTCTCACTTCAGACCTGGGAATGCCAAGTGTACGAAATTCGGTGTGAGGGTGCCGTGAACACAGAGCTAGCAGTATACCAAGTTTCAAGGGTCTCCTCGAAACGGTGGCGGAGACAGAGCAAAGGTCCTGCATAAGCTGGTCAGCCCACTGGATGGCCCAGGGACACTTTCGAGAAGGCTTACTTGCAGGTTTTGGTGAAGGTGCTGAGAATAGTTGGTCCCACTATTCCAATGGGTCGAATCGTCTTCGCAGACCTACTAGGACGACCAGATGCAGAGGGGTACCACGGGACTACAGCGAGCTCCGGGTGCCAAACCTTCGAGCGGGCCATCAGTGGTTCCTCAACTCGGCTTCTTAGCTTCAGGATACTTGGATCCTATCCTTCGTTCAGTGAGAACTCCAGAGATGGACATGGTATGGCTGTTTGGGGGCTTCTCTTATCCAGAATCTCCTTCGCTCCAAAACGAAGAGGACCCAATGGGAGATCTGCTCACATTCAGGCATACCATACGTGGATCAATCACGGACCACGGTGGTCCCAGGCATTCACAGCACTCCAGACTCTCTGGCACCCAGGATGTGTATTGGGGACAGACACCCCAGCCCCATCCTGGAGGCACACACACAAGGCATGCAGAAGTCTGGGAAAGTGCATGCCCAAATAAGGACTGAACTGGGTCGGCTCGACCTGGGGAAGGCAAAGGGGCAAGACGGCCAAAGGACAGGACAAAGAACCTCGTGGCGGGCCATTTTAGAGCCAGGCCCCACCTACTCATGCCAAACGCAGTAATCGTGGTTTATCTGGCAGGAACGGGTTAAAAGTATATGAAAAGATAAGCTGCCACCAGTACTGTCCGTGACACATCTGCACATCTCCTAAAAAATCCTTCGAGAGTATCTAGGGCCTTGGGAAATGACGAAGAGATCCAAGTTTCCTGTACTGGAAAGTACATTGCAGATAAGTTGCAACAGTGGAAAAGGACTAAGGGAAACAAAGTCTCCCAGTACTGACTGTCTTAAGGGCATGTCAGTTTCCCCATGAAAAGTGAGCAAAAAGCCCAGAGGAGTGCAGCAGAAGGCTGGGCTCCTCTGGCAAAGTCAAACTATGGTGTTAAACAGCAGCAAAAAGTTGGGGGGGTCCACAACTGGAGGGGAAATTACACAAATTCCTAACAGTGGCCCACGGGGAGGAGGCAATGCAGGTCCTCACACGCACTCTCCTGGGGCCGCTCAGCAAGCCAGAGGATGGAGGGGAGCGGCCATCATGGAGGAGATTCATTCCGCCTTCCCACAGTGATCCTTTCCCCGGAGGGTAAACCGTACAGCGAAACTGGCGGCAGGTGAGGCTCCCTGCATCTCCTGAGGACAGCCGGTGGGGGGGCGCTTGGACCTCCCCCCTCTTTCCATCTTCAGCCCCTCTCCACCACTGTCCTCCTTTGGAGGAGCGCCCAGACAGACAAAAGTCTGCCCCTCACCAGCTGGGCACTTAGCAGAAGACAACGGCCCTGCTCTGGCTCCGGGCCCAGGGCAACCACATCATTAAGCCTCCTACAGGGCGCACCCCAGCAGCATATAATTCATGAGGGTCCCCAGCTATCACAGCAACCAGCAGGGTGGGGGCTGGTGGATACACTCCCCCCTTTTCTTGGGCGTACAACAAGAAGCTTGGGGCTCCCTGAGAGAGGAACCCGCTGACGGACCCCGCCCATCTACTCCCCCTGGAGGAGTGCGGAGTGCCCTGGGGGCGGCCATATAACCGGGAGGCCCGGGAAGCAGAGTTTTGGGATGCCACCTCCCCAAGTGCCTCTTATCACAGACAAGCTGGACAAGCTGGGCGGATCACTGATGGCACAGTGCGAACAAGTACGACTGTACGGGCTGGGACCCCACTTCAACCCTCGTCACTTGCTTTCAATATGGCAAGATCTTCCAAAGCCCATAAGAACATGGACATCTCCACGAAGTTACTACCGGCAGAGATGGGGAAGAAAGCGGATTCAGAAGCACCACCACATCAGGGCCCGGGTGGCCCAGCGGGGCAATTAGCCACCAAAGAGTACTTGCAATACTTCATGAAGGATATTAAAGCAGAGTTTTCGTAACTGCATGTCTGAAATTTCCACCAAACGGCAACGCATGGACCAAAGGGTGCTGGAGGTGGAGCAGCGGCTGGGGGAGATGGATCAGCAGGTCCTAGACCACACATCCACCTTGCTGGAAATTCAACGGAAGATCAGAGCCCTGGAGGACGAGAATGAAATCCTGGAGTACAAACAAGAGGATGCAGAGAACCAGGCTCGAAGAAACCTTCGGATCAGAGGGGTGCCCCCCAACCATCGCTGACAAAGACCTAGCAGAACATGTGGGAAATGTTTTCCAATCTCTCCTGCCACATATAGATAACCCCCAAACTTTTTTCTTTTTATTTTTGCATCTGACCTGTACTTTTTGCAGTACAGTGAAGCCTTAAGCTTCACTGCACTGGCCTTTGCTCACATGTTATGGGGAAACTGATATGTCCTTAAGGCTATCAGTACTGGGAAACAGTGTTTCCCTTAGTCGTGTTACTATGTTACTACTTGTGGTTACTTTTGCATTACTTGTGGTAACTTTTTATCATCGCACAAAGCAGCTCACACTGCAGTGCAATTGGGTGGCATTTTTGTTATGCCCTAAACTAACACTCAGAGGATTTTTGGTTACTCTAGATGCGCTTAAAAGATGGGCTGGTGGCAGCAGTGTCTTTCCCCCACTTTTTGGAGAATTTAATTTTCGCTTTACGGCGTTTGGCTACTGACTGTGGCTGCTAGTCAAACATGGTCGTGCCACGAGCTTTTCGCCTGTTCTTTTTTCAATCTTGTTGTTTAGCCTTCTTCCTGGCCTCAGAGGCCAGAAAGATCCTTATAAGGACTTGCAGTGCCCAGGAAAGCAGTAGCTTTTGGCGGGCTAATAGAGGGCTTTGTGTGTTTGCAGGCAGGATGTGGGCTGGGTCAGTCTGACCCTAATCCACATCTTTCTTTCTGTGTGTCTGAGTGGTATGCATCAGTGTTCCCGCCAGTGGTCCTGATTGGTCCACTGTAGGGTGTGTGTGTGTGTGAGCTAGTCCTGCTAGTGGGAGTTTCAGCACCTACCTTTTAGGCTATGAAGGGGACCCCTGCACACATTCTTCAGAGATCCTGGAGAAACCTGAAGGAGCCAAGTATCCTGTCCGGCTGAGAGACCCGCGAAGGAACCTGAAACCTGATTGAAGGAGGCCTGGCAACCAACTTCTGCTGCAGTCCTGGTGGAGCCCCGTCTGTCTCGTGATCTTTAGTAGCCCTGCGAAGGTGCTACGATCCTTGGAGTGGGGGGACCATCCATTCCCGACGTCTCCTCTGTGCCCAGCACAAAGTGCCCTGAACCGTCCTGTGGCTGACCAGCTTCAATTTTGGGCTACCGTGCTAGCTTCGTCTCCGTTCCGAGTTTCCGCCTGAAACTTGGTACACCCTCAGCTGCCACTACAACAACACCCTCTGTCCTGTTGCATCGCTGTGCGCGGTGTGCACCGTCCGAAACCTGCTTACCTAACACGAGTCCAGTCCTGAGAGGGGTGCTGCATCGTTTGTTTTTGCATTCCTTGACTGAGAGTCTTTGCACCAGCAAAAGACAACAACCGGAGTGAAGCTCGAACCTGCAACCCCTGAAAATCGAGGACTGTGGATTTCAGCAGGAGAAGCAACCCAGGACACCCTTCCTTTGTTCTACCAAGACTTGGGAAGATTCGGAGTAAGGGGGGGTAAGTTACAGAGCTTTTAACCTACCCCTATACTCCCATTGTAAGTCAATGGGCTTATAATAATCAAATTTCTAACACTATTGGCTTTGCCATTACTTGTCTTTGCAAGACGTCTGACTGTTGAGGATCATTTTGGGCACTAGTCTACATTGAACCCTAACTTTAAGAACCCTTAACTGGACCCCAGCGACCCTACCTACATTTCTTCCTGCAGCCTAAATTCTGTGGAACTGTATCCTGAACAATAGGGCACAAGGCCCCTGGCAATTTAGGGCTGGACAATTTTAGCTAGGGATCATCTCTGTGGACCTTTTTGGTGTAGAATACTTACCTATCCATTCCTTTTCAGGAGCATTTGATTTTTATTGTGCATTATAACCTGGTGAATGTATATATGTGTTTAGTTTGATAGTATTGTGTGATAGGTCTACCTGCTTGTATTCATTTTCTTATAGTGTGTTTTGACCATAATTAAATAACTGTATTTTTATACATCCTGTCTAAGTGCAATTTGTGACTCCCATTGTGTGACCTGATTGTGGACCCTTTACAAGCTCACCCCCTCTGAAGAACTTAGCCTAGACAGCCTGTCACTGCTACCTAAAGTGGTTTGGCTACAGCTTCCCAGAGTTGTCCCTGTCACAATAAAGGTTGGCCTGCTATACATCTGTCCACCAGGCCAGAGTATAGAAAATCAGTATTAACAAATTGGTGTACAGTAGTGGGATGACCCTTTCTACATAACATCTGGGTGTTTTGTGAATAGAATATGTATTGGGTACCACAGTGTAGATCACTGGTGGTGTGTCCGGATTATACTTACACAGGACACTATAATATTTGATTGCCGTGTAGATACAAGTCACCTACTATACTGAATAGCATGGAAACAATCACTTTCACCACTTTGAGTGCCTCAAATGTGTGCTGAGGCTCGACAGTCTCTGGCTTAAAAGCTGAGTTAGTTGGTAAAATTCAGGATTTTGAAAGAAACAAAGTTGTGCCTAACTCTTAACTAATGGTCCTCATAGTGGAGCTGGGGCTAGACCCAGCACCAGTAATGTCACTACTGTTACTCCAGTGACTGATGTTGAGGATGAGGAGGGAGAAAGTGCATCCTCTGGACTTCTGGTTGAGGCCTCCTCAAATGCTGAGGCATTGTTCAATTTGAAAAGAGACACCCTCAGGTTCAAAGAAAAAGAACTTTAGTTTGTTGTGGAAATTGAGAGGGTTGAGAAGCAGAAAGATAGAGATCACCAGCTGGAGCTTGCCAAGATTCAGGCTTCACAAGGTTCTTCCAAAGGATCTGGAGATGGTTCTAGTTCCTCTTCAAATCCTAGGTTTCCTAAATATCTCTTGAGTATGTATGAGGAAATGAATGATATAATTGACTGGCCTGTAACTTTTGAATATGCATGTGAGGTACTAGGAGAGAGTGATGCGGACAGGATTGCATGGTTGATCAGCAGATTGCCCCATTCTGGCTGCAATGCCATTATGGAAATGGCAAAGGCTGATAAATTAGACTTTGTAAAACTGAAGCAATCTCTTATCCTTAAGCTTCAAAAGACTCCTGCCCAATACTTGAGGAGGTTTAGAGAATACAAAAAGAAATAATGTATGACCTATGTAGGTTTTCTTGCTGATTCTCTGAAAAACCTCAGCGGCTGGATAGAAGACAATCAGATAACCACCTTTGAGGGTATGATCAATTTGGTCATGCTTGAACATAATTGTGCCTCTTGTTCCCCAGAGCTTAAGCATAATTTGTTTGACTCAAAGGAGTTCAATCCAAAGAGGCTAGACATTGCTGCTGACCTATAGGTTTCACAGAGTGTCGCATAATAACAAGCCTGCTTTAGGTAAGCAGGATGGAAAGAAGCAGAAAGAGAAAGAGGGTGGGGATACTGATAAAACAATGTCCAAGATGGCCCACAAAATGTTTAATAAGGGGAAGTCATCAGAATCAGGTCATGGTAGTGGTACTAACCCTCCCAATCAGGTAAGTGGCTACTCTAAGCCTCCCTATGTGTCAAGCGCCAGTGGGGCTTGTTACACTTGTGGTTAAGTGAAGACAGGAAGGGGGGGCCCCCAGATGTAAGGTTAAGACCTTGGGAGTCCACTCTGCCAGTCTGGCCTTCGCTCAGTATGAGGAAGAAGAGATGGCAGGGCTGTCCTTCCCTTTAGACTCCATTCCCTCAGAGGAAGAGTCTGAAGTTTGTCTAGATTCCTTGGTAACTCGCAGTGCTGGAGCATTGGCTCCCATCCCTGTCCTATTGCATAGTGATAATTCTGTTGATGATAGTGTTCAGGTAGTAGGTGTAACTACCTCTACCTGTTAGGAACACTGGGCCCAGTCCTACTGCAGTAGCTTCCTTCATGGTAAACCCACAAGTTCTTGCCAGAGTTCCTGTGTGGGATACTCACTTGGCTGGTAGGCCATCTCTTAATGTTCCAGTAGCACCTGTCATTCAAGCTGTGAATCGAGAAATAGTCAGGGTACCTGTCAATGTAAGGAGAGTGGTTCCTACAAGAGTGCTGGGTGAGTTGAGTCTTCAAGACTTAGGTTCTGATAGGCCCTCACCAGACTCTTCAAGCACTAGGTCTCAAAATCAGGCTGTCTTAGCCAAGCCTAGGAGAAAGCCT
The DNA here is from genome assembly GCF_040938575.1 of Ambystoma mexicanum. Taxonomy (NCBI): domain Eukaryota; kingdom Metazoa; phylum Chordata; class Amphibia; order Caudata; family Ambystomatidae; genus Ambystoma; species Ambystoma mexicanum. Next base: position 816,377,503 of record NC_090929.1, read on the forward strand.
AGGCCTAATGGGAAACCCATGGCCAGTGGAGTCGGAAAAAGAGGCAGAGGAAAGGAGAATATTCCTCCTGCCTTACCTACAACTGATGTTGAGGTAGTTGGAAGTGTCCCCATTCCTAGTTTGGAAGAGGGACCCCCAGAAAAACTTGAGTCCTATGGGCCTCCTCAGCTGCCTAGTAGACAGGTAGAGGAGAGCCCTAGGCGACCAAGAAGTATGGGCCAACAGAAAAGAAAACCATCATGGTTAGGCCTATGGAGAAAGGCATGCTTCCAATTGGAGGATTCTCCTCCAGTGAAGCAAAGAGTTCACCAGGAAGTTGGGTTACTGCAAAGTTAGCCCACATAGTTCACCAGAGCAAACCTTGAGAGGTTGGAGGTTACTCAGGTTGAGAGGCCCTTCCTCCTACAGTTGGTGCGAGACATTCCCCTTGTGATGCCTCCTCACCCAAGTCCTCTTTGGACACAAATACCTGGCTATGCTTATGCTTATTACATACTAGCCCTTGGCATACTGGCGGGGAAAGGTGGGTGGGACATATGGCGGAAAGGGGACTATGAGTACTCTAGTCACTACGGCAAGTAACTTTAATTACTCATATGTCCCGTCCCCTTTCCTCCATTCTTGTGGGTTATTACATCGAATAAGACCATAGGGTGGAGCCGTGACAACCTGTGTCATATCTAGGACAAAGCAAACAGGTTTAATTGAACCGCCTGCCCAAACTCAGCATTGCACCTGGAGCTGGTATCCAGGGAATGGTGCTTAAAGAAAGCCGATGGAGTGGCCCAGGTAGCCGTCTTGCTGATGACATCCCAAGAACCACGTCGCTGGAACGCGACAGCCGTCGCCTTAACTCTGACCCCATGAATTTCCTCTGGAACTGGTTTGCCCATGGCCGTGTATGCCTCTGAAAGGGCCAGAACCATCCAATGGGCGATGGAAGCCTTGGAAGGGGGAGGAGACCCCAAAAGTCACAAACAATGTATCGGACTTCCTCAAGGATTTCGTCCAAGAGAGGTCAAACTTAAGGACCTTCTTATGGTCCAAGGAATGACGGGCCTTTTCTGCCTCTGACTGCTGGTTCGGAATGAACACCGGCAGGCATATCTCTTGATTCAGATGAAATGGAAAGACCACCTTGGACAAGAAGTTCGGGTGAGTGCGCAAGACGACCATGTCATCGTGAAACGTGCTGAAGGGCTCGCACAAAGACAATGTCTGCAGTTCACTGACCCTGCGCGTAGAGGTGAGAGCTACCAGTAAAACTGTCTTTAGTGTTAACAAGCGGATGTCGGCAGAGGCCATCGGCTCGAAGGTTTGCGCTGTAATGCAGCAAGAACCACATTGAGGTCTCAGACCGGATGCGGCCCATGAATCGGAGGAAAAAGTCTAGAAAATCCCTTAAGGTTGGCCTTAACCACCGGGTTGGCTGCCGAAAACACATGCTCAGGGCAATTCTTGTAAACCTCAATGGCCAGCAAATAAGTGCAGCAAGTATCCACCTGAACTCCGAAACAGGCCTGGTATGCTGAAAAAGCCAGTACATCATCCAGAGGTCAAATGACAGGATCCAGACCCTTGTGACAAGCCCAATGGCAGAACCTAGTCCATTAGCTTTTATACTGGGATCGAGTAGGGGGCCTCCTGTGCTGTTGAATGATGTCCCAGTTGTCATCTGAAAATTGAGCACGCTGAAGCCTCAGCTGGTCAGGAACGTTCCTGACGAGCTGAGGCTGGTCCTGCTGCGTCAGGAAGCCCCTGTTGGTGATCGGAAGGTGGATGGGACGTGGGAGCACAACTGCAGCAGATCTGAAAATCAGGCTCTCGAAGGCCAGTGGGGGGCAATCAGGATGAGGCTGCAGCCCACCAAAGCCCAGAACTTGCGGAGGGTCCACTGGAGCAGAGGGGGTGGCAGGAATGCATAACACCTGCGACCGTGCCAACAGATCTGGAGGGCGTCTCCCAGAGATCCCCGACCCCGTCCTACCCACAAAGAAAACTGGGAGCACTTGGAATTCTGAGGAGATGCGAACAAGTCCAGGCCTGCGAATCCCCAAAGCTGGAACAGAGGCAAGAAGGAGCCAGTGTTCAACTCCCACTCATAGGTGTTGAACCCCAAGTGGCTCAGCTGATCCGCTTCTGTATTGCTGTCCCCCCTGGAGGTAGATTGCGTAAATCCAAAACCCCCCCCTACGCCAGGGCCCATTCCCAGATCGATACTGCCTCCATGTAGAGAAGGGAACAGATGCCAACCTTTTTGCTCAGGTAAAACATTGTATTAGAATGGTCCATTCTGACCAGAACAGACCTGTTCTTGATGAGGGGAAGAAACACCTTGAGGGCCAGGCCCACTGCCCTTAGCTTGAGCAGATTGATATGAAGGAGGGCTTCCGCCCTGGACAATACGCCATGAATCGTGTAGCCGTCCAGCCCCCCAGCCTGAAAGAGGGGAGCCTGTCATCACCACTAGGGTAGGCTCTAGTCAGGTGAAGGAGGCTCACATGGAAACATTGCCGTCCATCAGCCACCAGCGAAGATCGGGCAGGACAAGCAAGGGTATTGGGTTCCTGTCCGACTAAGACCCCATCTCTTGATCCCAATTGGCTGCCAGGTGGAAAACGAAGGATGCTATTGTTATGCCTTTTTACTTACTCAAACAGCTACTGAACCTATGTGTGCCTTTGCCATTCTGCCCTGAAATGTTAACTATATCCCTTCTTTATGCATTTCTGTGCCTTTTTGTAATTCGAATCCTGGTGTGTTTTAAACAGTTCCTCACCCCTGTTTTGGTACTCTGTTTCTATTGCATCTGTCTTCTGGCTTTCTTGGTTTCTAGGCCGCCTGGTGAATTTGTGCGGTGTGGTCCTTCCTATCTTCCATTCTATCTCTCCAACGGCACCATCTCCCCTATCTACTCTTAACTGCTATACTATCAACTACCCTCCCTCTCTCGTGAAGTCTGGAAGGAAAAAGCTTAAAAAAATAAAAACATCCTGACCACTAACCCTGGCCTACCCATTTCAGACACCTACGTCAGTGTAACTTCCAGACACATTTTCACCGATATCCTCTTTTCAGTCCCCTCTCCAGATCTTTGGACTCATTATCTCTACTCTCTCTCCCATCACATGTTCACCCATTAATGGTGGCACCAGATGGGAAGTACTCTTGACGGGCTTCTCATCATCCAGGTGTATCATTAATGTCTATCGCAATGGCACCATCATGGCTCAGAGTCCTCAACGCAACCTCCTCCATCTCCTCTTCGACCGGCGCTTGCCGTCCCTCATCAACTTCCTTCCCAAACCTGCAACTCCTTCTGCCTCCCTATCTGTCCCCCTCCCTCAACTTGGGTACCACACCTCTATACCCCTCATCGGAAAACCTTCAAAGGCAGTGACCTCTTGCAGCTAACCATGCTCAATGCTCGTTCTATCAAACACATGCCGATATCTGCCTCCTCCTTGAAGACCTCGACCTTGATATTCTCGCTCGTACCGAGATGTGGTTCAATGCCAGTTCAGTCACTGCTTATGACTCCCTTCTCCCTGAAGGCTATATGATCTGCTCCAAGCCTCGCCCTAACCGTGCTGGCGGTGGGGCTGCCTTGATTTTCCCTGAGTGGGTCCGTCCTTCCCTCATACAAACCCAGCCTTACTCCTCCACTGAGAGGCTGGTCTGCAAGCTTGTCATCTCTCCCACTTCCTCCCTGACCACTGCCACTTTCGACAAGCCACCGGGGCTCAATCGCCCCGTTGCTCTTAGAATGGGCTGATTTCTCCACCTTTCTCCATGCATCCAACTCTAAAATCCTTCTCCTGGGTGTCTTCAACATCCACCTTGACTCGCTCTCCCTCTCCATTCTCCCTTCTGGTCCTACCCACTCGGCTGGACACACTCTTGATGCCTTGACCTACACTGATCTTTTGCTCTCCCTTCCCCACTCTCCCCTTCCTGGTTAGACCACTCCATCCTCTCCTCTCACCTGGGTCCTCTCTGCCGTCTGACCGCACCTCCACCAGCTCTGCCAACCTCGTTCACGGACGTCCGTCTGATGAATTGAGGGTCAGCTGCTACCTTCGCATCCACCTTCACCCCCCCTCTACCCCACTGCAGACTCTACCTCCAACTCCGCTCTCAGCAACCTCCATCTTGCCATCACTAGTACTCTCGACATTCTTGCCCCAGTTGTGAGGATCCGCCCGAAACGTGCCCGAAACGTGCCTCCGAGCTTAACACCTGGTACGACTCCGAACTTGCAGCCCTGAAATTTAAGTGCAGAGCTGCGGAACGGAAGTGGCAGACCTCAGGCTCACCCCCTGACAAACTGGCATGTCACCTTCTCCAACGGCAATGCTGACTCTCCATTTGCTCCAAGAAAAGGGCTCACACATCCAGGCTTGCATCTCTGGTGCATCCAACAACATGACTGAACTCTTTAAAATCTGCAAGGAACTAGCCAATCCTTCCGCAGTCTCCACCTCACCTCTTCCCTCTCAGGCCCTCTGCAATGCATTGGCCACACACTTCACTGAAAAAACTGAGGACATCCTGAGCTCCCTCTCTTCCCTTTCCCACTCCCCTCACCTTTATCCCCCTGCCATCTATGGCCTCCCATCCTCCCCCTGCCTTTCTCCCCTCCTTTTCTCCTATCACATCCAATGAGGTCACTAGAGTAGTCCGCTCTATGAAGGTCTCCTCTAAACAGGTCTCCACCTCCACCTGTTCTTCTAGAACTATTTTGGACAATATTGACTCTCTTGCCCCCGCACTTGCTGATTTCTGCCATCACTCTTTCGCACTGGGTGTTTCCCCTCTTCCCTCAAGCACCCTCTTGTGTGCCCCCTACTGAAAAACCTTGTGGCCGGCTAACTACTGTCCCATCTACATCACCCCCTTCCTTGGGAAACTCTTGGAGAAGTTGGTCTTCCCCGGCTCTTTAACAAATATCTTGCTATGCTTGCACACCTCATTTCCACTTTCACCCCTCACTTCCAGTGTTATGTAGATGACACACAACTCTTCTTCAAACTTCTCTCTGATCGTCTCCTTACTTCCTCCATCATTACTGACTGCCTATCTGCCATCCAGTCCTGGAGTGCCTCCAATGATTTCAGCCTCAACGCCAGCAAGACTGAGATCCTTCCCATTGGGACTCCTGCTCGCTCTTTCTTCCACTCACTCTGGCCACACTCTATGGGCTTTGCTCCTTCCCCTTTATTGGAAGCCAGACAAATTGGAGTCATCTTCGACTCCTTTCTTTCCTTCCTCACATCTTGTACCATGCCAAGAAGGCCCACTTCCAACTCCACCTCCTCAAAAGATTCCTTCCTTTCCTCCAGAAGCTTATTGCTTCTAGCGCTGTGGTATTCTCTAGGCTGGACTGCTTCAACCGCCTCTTTCTTAATCTACCCTCTTCCTCTCTACGTCCCCTCCAGCTTATCCAGAATAGGGCTGCAAGATTTATCCATGGCCTCAAGCCCAGGGACTGCTCTCTCCAGCCCTAACATCTCTCCACTGGCTCCCGGTTGCTTCAAGGATCAAATTAAAATCCCTCTGCATCACCCACAAGGCTGTTTGGGGCCGAGGATCAGGCTACCTACAACTGGCTCTAACCAAATACTCTCCCTACAGATCGTTCCTCCTGCACCAACTCTCTACAGCGGGTGGCTGATCTCTTTCCTCCGCTGGCTCCCTCCTCTGGAACAGCCTCCCACTTCCTCTAGGTCTTGAGCCGGATCTCATCAAATTCCAGAAACTCCACAACACTTTCTTTTTCACCTCCTTCCCCCTCTCCCTCTCTTGCTAAACCCCACAGCCGCTGAGATTGGTGATCAGGTCCCTTGTGTGTCCATTGGGATCCTTCCCCCCCAATCACGTTCATCCTCCGCCAATTCCAAGCACTTGCTTTGGGGCATCCTATGGCCAATGTGATTATTTCACAGGCCTGCACTTACTGGCAGTCGATCACTCTTATCGAGAGATCACTGCCAGGCACTTAACTGCTTGGAACTTACGCCCAAGTACTTATCTCTGTGGTGCTCCTAGCACTTACCTCTCCCCCTCTCCCTTTCTCTCTGCACTTGCACGATCTGAATGCTCACAAGGCCTAGTAGGACTGCCTCTCTCGCTTTCCTCTGTTATTATATTTGCCTTTCGCTCCTATGTTCCCTCCCTGTTGCTCTGTGGACGCTTTGAAGCACAATTTACCTGACGTATATGGCCTTACAAATGCACAATAAATAAATCAGAACAAGAGACATTGTAATCCCATTGAAGAATACAGGTGAAGGCAGCCATCCTCTGTAACCAAGGTTCGGTTACTTTGGAGAACCTTTATGCTGGAACGATTATATTTGTATTTATCAACACTTTTTGCAAATACCAGGTTTAACACATTTCTCTTTGCATCTTGTTATTTGGTTTGTAGTGTGAGGGTCAGGATAGAACATTTGGACACAAGGACAGCCTTTGATTTCTGAAATCCTGACAAAGAAAGGCCCGTCGTACTTGCTTATAGGTAGGGAAACCCCCATTAGAGCTGGGTCAGAGAGATTGTTTTCCCAACCCATTTACGTTAATACAAGTCTTTAACCAAAAACATGACAACTTTGTGTCTGGCTTTCATTTCTGATCCCTCACAGAAAGCAACAAAAAGACAATATTTTCTAACATAAAGGAATGTGTAGGGTTACAGAGGATGATGTGCAGTGCTTGGCTATCAGGGATTTCTTTCCAATTCACTTCCACTGAGCCTTATTGGGAAAATGCCAGCAAAGTCTTGTGTGATGGCGAGTACTTGTTGGTTGGCCACCAGATATTGAATAGTGCATGCTTTTAAGATTGGTCATTACAGGTTACCCTCTACCCTCTCGTTTAGCCCGAAAGCAGACACTGCACAGGAACTTGGTCAACTGGTGTCATTCAATGCTATGGCATCGTACAGAACCTACTGACCCAAAGGTTACCAAGAACGCTGTGGACCAGCTCTGCCTTTCTAACAAACGAGAAGGAACTGTGTTGTTTATATCTGCTGCGAAAAGCTCCATAACATTGGGTGCTGAATATACAAATATCTATGCAACTATGAAACAATAAGATCTGCAACACTTTCAGGTGGGTCACATTGCTTTGCCTCTACCATTTCTACTTACCATACTGCAGTCAATCTGACTGAAGGACGACACCCCAAACAGGTTCTGAATCAGTGTCTGCTGCACATTTGCCCCTACCCATAAAAATATGTTCAATCCGTTCTCCAGTAGATAGATTTCACCTTTCGATAGGCGCTCCTCTGAGCTGCGAATGGCTGCGGGCATAGTGTCATTATCGAGGTTCACTTTGGTCTGTTAAGAGATTAAAAAGACAATCTTTATAATTAAAAAATTAAAAATGTTATTTAAAAAAATCTTCATATTTATAAATATATACACATCTTACATAAGATACACGGCAAAACATTTGGTAACAGTGTTTTAATATGTTGATTGCTTCAAATTTAACGTAGACTATATTCATTTTAAATCATTCTCACACCAATGAGAATTTCCCGATTCTCTCCTAATACGTCAAACCTCTGTTGGGCTTGTAAATCAACCAATGCTGATTTTTTGCATGCTATCTTTAAATGCACATTTCATTTTACCTTTTGGAAAGAGATATTGTCACCTCTGCAAAATAAATATCAGGTTTAATACACAAATAACTTGATTGTTTGACTTGGAGGGAAGAATGAGATTGCTGAAATTACTTCTCCTAAATTGTTTAACTTATTTATTGCCATTGGCTTTTATCTCATCACTCCAACTAAAAATGCGCAGATCTGCTTTGATCAAATTGAAAAATGGCATGCTAAATCCATGAATGAATTGGCAAAATACAATAATTTACTTTATCAACATTTTCAATTCACCCTCAAATGTTGCATTTAAGATAACGTATTTAACTGCTGATAGAGTTCTTAAACTAATGGAATATGTGTGTAAAAGATTATTAGTGCTAACATTAGGTTTAAAGCCCCTTGCCCCCATTTTACCCCTATGTTTTATGTCATTGTTCTCTTGTTTATCTACATTTAAATAATTATACTTCTATTATTCGATTCCATAATGTGCTGTATTTTACTTGATACAATGTATTCTTACTTGATGTATTGTTGAATTCTAATACAATAATGTAATGATTTATTGTAAGGCTATACTTTTGTCATATACATTTAAACTATTTATGTTCATTTTGAAAATCATCTTATAAAGATTCTATAGCAAGACCGGAGGGGAACATTATGCGTCGACTTCCTTTATTGGACTCATCGCAGCAGATTTATATCTTCATATTTTCTTTCCTTTTTAAAAAAAAATGAAAACATCAAAAACCACAACAAAACTAAACTGAAATGAACCACACATCCCAGAAACACATAGGTCCCTGGTAGATCATCATTCAACTTCCTCTCTCAGGGTCACACTGGTCACTTCCTGCCCAAGTCCTTTCCTCTTTCTTTTCGGCTCTTCACAAGCCAAGTCCCTCTTTTTGTTAGCTCCAGCACCAGGGAGCCCATTATTGATAATTCAGCATGTGGCCTTTGAGTGTCATTCACAATGGTTATAGGTCAAAGTTTCGAATGCATAGGATCGAATGACCAAAAGGTCGAATCAAAAGGACCAAACACCAAAGGGTCGAATTTTTTTAAATTTTTTTTTTGGGGGGTCCCACCCCAAACCCCCTTTTTTGTGGTAAAAAACACTTTTTTCCTAAACGGAAACCCCAAAAAATATATATTTAAAAAAAAAAAATTCAACCCTTTTCTTTTAGGTCAAATTGAGTCGACCCTTTGGCATTCGATCCTTTTGTATTCGGTACTTTAACTGGACACCATTCACAATGCATTTAATGCTCAGAGAGGTACAGCACTTCTATGGTTTCTGCGTTAAAATAGTTTTAGTTTTGTGGAATTTAGAGATTGTTGCAGCACGCAGCACTCGTTTCCAAATAAATACTGCAAGGACGGTACGCTGCAGAAGTGTTAGATTTCTTTGTTTCATTTCATATAGGGGTAATGGAGCATTCTTCACCCTCGCATGACGCAGTCCAGTCGAGCAAAGCAGGTTTCTGGCTTCGCCTCGGCAAAGTGCGCACATCAGGGGATTGTTACATCCTGCATGAAGCAGTTGCGCTCGCTCAGGCGCGTTACGGATATTGCTGCACAGAACAAATTTACTCCGTCGCAGCAAAGAGATGTTGCTGCTGTTAGCCTCCATGTGTCGAAATGAGCTACAGCAAAGTGCCACTCTCATAAAGAGGGCTACGTGAGCCCATAGAGCAAGTTTGTCGGCAGCGCGAGTAGTCCTCACCACAAGCCTTTTAACTCCCTACTCTGAGCGCAGAGGCAGTAGGCTCAATGCTCCCACCGGCCTACATAGAATAAAAGTGCTTTCCAGATTATTTGTAGCCAAGTTAGCCCATATTGTGGCGTCCCCTCTGGTTCTTCCTCACACGGGACAGAGGACATCCCATTCAGCCTACCTTATCCGGGCGCCCACGCACTTCTGTAGTAGTGTGGTGGCATGCAAGATGGAATCACATGACTGGGTGAAGGGAGCCAGGACCAGGTAATCATGGACGAGGATATAGATCTGACTCTTAAGAGTGTGTTGGGGGATTTCCTGGTCGATGCATTGGCACAAGGGGTGCGTCCGCTTTAAGAGACTGAAAGCCCTACAGTGCCCTTGGGGATGGCCTTAAGAACAAGAGTCCAGATATGGATAACAGAACATCCTCTAACCAAGGAAGTCCAAAACGCGAGAGAGCACACCTGTAAGAGGAAGGCCTATTTGACTCCCCCGTGTGCAGTGAAGGTGGGAAAAAGAAAGCCTCCTGATGCTTTCGATACATTCAAAAAGCTTAAAGGTGTTTTCATGAAGCGAGCAACCGTGCAGAGCCTCCTATTCAGTTTCCCAGGGGTGCAAAACATAAGGGACGACAATGACTCTTCACCAGAGTCCGGCTCGTCCCACTCCGGATTCTCACTGAGATCAAAAGGTGGGAAGCGGAAAGCTAAAAAGATGCGCTGACTGATATGTTTGATCAGGAATCAATTGTGTATCCCAGGTCCAATGAATGGCTGCCGTCACCAAGGAAGGCCTCTTTCATGACTCAAAGGTTACGCAGGCCGACTGACAAGGAAGTGAGATTGCGTATGCGATCAGAAAGCCCCAGGCCAGACCTACCAGGGAAGGTGACAGAAGCCCCGGAACTTGATCCCAAGATGATTATATTTATTATTGAAGGCCTTCAGAGACCTCAGAAACGGCATGGACCATGCCTGGAGGGGATGTCAGGAAAAGGTTTTGAATTTAGCGGGGCCAATTGTGAAAATCGTGGACCTGTCAGAAAGGGCCAGAGACACTAGGGAGCCAGTGGACTTCTGGACACTAGCGAATTGGGTGAAGAGGGCCTGCTGTCTTCTACGGCATGCAAACTGCGCCCGTTCATTCGAGAGAGGCCTGTTCTTAAAAATTGACTTGAAACTAGGGGACGTGGCCTCCTATGAGGCAGTCGAGGTCGCACATGGTCTCTTGTTCAGCGAGGCATTCGCTAAAGAGATGGGGAGACTTTTGGGTACCTACATCGACCCTAGAAAAAGCAGAGAGCTCCATGAAGAACATTTTCCCTGCCACAGTTTTTGCAAGGACCGGCTGAAGAGGTCATGCGTTCATGCGTCCGGTCGTTACCATTCCCAGAAGAGGCCTCAAAACCAGAGATCGTGCTACTGAGAGTCACGTCAACAGGACATCTTCCCGGCACGTGGGCGCAGAGGTAGAAACTTCTACCGACACCAAGGAGCCCAAGCAGGTGAGGAGTGGGCTACGCTACCCCTGGTGGGAGGCAGGATGTTTTTGTGTTTAAGAGATTGTCAAAGGCTTTCCAGCGATGCCTAGCTGCTTCATGCAGTGGCGGTGCTCAGGCTGGAGTTTACCACAGAACCTTGGCAGAAAGCCAGGCCACGCTAACAGTGCGGGGCAAGAGGAGTGCGTACTTCTAGGGAGAGCTGCAACAGTTAGCCAGCAAGGGCGTGATAGAGCGCAGCTACCGCATGTTTTTGGTGCACAGAAAGGAGAAAGTGAGGCCTGTCATCAACCTCAAGGAGCTCAACGGTCGGCCGGTTTACAGGCACTTCAAAATGGAAGGAGTTCATGTCCTCAGAGACATTCGCCGGACAGGAGTTTGGCTGTGTGGACCTGAAGGACGCTTACCTGACCGGTCCCAATAGCCAAAGAGCACCGCAGATACCGGAGTTTCTGTGGGGCGGACAAGTGTGGCAGTTCCGGTATCTCCTGTTTGGACTCGCCTCAGCATCCTGGGTATTCACGAAGATTATGAGACCGGCGGCTGCAGCCATGAGGGAGAGGTATTCAGATCATTATTTACCTGGACGATATCCTCATTTTGGCGAACGAAAAGCAGGCGCTCTTCGCGCAGATGAAGTGGGCATCTCATCAAAGCTCATCCCCGGCAGCACATGGAGTTTCTGGGTTTCATCGTGGACTCCACGGAGGCGACCTGGAACTTCCAGCTCTCAAAATGAGAGCATTAAGGAATTGAGACCAGCGCTAGCGAGGACCATGATATTGTTTGCGAGCCATAACGAGCCTTGTCAGTCTTTTAGCAGCCAATATTCAAGCAATTTTCTCAAGCCCTTTGGATTACAGAGCTCAGCAGAGTTTAAAGATCCAGCATCTGCACGAGGGTCTGGGATACCATCAGCCAATACCATTAGATCAGGAAGGAAGGTCAGAATTAGAATGGTGGCTCCAGAACATGGAAGCCTGGAATGGACAGACGTTATTCAGGGACGTGCCGGATCTAGTAACGGAGTCCAATGCGAGCAGAGGCGCGCAAGGTGCTGCCAGCTAGAAACAGGTGGCAAGTGGTCGCAAGAGGAGCTGTCCCTCCACATCAATTGCCTAGAATTGCTTGCTGGCTCATTTGCAGTAAAAGCATTCTCAAGGCACCGAGCAGAGAATTGTGTTCTTCTTCGAATCTTCGAATGGACATCATCTCTGCTGTGCGCTACATCAATCGCCTGGGAGGTACCAGGTCGAGAATGTTGGTGGAGCGGACATAAAACTTTTGGCATACTGCCTCGACCGGAAGATCTCAGTGGCAGCGGAATACCTTCCGGGAATTCAGAATGTAGTGGCGGATATGAAAGCACTTGAGGTGGAAATGAAGACTTTCTCTCCGGACGGAGTGCGTTTCTCGAACGCAAAAAGAACGAAGTGCCACTTGGCGGTCATTTTGTATCCCTATTTGCTGGAGCAGACATTATACGTTGCTACAAGTATCAAAGAGTATGAGGCTAGGACGAGCGAAGTGAGGCAACAGGGCGTATCTCAATTGCTCATTATGCGGAAGAGACCAGATAAGGCAGTAGCTGCAGCAATGATAGCCAGATGGGTACGGGAAGTCATGACCGTGGCTGGCGTAGATGTCACCATTTTTGGAGCACACTCAGTGAGGGGCACAATGGCTTCCAAGGTATTCGCAGCCGGGGCGAGCCTTCAGGACATTTTTAGAGCGGTTTATGGGTCCAGTGATGCCACTTTTAAGATGTTTTATTTTAAGCCGATAGCCAGCATACCAGCGTCCAATGTTCATAGCTTTGAACAAGCATAATGCTTGCCTCTAGTCTTGACGTAGAATGAAGATTACCTCTGCTATAGCGCAGGGAGTCTTGATTTCATTAAAGACACAGCTGCAAGCTTTATCCCACCCTTTCGCGCAAGTACTAGAAGGATTATACTGTGGCAATGACTGCCCGCTGTTTTGTTGTACTTTGCGTCTTGGTACCCTCACTAATTCGTGTTTTGTTTAGCAGCAGATGAAAAGAAGGCATGCTGAGCGCCAAGAGACAGAGGTGTTGAGGAGTCAATCTTTGGTTGACTGCACGTGCCGAGGACCTTGTCCGGATTGGTTGCAGTGCGGATGCGACAAGTGGACTGCAGGATTGGGTTTTCGTTTGGTTTGCCGGATGTCAGTTGGAAGGCATCTAAAGAAAGAGGAAAGGACTTGGCAGGAAGGGACTAGTGCGGACCAGAGAGAGGAAGTGGACTGATGGACTACCAGGGACCCAGGTGTTGCTGGATTGTGTAGTTCAGTTTAGTTTTGTTGTGTTTTTTGATGTTTTCATAAAAAAAGGAAAGAAAATATTAAGTTTTAAATCTGCTGTGATGAGTAAAATAAAGGAAGTTGAAGCATAATGCTTGCCTCAGTGTCTTTAAAAGAATCAAGTCTCCCGGTGCTATAGCAGGGGTAATCTTCATTATCCAACCTAAAAACATCTTTTATACCAAAATAAATGTTAGCAATAACAATAGATCAGTTAGTTTAATAAAGCAGAGGGTGTTATAGAGGCAAGTGCGTGTGTAAAAGAAATGCGCACAAGCATACCTCAGTGCATAAGAAACAAATAGAAAGTAAAACTAGGTCTAGCCCTTGGGACCCAAAATGAAAAAATACTTGGGATTTATGGAAGAGGCATTACATCTAAGTATTCAGCATGGTTTTGAAACCTTTAACCTCAAATCACGGCTGACTACCTGGCACAGCACTGGAACAAGGATGATTGATAATTCATCTACTGACCCTAGATGGACATAAAACATATCAGTGAGTGAGACCTCCATGAAACCTCAGAGCAGCACACATTTGCTTCACCCACTACTTTGTCTGTGATTCTGCCTGAGGGGACTGGGGAGTGGTTGCTGAGCTCTTACAGCACGAGCATGGAAAACAGGTGTGTGGTACCAGAGTTTCCAGATTCTCCTGTCCGGTGGTGCTAATTCTCAATCTTAGTCGCTTTGTACTCTTAGATTATTTTAAAGAAACAAAATGCTATAATGAATGTACCCTTTTAAAATAATTAGATCATATTTCAATTGTGGTTGCCCTCAAGGGGAACAGTGATTATGTACCTTTGAGGCTGAAGCCTGAACATAATGCACCATAATAAAATGGCTCTACCCCAAAAGCAATTACCTTGTTTCTTCTATTTTGTACTTGGAAGAGAGACCATAATCATCATTATTTACTCAGATAAAATACACAAAAGCAAAAAATTGTACAACGTAATCCAGATAATAAAATCACAACATAAAACAACTTGGCCAATGAAGTAAACTTAACATTGTAAGGAACTCATGGTGGCAACAGTAAAGACAGACACGTGATCACAGTTCAAGGGTGTTTATTAAACTGTAAATGCAGGGCAGAAAAATGGCCAATCTAAACCTACATCTAAGATGGGAGCAAGCAATGATCATCAAATGAAAAATAAGGTAGTCCTAATGGCGTCTTGTCAAATAAAAGGGCCTATACTAAAAAACCTATTGCCAGTCCATACACTAAAATACCAAAACAAGTGTGGGATGGGGTTCACAAGAAAGAAACAAGTGTTCACAAACCATAAGTCAGGATGTGGTAGCCAGGGGTCTGTCTCTGTTCCCCACGTTTTGAGTACAGGATAAGGTGGGGCTTTTGAGAACAGCAAACTCTCGAGCTTTCCCAGGCCGAGACGACAGTTCCGTTATCCGCTATCAGGATAGTCCATGGCCAAGTCCCTTTTCCCTTAAAAGTTTTTTGCCTTCGAGGTCCTAATGGATTCAAAACTAACAAAATAAAAGTTCCTTTTTGTTTTCACTTTGGGTGATGGCTTTTCACCCCTGGATCCCCCTGTTCCGGGCACAGACCCCATTCGATTCTCAGCCTCCTTTAGTCGGGTTCACTATGGCTTTCCTTGATTTCTTAATGTCTTCTTAAACAGTTCACAGTGGACATCCCTCTGTCGGGTTCACTCTTGTCAACTTTTGTTTCACACTCTTCAGGATTCCTCTCCCTTAGCTTTTCACTGGTTTGTCAGTCAAAGACTTTTGATGGTACAGAGGATTTAGCTAGACCCCTGTATGACCACTTTGACTTTTTCTTACAGCTCTTCCAGGGCCTTCTTGTTTCACTAGTTTCAACAAATGCGGGATCAACTAGAGTCTCTCGAGTAAGCACCCGCGTGGTGCCTGACCCCTCTGCAGCTGGATTTCCCTCTATATCTATAGTTCTTTGAACTCTCCTTCATTTGCTACTTAGCGACTTTCATTCAACACAGTTCGGTTTCTTATCAGCTCTCACCTCGACTCACAGGCTGTGATGAACCGCTTGGCTTCTCTTCCCTCTGGAGTCAAGGCCATTACCATGGTAGCAGGAGTCTTTCTCGGTCCTGCTTATCGGCGTATTCGCAGTCCGTTTACCATTGACATCTGCTGCAACACATGTTGGCTATTGTTCACGGTTTTAGGATTCCTTCTTTGGAGACTTTGCGGGCCAGGGACAGAAAGGGCAATGTCGCTTCTCTCCTCGTCACCCTCTCGGTTCTTGCCACCTTTCTCCCTCTCTTGAACTGCCGTACTTCATTAGCTGTCTTGTTGTGCGGTCTGCCTTGCTCGTTCTGTGCTCTCGCGCTCCACCTTTTATCCCTGTGGGGAAGGGAAAGGGCCGTCAGGTGTGTGTGATTTTAGTCAATTAACTGACTTTGCCTGACCCATGTATTGGGACATGTCAGGTGAACGGCTCTCTAGTGTAAGTCTGTTGTCTTTCGTGGTGAGCGAAAAAGGATTTGTGTTGGAAAAAGGGAGTGGGGGGGCAGTGTTTTTGAATATCCTACGTGGTAGGATGGGACAAAAGCTGTTGAAAGAAGGGGGATACCACATCTCACCCGTCGATGTCCCACTTCCACTCCCCGAGGACCCCCCATCCAGGGGATCCTCCCTCACTGGTCCACCCCCAGGAATTGGATCCAATCGCGATGGCCGTGTCCTGGCCACCTGGATGACAGACCCCCCGGGGACTAGTCAGGGAGACACCTCCAGATTTCTCAACGTCGAGTCAGCAATGCAGCACGATAGTATTTTGGTCAGTCCATCAATGATGTATGCTTAGGCAAAACCGAAGGGTGCAACATCATCTGCCTAAATGCAAACTTCAATCAAAAATGTACTGCGCACAAGTAAAGCAGCAAAGACAGTAAAAAAAAAACACATTGGTAATAAACTGGTTAAAAGTAGTACCTTAATTCCAAGATGGCTGCCGACACTAGGTAGACGTGTCGGCGGCAGTTCCCGAGCCCAGGCCAAGCACAAGGCAGTTCCACCACGCCCACAGTGCAGGCGGACCGACTTTGAAGCGGGGCAGACCCCTGGGAGTACACAGTGCATGCAGGGAGAGCGGCGGAAGCGAGGAGACACTCAATGCCAGGCAAAAGGAGGCTAAGGTGCGGAGGCTGCAAGACCCAGCGCAGCCAGGAAGGGGAGAACACGACCAGACCCGAGAGGGTTGGACAGCTGTGGCTGCGAGTTGTTGACTAGCAAGGCAGTGGAGGTTGCGATACACCAAGAACAGGAGGACCGCAGGGGAAGCAGTGAGGCGCTCGCCGGCTGAGATCCACACTTTGGAGAACGGCAGAGCTGGTTCCCAAGGGAAGAGCAGTGGAGATACTGAGGAAGGCTAGCATCCGACCCAGCAACCACGCAAGATCGGGCTGACACGGAGGGGCAGACGAGCTGGCCGAGAGGAGCGGCATCAAACGGAAGGAAGAAGGGCCCCCCCAGTGGAACGCTAACGCATTGAGTCGGAGGGAGGGGCAATTCCCGACCAGACCCAAGGGACCAGTGCGCAGAGTAGCACCCCGAAAAAGGGGCGCGCACAGCACCCCAGAGCCCCAGACCTTAACCCCACACGCCCCCAAAACAGGGACAAGTAGTGGAGGAGAGGAGAGGAGAGCCCAGGGCACCGGGACCAGGCCGCAGTAGAGAAGGAGGAGAAGAAAGCCCAAGGAATTGGGATCGGGCCCCATCAGCGAGGCCTCTCCAGATGCCAGGGACTGGGGGCAGTCCTCGGCCAACACGGTAGAGGCACAGAGCCCCAAATTGGGGCAGGGAGAACATACCGGAGCCCCCGGTCTGGCCCCCAGGCCTTGGAGAATGCCGGCAGGGCGAGGAAAGGAGGGCATAAGGATCGAGGAGAGAGAGTTGGGCCAGGCCCAGGCAGGGGGAGAACATACAGGCCCCACGGGTCTGGGGGAAGCCAGAGGACATTACTCCCAGGGCTGGAACGCCTAGGAACATAAAAATAAACAGCCCAGAGACAGGGCGAAAGACAGGGGACAAAGTAAGTAGAAGAGGAGGCGAAGGCCCTCACACATTAAGGAAAAAGGGAAAAAAACAAATAGCATTAATTATCGAAGAGGCCCACAGCCTAATCTTAAAGGATAACTCAGGAAGGAAGGAAGGGGCAGGGGCTCAGGGGTATAAATGACTTAAAAAGCAAAGGGCAGAGGTACAAAAGCTGCCCCCACCACAGGGGATACACTGGGCACCCTCCCAACAATACTAACAGTCTTAGAAACAAGAAACTTGGGAAAGAATAACCCGGACCGTCCGATGGAGCGCAAGTACCCCGCAGCAGGAGAGCTATCGGCACCGATATCCAGACAAGACTTCCATGGGAAAATTCTCTCCCTCCAGACGACTTTGGCTAAAACCTTTCAAGAACAATTCCAGCTAATGTGTTCTGACCTCAACTCCG
Source organism: Ambystoma mexicanum (assembly GCF_040938575.1). Lineage (NCBI taxonomy): Eukaryota > Metazoa > Chordata > Amphibia > Caudata > Ambystomatidae > Ambystoma > Ambystoma mexicanum. The sequence continues at coordinate 816,395,137 of NC_090929.1, forward strand.
CGCTGATGGAAATGAGGCAGGATGTGGGCCAGTTAGGGGAAAGGACGGACATACTTGAAAGAGGCCTGCAGGAGGTGGACAAAGAGACCACAGCAAATAGCGACGCCATAGAACGCCTAAACGTGGAAATGCAGAACTTGCAAGTTGCAAATGGAGGACATGGAAAACAGGTCACAGAGAATTAACATTAGAATAACATTTCTGCCGGAGTCGGTTCAAGACAGAGAACTGAGGGAGGCGACACAAAAGATCTTTGCAGACCTGCTGGGAGGAGTAGACCGAGAGACAATTGAGTTGGATCGGACCCATAGAGTGGGCCGTCAAAATAAGGGCCCCAATGCGAAGCCCCAAGACATCCTGGCGGCTTTCGCGAAGTACGGCCAAAAAGAAGCAGCCTTGAGGGCTGCTAGGTTACAGGAGCCGGTACTATATAGGGGCCACCAGATTACATTATACCAAGACTTGGCATATTGCGCACTAATTAAGTGATGCCAAATGGGCACAATCGTCAAGGATCTGAACAAAAGAGGCATCAGGTACAAGTGTACCTTTCCCTTTGGACTGGTGTTCGAGTGGGAAGGGATACAAAAGTGAGTAGTCTCACCTCAGGAGGCAGCAGGCATATTACACCTGGATCTGGGACACGGCCAGCTGGGAGAAACGCCCTCCCCATCTGAGAAAAGAACGAGGCTTAGACCATGGGAGTTGTCGACGGCGGGGAAGAGGTGCAGAAGGAGAGTGTCACTAAGAGGCCCGCGTCAGAAAGGGGGAGAGGAGTCTAAAGGTGTAGGGGGAAATTAAGGATAGCGGAGGCAACGATGAGCCCACAAGCATTAGCAGCAAAGGGGGTGGAGGACAAACAGGTTTAACTAAGGGCAAAGGGACACTGGGAGCGCAAACATGTTGGAACCAGACAGGGTGGATAAGCCCGGGGGGCACGGGGGCTGCGAGAGTGGGGACGGAGAGGAAGGAGAAGTGGGGTTCATCCCGAAGTTAGGGTCTGGGATGCGGGGGGTGGCGTGGGGAGTGTCGGGTGGAGCAGGAAGGCAGCAGGGGGTGAGGGGGAGAAGACAGAGAGAGGACCAAGGGGGGTCACTAACCATACAGCATAGGGGCTGAACTCGGAGGTGACTTGGAGCAGGGACTACTAACGTGGGGAGAAGAAATTGGTGTGGAGCATGGGAAAGGGATAAAGGGGAAGGGATAATGAGGAAGATACGGCTATCCGCCAATTCAAATGGCTAACCCATAATGTGAGAGGGCTCAACAGCCCTAAAAAAAAAAGAAGTTGGAGAGATTTACTAGAGGGGCAGGACCAGATGTTTTGGCACTACAGGAAACCCACCTCCTAAAAAAGGACCAAGAGCGACTCAAATTAAGAGGCTTCTCCCAGGTATTTTTTCCATCAGGCCCGAGGAAAACAGGGGGAGTTGCATTAGCCATTAAAACCAGTATGGACTTCAGAGTTTCTGATACGATAAGGGAGAGAGATATACATTAATAAGAGGGGAATGTAAGGGAATAGCATACGCCATGGCATCAGTATATGCACCCAACACTGGCCAGTAAATATTTTTGAGGGGTCTCCTAGAGGTGCTGGAGGTCTTCGCGAATGGACACATAATTCTGATGGGGGATCTCAACATGGCGTGGCATAGGAGTCGGGACAGGACGGCCCTGGGAGGACCAGGAGGTGGAGCAGTAGCATCCGCCCAATTGGAGGATAGATTTGAGAGCGAGGGACTGAGGGATGTCTGGAGGGCACTGAAGGGGGAACAGGAGGGATATACTTTCCTCTCTGGGGTTCATGTTTCACAATCTAGAATTGATTATATATGGGTATCAGCGAACCTACTGGTGAAAGTGGAGGAGGAGGAGGTGGGCCCTTTGGGGACAGCCGACCAGAAGATAGTGTCAAGGAAAATGAACCTGCAGGGACGGACATCGGGCATATGGAGGTGGAAGAACCCGGGGGAGCTGCTCAGGGACCCAGTGACCTCCAAATTGCATGCCAAGGGGTGAATTCCTTGTACTGGGCCCTGGTGGCTTTGCTGCTGGCGCCCTGTATGATCTCCAGATTGGCCTGTGAGAGGCTAAGGTGCCGAAGCATTACCTGCTCAGGTACCACGCTGCGGGGGCTAGTTTCCCTGGTGCAGGGTGGATCACTCTGCCCCCCCCCCTCCTGCTGCACCAGATGATGTGCTGGGCCCGTCGGAAGGTGAATCGGGGGCACCTCCAAGAGGCTGAGAAGCTCTTAAAACCGTGGCCTGGCCGGCCACCATGGAGCCATCAGAATAATGAGGAGTCGGCGAGACTCCTTGATTTTGCAAATTACCCTGTGGGTCAGGGGAGTGGGCGAAAACGCGTAGGTTTTCATGCTGGTCCACTGGAGGTGAAATGCGTCGCCCAGAGAGCCGGGGCCCTGACATTGCCAAGATGTGAACTGGGGGCATTTCCTGTTGTGCCAGGTGGCAAAGATCCATGTGGGGGTGACCCCACCTGTTGAAGATCTCCTGAATAACGAGGTTGTTTAGCTGCCACTCGCAATTGTCCGCTCCCAGCCTGCTGAGCCTGTCCGCCTCTAGGTTGGATTCCCCAGGGAGGTGGACTGCCGAGAGGTGAATGTTGTTTTCCAGGGCCCAATCCCACATGCTCATCGCCAGCCTGCACAGACGAGGGGATCTGGTGCCTTCCTGCTTGTTGACGTAGTACATGCTGGTTGAGTTGTCTGTCTGGATGAGGACAGCCATGCCCTTGAGAAGTGGTAGGAATGTTCTGAGCGCTAGCCATATGGCGTTTAGCTCCAACCAATTGATGTGGTATTCCTGCCCTTGTCTAGTGCAGGTGCAGTGTATCGAGAGATCATCCAGGGTGGCACCCCAGCTCTCACGAGAGGAGTCTGGTGATGGTGGCCTGCAGAGGGGGTGGCCGAAAAGCCTTCCCCGTCCGTAGGCTGCAGTCCATGGACCACCAGGTTAGATCTGGGTGGAGAGATGGAGGAACGTTGATGATCTTGGATTGCGCGCCTCGCTCCTTATTCTATGGGGCTATGAAGTGCAGCTGAATCCTTCTCATCCTTAGACTTGTGTGCGGTATGGCTAACAGGACCGCTGCCAGTAGATCAAGGAGATGTTGCGATCACCATGCCGAGATTGCCTCTCTGCTGAGGAAGTGGGAGGTGGCCCTCTTGATGGCAGAGATTTTGTCCTCCGACGGGAAGACCCTCTCGGAGCACGTGTCCCAAATGAGTCACAGGAATGTCAGTCTGCCTAGGCTACAGCTGTGACTTCTTGAGGTTGAGTGAGAAGCCCAGACCGTGCACTGTGTTCATAAGTGCATGGGAAAAGTGGCGAACCGCTTCCGGTGATGTAGCCCTGACGAGCCATTCGTCGATGTATGGGTAGATGTGGGGGTCCTGCTCTCTGAAGAGGGCCGCCACGGCGCTCATGAGTCTGGTAAAGACACTGGGGGCCGAGTTGAGGCCAAATGGAAGGACTTTGTATTGGAAATGGTAGCCCATGATCCTGAACCGTAGGAAAGAACGATGGGGTTGCCAAATCGGGACGTGTAGGTACGCGTCCTTCAGGTCCGGGGAGCACAACCAGTCTCCCTTGTCCTATGTCTCTGCTATCAAGGCTGGCGTAACCATCTTGAATTTTTGCAGGGGTAGGGAGAGGTTGAGAGTGGACAGGTCCAGCACAACTCTCGGGCCCACCTGGTTCTTCTTCTGAATGGCAAAAATTCTGGAGTAGAAGCCAAAGCCTAGCTGGGTGGCTGGGACTTCCTTCACTGCCTGACTCTCTATGAGCAACAAGGATCTCCGCCAAAAGAGTTGCTGTTCCAACCTGTGGGAGTGGAGGGGAGGAGAGGCTGGGATAGGTAGCTGGTTCCCCGAGGATACTACGGAGAGGATCCAGGGGTCCGCGAAATTCTGGTGCCAGAATTGTGCATGGAGTGCAAGCCTGCCCCCCATCGGAGACATCTGGACCCGAAGGGGCATGTCATGCCTTCTTTCCCTCAGAGGCTGAGGAGGGGGACTGGAAAAAGCCTGTACTCCCCCCCCCCGCCCCCTCCCTTTTTTTGTTGTTTGCGCCGGTTCTGAGACAGCGAGCGGTCCGGCAGCCTGGATCTGCGTTCCTGGAAGCCACGGAACCCTCCATATGTATGACCCTTTTCTGAGCACTGCTGAGATTGGGTGTACGATTTAGGCGTGGTCTTTGTAAGAATGGATGAAGACTTCGCCGTTTGTGAGCTGCTGTTCTTCTTGTCCAGCTAGAGGAGTGGAAGAGGTCCCCCCTCGAACGGTAGATCTAGAATGTGCTCCTGGACATGTGGGTTGAATTTCGTTGCCCGGAGCCAGGCTGTTCTCATGTCCGTGGCAATGCAGCTGGCACAGCCTGAGGTATCAATATGAGCCACTGTGGATTCCATGAGGTCATGTGCCACGAGCTTGGCTTCCGCTAGCCCCGCCTTAAAGCGTGATTTGTGTTAAGATGGATTTCTGAACTCGGACCTGGAGGAGCAGAGGTTCAGAAGGCCAGCCTAGTTTCTTGGAACAGGGTAACCTCTGGACAAGCCAGACCAATCAGGGTAGTGATGGCGGCGGTCAAGACTAAGTCTCAAGGTGACCGAAAGCCTGCAACGAGCACACAAAGCAAGGACACTTACAAATTACTCCAGACAGGTGTTCTATTAAAAATAGACACATTTATTACAAGGTCTTTGTAACATCGACCATAGCAAAGAATCACAATAATACTAAAGTAAACCAACACATCACAATCATTACAATATATATACACGACCAAGGGGTCTAAGGAGTTATGAGCACGTAATATGTAGACCTCCTAGATGGGAGGGGGGGGAGAACAGCCAGTGCAAGTAATCATTAGACCCAGTTCGACATCAGAAATACACCTAACTAGAAGGGAGTCGGAGCCCTACGAAGAGAGGAGCCTTATGCTCAAAAGTACCTGCATGCGCCGATGCCAATGGACAAAATCGGGTCTCTTCAAGGATCTCAGGCAGTTCAGGAAGGTGAATGAAGCGATGAAGTACAAGTCCCCACTACTCATGCAAGGCCTCCACTTGTGGGCAGAGGCAGGGTGAGAGTGCGGGATGGAGTCGCTATTTTGCAACAGCGGTGGAAAAGAAACGGGCTCCTGCGCGAGGGGCCACCGGTTGGGGTATGGACTACTCACCGGTCCCCGACGCAGGCAGACCCAGACTTCTCCAGTTCAGTTCACGTTGCTGGCAGGTTCATATGCGATAATCAGGACGTCTCAACACCGTGTAGATTCCGTGTAGCGGGATGCAGGGTCGCGGGTGTCCCAAATGCAGCAAACGTGTATAGGTTGTTACCACAGCAGGGCAACACAGCAACTGCATTTACTCTGGCCCGTGCACACTCGTCTCACTTCAGACCTGGGAATGCCAAGTGTATGAAATTCAGTGTGAGGGTGCCGTGGACGCAGAGCAAGCAGTAGACCAAGTTTCGAGGGCTTCCCCCGAAAAGGTGGCGGTGACAGAGCAAAATGTCCTGCACTGGTTGGCCCAGGGACACTTCCGAAGAGGCTTACTTGCAGGGTTTGATGAAGGTGCCGGGAATAGTTGATCCCACTATTCCAATGGTTCGAAGCGCCTTCGCAGACCTTCTTGGACGATCAGATGCAGAGGGGTTTCTCAGGACGACAGTGGTTCAGGGTGCCAAACCTTCAGCGGGTCACCAGCAGTTCCTCGACCCAACTTCTTGTTGCAGGATACTTGGCTCCTTATCCCTTGTTCGGTGTGAACTCAGGAGATCGACATGGTAGTGGTGTTTCTAGCCTCCTCTTACCCAAAGTTCCCTTCGCGCCAAAATGGAGAGGACCCAACGGGAGATCTGCTCACAAACACTCACACCATCCGTGGACCTATCACGGACCACGGTGGTCCCAGGCATTCAGGACACTCCAGACTCTCTGGCACCCAGGATGTGTATTGGGAACAGACATCCCAGCCCACATCCTGGAGGCACACACAATGCATGCAGCAGCCCGCGAAAGCGTCGGGTTTCGTTGGAAAGTGCATGACCAAATAAGGACGGACCCAGGTCGGCTCGACCTGGGGAAGGTGAAGGGGCAAGACGGTCAGCGGACAGGACAAAGAACCTTGTGGCATGGCCATTTTGGAGTCAGGCCACCTTTTCGTGCCAAACGCGGTAAGCGCGGATAACATGGCAAAAAGGGTTCAAAACACAAGAGAAACGATAGCTGCCATCAGTCCCGTCCGTGACACACTTGTACAGTTCATAATAAGTCCAGTGAGAGTTTCTAGGGCCTTTGGAATGACTAGAGACCCAAGAGTGCAGTAAATTAGGTTACAGTGCCCTCTTGTGTCATGTTGCACAAAAGCTGCAACATGAGGAAAGGACTAAGGGAAACAAAGTCTCCCAGTACTGACTGTCTTAAGGGCATGTCAGTTTCCCCATAAGAATTGAGCGAAAGCCCAGAGAAGTGCGGCGGAAGGCTGCGCTTCTCTGGCAAAGTCTAGATCAGGGTGTAAAACAGCAGCAAAAAGTTTGGGGGTTGACACATGGAGGGAAAATTACACACAATTATGAAATCTTTCCTAACAATGGGCACTGGGTGGGGAGTTCCGGGAGGAAGCCTGCAATTTCCCGCCATAACCGTTGGTTGGCGGCAGCCAGCATGGCATCTGCGTTGGCCTGAAGCAGGTGCAAGGAGGCTTTGGAGTAGATCTTCTTGCCGTACGCCTTCAAGATCATCTCCACCTTGCCTAGCAGTGCCGCAGAGGAGGAGGCTGGGGACGACTGAGGCTTGGAGTATAGTGATGCCGCAACAATCACCGAGGAGTGTGGCTGAGGATGGGTTGAGAGCAAGAGTGTATCCCCCTCCATCTGCCTGTACTTGGCTTCCAGGCGTCGATTGACCGGCTGGACCGAGTGGGGCTTGAGCCAACCCTTCTTGGACAGGGAGACTACATCGGTTTGCAGAGGAATCCCCGTGTTGGCATAGGGGCGTCTCGTGAGGACTTCAGTCAGAACACCCTCTGCCGGCGGTTCGACCTCGGGTTGGGGGAGGCCCAGGTACTCCGCCAGGCCAGCAAGACTTTCATGGAAGGCCCCGGCTGAGGATGGCATGTCTGGATCCTCCTCCTCGTCCGTATTCTGCGGATCTGGAGGATCTTGTGGATGTGGATGAGGAGGAGTAAATGGCGCAGGAGGCTGGGGTCCAGGAACCGCAGCCTGAGGCTGAGGAGCGGCGGAGGTTGCAGAGTTAGTTGTGGAGCCGGAGGAGGCGGCTGCACTGGGGCCTGGGGGCCAGATGAAGGCATCTGTGGTGCCGCAGGCATGGCGGGGACAACTTCCCTGATGAAAACCCCCTGGGAAGGTGTCTCCCTTGCAGGGTGCGCTGGAAAATATCGGCCCTACCTTGGGCCTGGTTCGATGGTTCTTGAGATCCTCTGGAAGAGCTCCCTCCACCTGGCTAGTCTGCTCTTCAGCACGAGTCACACGCTGAACAAGATTGCCAATCGAGGTCTGGGCCAAGGAAACGTAGGCAGAGGGAGTGGGGGTCTGAAGTTGGGAAGAGCCAGTTGCAGGATCGACACACCGGCTGAACCGTGTAGAAGTCGACATGCGCCAGGGAGGAGCGTGACGCCTGAGGACTTAGTACCTGAATGATAGATAAGACAAAAAAGACAAAGAGAGGAAGTAACCGCGCGTGGAATTACATGGCCGAAGCCAAACCCAGGAGCGCTGGTGAATTCGGCCCGTTCCCGTCCATGCGGAAAAGGGGACTGAGGTGTGGCGCCAGAGGGCGGAGTCAGGGCAGCACATGCTCCCTGTGCCGCGCCCCCGCGTGGCTCTAAATTTAAAGGGGAAGAAGGTTTTTTTTCTGGTGAAAAAGGTTCCGCCTCCCGTACCTTGGAAGGGACACCTATACAGTATGGAGGAAAGAGGACGGGATGCAAGAGTACAAGCTAAAATAACAATCACCACTATTCCCGAGCCCACTAATTATGCAGGGCTATGATTTATTTTCTTTTTCTCCATTACACAATTAAAGTGGTACCACCATCTCTCCTCCCTCGGGGAGGCTCCCGATACTCCCATTTTCCTTTCTGTAATATACTCTTTAAAAATTCAATTACATTTTTAAAAAAAAATTAAAAACACACCCGCACTATACAACTGACCTCACACTCCACGTGCTGACAATCCACACTTTCTCCTATATACCCTTCCCTTGTTATCCCTTGCAAGCGTATTACTTCAAAAGCGTGTTCACCCAAACTCCTCCGTCACAGGGCTCCAACACCGGCCTTACTCTCTCCAGAGCCGCGCCCAGCTTCAAAAAGCAGACAGGAATTCTGCAAAGACAACTCCTGCAGAACCTCTGGGATTTATGCATTTGGGAAAGATGACCGCAGCTCCCTCAAAATCGGCCTGGAAGCCTCTGTCAGTTCGGAGGTCGCTGGGATCACGTCGGGGTCACCAAATGAAGGCATGCCGCAGCACTCTTGCGCCAGAAAAAAGACAACCTTCTGGGGAGAAAGGGCCAAAACACTCTTGCAAGGATAACAAGTGCTTAGTTCCATACAAAAAGGAAAGCACCAACAAAAAACTCTGCTGCCGCGGAACATTCTGAGGTACATTGGCATGTGTGGTACATTAGAAGCACAAACAGCATCAATAGTGATGTTAACACATACAGTACAATTCTACAACACAGATTTGCAGAGGCCTATAGATGTAGCGCCTGCTCCATATGGGATGCCAGGCCATTGGTCCATCTTTGTTCGCATGGGTGCTGCTGGGCTCGTCATCCGTTGTGAGCTGACCTAACAATTAGCTACTCTAACACACAATGTTATTCTTCCGATTTTAGCTATGCACCTGGCTGACACAGGGATGGGCTCGGGGGAGAGCAGAGGTCACACTAACTCATACACACTTCACTTGCTCCCAGACAGATCAGCAATTGCCAAGGTCCTCCACTTTTGGTTCAGGTTAGAATTCTGATGCCAGCCTGCACCCCGCTGCGCAAATCATGTGACCATTGGTGAAGGTGCGTTAGCCTTGCCTTCTGATCTTTGTGATCGACAGAGGGGTGTAAAAGTGTTATGGTCGGTGGTCTGGGTTTGGATGGTGCCATGGCATGCGGGGGTCATGAGATGAAAACATGGCAACTCTGTATTTCTAGTATGGGGATTGTTTGGTGGCAGGAGGGCCTTGCTATCTGTTCCGTGGGATGGTACTGCCAAGAGGTGCTCGGCTCCCTTCACATGACCTTTGAGGGCGGATTGTTCCCAGGGCAAAAGGGCTTGTAACTTTCTGAACAATGGAGGTGGTTGTGGATATCTCAGACCTGACCACGGTGGAAGTGGCATTCGCACTCATGCAAGGGCCCTAATGCAAACACATAAAATACTGTTTTCTGCGCTTAAGCCGAACTTCTAAAATGGCTGCCACTTGCCAAGATGGCGTTCACACCCTCATCTATCATATATCTTATAATGCATGCACTATTGTGATTGCACCTCCCTGGATGTGCTCTATTAGCATCTAGTTCTTGTTTGGTGCCGCCTAGGGGGTGAGAAGACCCTCTCTTCCTTCCCAACACATGCACAAAGTTGAGGTCAACCCTCAGTTGAAGAAAACTGCACTTACCAAGCCAGGAGCCACCGAAATGGCACAAGGTAATTCCAACCCAAGTCCCCACAGTACCTTGAAAGTGAAGACAAAATTGTAGCTGGCTCCCTTCTAGGTGCAGAGTTGCAGACCCCGATTCCTGCTCCTTGGTCATGGAGACGAAAGGGGGGGAACCTCTGGCGGGCTTCTGCAGCAGCACTCGGGAGAAGGGGTCGGCAGCAATGGATTCAGCTCACTTCAGCAGCCCTTTGTGGTTTTGGCGCCTTTTTTTTAGCGCCAAGAAGAAACGAATATCGCTGGTCTGATTCTCTTTGATTAATTGGTCCTGAACTCTGCTGAGGGGACTTTTGGTGAAGAATTCCTGCCTCTGGAGGTCCACACGGATACCTGCAAAGTTTTAGCTGGAGATTCGAACTTCGGAAGACTATGCCCCAATAATGGCCCAGTTAGCCCAGGTATTGGGATTCTGCAGCTCAGAAAAGTCAGAGCAACTCGGGGGATGGCCCAAAATGAAGGTCTTGAGGCTACTTGGTCCCACCAGCCTAAGGGAGGAAGGCATCCTTAGCGGGTCTTCCCGGTCAATGTTAAAACGGGGTCAGCACAGCTGCAAAGCTTTGCAGTGATTTGACGGTCCTGGAATGTGCTACTGCCATCGCTGCTTGTCTTCTGCTTCCGATTCCTTGTTCCAGTGGTTGACTGTAGTCCCAAAATCCTCGCCTTTTATGCAGGATCCCATTCATTCACAGTCATGGAGCTGTCAATCACCTGGGGGGTGGCTGTTCTTCGCCCATTTAGAATTTGTTTCAGCTATGCATACTTACAAAGGACAGTGAAGTTTTGGGCTCCTCCCTCACCTCCTGCCTTCCCTGACACACTGGAGCCTGGGCGGGCTTCAGGACTCAAGCCCGCTAAAGGCGAAACTCACAAAGGACTCAAATCTATTCTAAAGGATAGAGTAAAAGCCCAGAAGGAACTGATAAATGAAAAATGGCGAAAAAAGAAGACAAAGGCCAGTTTGAGAAAATGGTCATCCATGGGTGCTGTACTGCAGCTGAGAAATCAGCCTGCTAGTAACCTGCACAAAAAGGTAGTAAACCGTAACCACTGCCACTAGCCATTTCAGTTAGTCAGTGTAACAAAAAGTTACATGAAAAGTGGGATACAGAGTTACTATGTAACCCCCCCAAGCACCCCACATAAGGTGGTGTGTGCTGGACCCACAAAAGAAAAGGTAAGTAATACATTTTTTTTTTATTGTGATATAGCTGATTCTTACCACTTTCCCACAAAGAAAAAACGAATACACAATATAAAATACACGTGAAATACAAAATAATCACATTAGAATTTAGACTACATTATACTTGCATTAAAATTTCAAAGAAAAGAAAGAACAATCTGTGAAAAGAAAAAACCAAAAAGTAACGAAAATCATTAACACCTCATTTCTTTTCACTTAGTAAACCCAGGAATCTTAAAACGTCCACAACCTGTATTGTCAATCCTGTTCCATGGCTGGCAACTAGCCTTTCCCAAAAGGACTCCATACATAGTCAATCAGGTTGATAACAAACCTACCCAAGATTGTATTCGTTACTTCATAGGTATTAGTACATTTTAACAAAATATGTTTCAAAGATTGAACAACCTTTTCTTTACATATATTACAGCTATTATCACTGAATTCAGACTTATCCCAGATAGCTTTAATTTCCCCTGTATAAATTATATTTAAACGCACCCTTAGGAATTCCATCCTCCGTATTTTATCCAGTAAGCGTGTCAAATACTTCGGGAGATAGCCACACGTTTTTTTGTACTGTGACAGTGACTTTGCTATTGCCAAGCCTCGCATCTGGTCAATTGTTTCTATTCAATCCTTACGTAGAAGAGTCGATTAAACGCGCATCAGGTTGGCAATCAGCTCTTCACATGTTCGATTACATTGATGTAATCTCATGATGGCATATTTTTTGGTCTGAAACAGAACAGGACATGTGCCTTTCCTCATCTCTTGACATATTTCCTCAAACAGAGAATCCATCCGTGGACTCTCAATTTGTCTATACAGGGAAATTATTTTCCAATTCATATGCACTTTCATGGAATGAAGACCCAGTTCATCTCAGGCTTACAATCGGCAAGCTGATTCGGAAGTTCAAAACACTTTTCAATATCTTTCCCTCAATCCTTACCCAATTTACTGCTTGTAATTACTGAGATGTTTCTACACCATATAATATTGATGAAATTATCTTCAGTTTGTAGTATCTTATTATAGGTACAAGAGAAAACTTGCAGCAGGAGCTTTTTCATTTGAGCCACCAGTGACAAGTTTAAAATCCATGTTTAATGCCAGTTGTTTCAATGTTTGATTCAGGTGTAATTTTAGGCCCAAATAAGTTAGTTCTTTCACACAAGGCACCAGCAAATCCAAAAAATGGCAGTTAAAGTTGGGAGCTATCTTCAGTGGTTGTTTAAAAACTACAAATGGGATTTTTCGGTGTTTACCAGAAGTTCATTTTCCCTAGCATATTTGCAAAAGCATTCAGCAATCGTTGGAGTCCAACTGGCAAATGATCCAGCAATACAATATCGGTGTACGCTATCCAGTTTATGGATTGTTCGCCGATCTTGGGACTAGCCAAATAATAGAAATTTAACGATGATGCCAAATCTGCCAATTTTAGGTTAAATAATAAGAGTGCAACAATACATTCCTGTCTAACCCCCTTTCAGTACAAACCGCCCTAGATAGATCCCCCTTATTATTCAGCCCGACTCTCAATTTAGAGTCTTCATGCATACTAATTAGAAGAACAGCAAAGATCTAGTCATTTCCTAACATTTTAATTTCTGCCACAAGTGTTCCCTATTAATAGTATCAAAGGCCTTTGACAGGTCTAACCATGCTCCATATAAAATGGGGCCTTTTTTTCCATGACTCATTTGAAACTACTGACAGTATTAAACCATTTAATGTGGTGGAAAGGCGTTTCCTAAAGCCGATCTGTAGTTTAGAGATTACCTGTACCCTGCTGGCCCAATTTTCCAATTCCTGCAGAATGGCCCCAGCAACAATCTTGCTGTCTGCATCCAGCAAGGCGATCAGACAGTAATTTGCAGGATCCGTTTGATCGCCTTTCTTATAGATTGGGATGACAACCGCCAGCCTCCACGATGCTATCATCCTTTTATTCATTATCTCTTTGAACAGTAACAGCAACATTCTTGACCAGAGCTGCGGATTGGAATTAAATATTGAGTTTGTCAGGCCATTTGGACCTGATGCTCTCGGGGAAGAGGATTTTTAAATTAAATCTACGATTAAATCCTCATCTAAGGGCAGTTCCCACTTTACCTCCCATATAGGATTCTGCGCTTTCCCTGATGTAGCTTTATACATTTTCCCAAAATACTTGCACCAGACAGTTTCTTGGATGACATTACTTTGTGCTTGATTTTGGGTGCAGTTTGTGTTATTAAACCACCTAAAAGCAGCGAGAATTATTATTTAATGTACTCATCAATTCAGCATCTTACTGTAGCTGTAAGAACCTTTTAGAGCGAGCCAACCTTCTATAGCTATTCCACCATCTTGTAGACTGCAGATTATATTCTGTTTCTTTTTTGCAGGAGGATTTCAAATTTCTAAGTGCGCTTCTCAACTCTCTTTCTCTGTCTGGCATCTTCATTATATACACGTGTCATTGTTTAATATAATCTGGAAGTGCGTTGCAGAAGTGTGCCGTTTCGCTCTGATGGCTGGCCCAACTGTTGGATCTCCCAAAAGCACTTTTGGACTTATACTGATATTGCTACAAGTTCTGTATCTACTGTGGACTTCTCAGTAATTGAGTAGTTAATTGAGGATATTTGAGGAATATATTCTCATATTGTTTCCTTTATTGCAGCTCTTCTGTGAAGAACCGCCCACTTTGCTGGATATAGTATTTAAACGAGTGCACGCACGCATTCGGAGCATGAACATCCGGAAGTGCGCTGCAGAAGTGTGCTGTTTCGCTGTTTAGCTGTTGGCTGTACTGTGCCGTGTTAATACACGTGTTTGCTTGTTGTTAACGTTGCATGTGGCTTGGTCACAAATCAAATTCTGAAAACTCTGAAAGTAGGTAAGCCTCTATGACTATGTTGTAATTTTGTTGAGAAGGCTGCTAGCAGTACGTATCGGTAGTACGCAAGCACGTGGGACTGTATGGGCTAGTTGTAAGGTATTCAGTCCTCTCTCACAGCCCTCTTTTTCTAGCTGAGTTAGCGTAATTTCATCAAACCTCTCACGAACTGTGTTTTACTTGTATTGTACCTTCCTGGAAGTGTATGATAGTTTTGATAACATCTGACTATTGTATATTGGCGCATAATACTGCAATTGAACATGTCCTTACATTTGAATTCAAAGGAGTCTGTGTGTATCGCAGATCCTATGTTGCCCTTGGGTATTTCTCCAGAGGTTGTAAATGCAACTAAATCTGCTAGGAAAACTAGATGCACATGCCCCCCGCAGGTTATCACGACAGCTGCTACTTTCCTAAAGTGCCGTTGATGGCGAGAATAGATGAAGAGGAAGCATCACAAGCAACAGTTGCCGAGTTAAATCTATCGCTAGAATGCCTCGGTTCTAAATTGATTGAATATGTTATTCTTACCCATGACCACTCCACTCCTTTTGAAGTTGATGTGGAGGCTGAGGAATCCCCAGAACATAAGGATGGGAAGATTGCTACAAACCTATTGCCATCAGACTTATCTAATTATAGTGATAACTCTGAAGACAAGGCTATTAGTGCTTGTGCCCACAACAAATCAGTAGATTTATCTGAAGGTGACTCCATGTCTACAGCCCTGTTAGCTCTGCCCCCTACAGTTGTGTTAGCTGCTATGGTACATAACTCGGTCTCGGGCGGTGCAACCAGTTATTCTGGGCTTAATATAGATATTACCTCTGATTTCAGGTTCGAATATATGGGTGACTTGATGAACACCTCTAATTCTGTCGACCCATCAAAGTATTGATCTGCAGACTTTATATAATACATCCTCTACCATAATTCCAACTTGCGATAGTATTCAGCTGGTTAATGACGATATATATGTTAGGGATCATATAGATATGGAGAAATCTGTGCTTTTGAACAAGTCTACGGAGGCTATGACAGACACTCTATAACAACCCGATACAAATGACATGAGTGCGACTAGCATGCCTTCTAATGACATGTTCCTAGCTTTTGGATGTTTATTAACCACTCTAGTAATAAAGTGTGAGAAAATGGAAAATAAAATAGATCTACAATCCATTCTTTTACACAAAAGCATCAATAGAGCTCATAAATCTGTCAGAGATCAAAGTAGTAATACCATTCTATCTGAATACTATCCTATTATATCCTTGCCTACTCTTGTGGCCCCTATTTCTCAGAGGTCAAATGTTACTAGCTCTTCTTTCAGGCCGCCTTTTTCATCAAAATGAGCAGTGGTCAAATAGAAAGTCAAACCTGTCTCTCAAGCCTTCATGTATGCAAGGAGAACCAAAAATAGAAAAAATGCATGTATTGTGTCCGACCAAAGTGTATCCTCAATATTGCCTACTAATGATGATTCTCCTAGCAACATGAACTCTAGCTCTGCCCTGGAAACTGCCCTGCCTCTGCCTGCAGCTTTTACAACTGCCCCTGTGGAGCATGTGGCTGCACGATTACCGCCAGATCTTCCTGTAAGTGCTGGCACTCATTGCAATAGCTCTCAAAACATCCCTAAGGTAGCAATGAATTTGCAAGTAAGTAGCATCCCTACAATTCCAGAAAAAGCAGTGCAAACCACTATATTAGATCATTGGGCTGCATCGGCCCATTTACCTTCTGTCTCTGCTGGTGTTACTTCCGCTACTACACCCACAGCCCTTACCATTAAAGCATTACAACTTTAACCTGTTTTTAGTAAGGATCATATTCCTCCTCTGAACAGAGCTAGTGTACTGAATATATTTCATGCAGTGGCTGCAATTTGTGTGATTTTATCGGACATTAAGATTGTCGACCAGATGGAACACATCTCTTCTAGTATATCGAATATATGGTTTTCCTCCGATGCCACGCTTGCTTATGTATTGAAATACGAGACAGAGCTCTATAGGCTGGGGTTTAAATGTAATATTGTCTATATATCTTCTGATAAACATAGTGTGTCTGTGATTGAAACTAATACACAGGATCATATAAGGGCGGCTACGCAATCTAGACCACCTAAATGGGATTAATGAGAATGTGGCACACGCAGCGACGGTAGGCTTTATGACAACTACCTCCGTTATACCATCTGATTCGGTAACTCCGTCCAAGAGACAAAGTGATGCTAAGGCTGGTGATTCTGAGAATGGCGGCAGATTAGATCCCAGTGATGGGTATTGGCAATGGTTGCCTGCTGCTTTTAAGTCTTGCTTTTACTCATCGTGGTGATGACAATGTTTTATGCTCTTGGAAAACGCAAGGTTTTGCTCACTTATTTGAAGGTGGTTTATGGTCGGTAACAAATCTGTTTGTTATTTTAGCCCTCCAGGAAACGTGGCTTGTAGAGAGCATCGATCGTGATGGATGTAACACGACTCAAAAAAACAAGCCACTAAAGGGCTATTTGGCTGTCCTAAAGGTGGCCTTTTAGTGTCGGTGTGTCACCCTTGGAAGATTGCTGAGCTCGCTGGTTCAACTGATTTTGTATTAGGGGTCAAAATATCTCATGCCGAGTTTTCCTTTATTTTGATCAATGTATATGATTCCCCCAAATTGCACAGAATCTAAGAAGAATGCTAGCAGTGTAAAAAGTATTTTCTATGGCAATGGGAATCAAGTGCCGTTTTTTGTGGTGGGTGATTTTAATACAGATATTAATATTAATGAAAGTTCCATAATGAAGCCGACGACTTCTTCACCCGTTAGCCAGAGGGCTGTTAAACCCAAGCATGTATATGGAGCTCTCTGTTGAAGCAATAGGACGCCATGAGTTTGAATGGTCTATGTGAAGGTGATTCTACCCATACATATACTCGAATTGGTGGGAGGAGCACTTCCACGATAGATTATGTTTTTGTTAATCAATTTGGGACTAACTATGGTGGATGATATGGCGATCTTGCCTAGAGAGGAAAGTGACCATCTTCCGCTTTGTGTTCTATTTGGTCCTTCCTTGTACGAAATACCATTGAGCTTGTATGATCTAAATGGAGATATATTTGTTAATCAAACCGAAAATCAAATTCAATGGAATCCCCATAATCTAAGTAAGGGTCAAGAGACATTGATTAGCCTATTATTGAAATATTTTCAGCTGCAACAAATTTTCATTCACCTGTAGCTGAATCTTTCTCCCTATTGACCCCATCTATTAGTGAACATATCAAGAAACAAAGGTGATATAAGCGCACATTTGAGCATTGTAGTAAAACTATAACTAAGCAAATTGATTTTGATTCTGCCATATTAGCAGCAAAAAAACAATTGAGAGCCGATATTTAGGTCTATTTATATTCAGCTGCAGCCAACATTAGACTCGAAGTCAAGGAGGAAATTAAAAGGTGCAAAAAAAAAGGGTATCACATTTGGGTTAAAGAACACAAAGCTCATCAGGAGAAAACTCGTTGGTTGATGTTAGCGGAACTCGCCAAATCGAACGATAAAGTTAAAATTTGGAAAGTGATTAGACAGTGCTCCAAATGGGGAATGCCAATTAATCGTGTGGCCGAGTTTGCTTGCGTGGAATATATTCAATCAACTCTCAGATCTGCGCTGCCTAAGGATGTACAAGTGAGTTTACTGCTAGGGGAGTCTATTTCAGATGAAGACTCTGAGGTTGCATGAATCTGCAAAGCTTCCATGCTTGACATTATTGTGATTATAGAGCATTTGAATCAGTCTTGTGCTGCTGGCACCGATGGCTTATGTAATGGCCTCTTGAAAATGTCATCTGAGTTATGGGCTCATGCTCTACATTATTTTCTGACATCGGTAGATCAGGCACATTACCCATCACGTGGCGCGAAAATCATTCTCCCTATGCACAAAAAAGGCGCACAGAATTTTCCGTCTAACTATCGAATGCTCAACATACCGCCCAAGATATTCGCTAGAGTACTACTGGCTGAACTGAGTGGCTAGATGCTAGCCAAAATTTGAGCCCTTTTCAGACTGGATTCCGTGCCAAATCTTCCACATCCCACAATATTCTGGCACTGGTCTCTTCAGTAGAATACTCAAAAAAAAATAAAAAAAAAAAAATAAATAATAAAAAAAAAATCGAGGAGATGGCGGTATATTGTGCTTTTATTGATTTTAGTGCCGCCTTCAACACAGTTCCGAAGGATGGACTTTGAGCTAAACTGGTTGCACAGAACATTCCTTCTGGCCTACTGAAGATGCTAATGCTTCTTCATGAGGACACAAGTGTAAAGGTCCAATTAGATGGGCTGGGAAAATTATCCTCTGCCATTCCTTCGAACTGAGGGGTGAAACAAGGGTGTATTCTCGCAGCCACACTTTCTAATCTTTATTTGGCAGACTTGAACGACACCTTTGCCGATGTCTTTCATTGCTCTGTTAAGGCTGGTACGGAATTGTTAGGTTGGTTAGCCTACGCTGATGAACTGGCACTACTGGACCATGCACCCAAGGACCTTCAGGCATACGTGCACTAGGGGTATACGCAGCCCAGAATGGACTCACTGTGAATATAGCAATATAGAAAAAGCAAGGTAATGATTTTCCCTGCCAATAAGAGAGTGAAAACATGTCCTGCAGAGTCTCTGAATGGGATGGAACTTGAGAATGTTTCATGCTATAAATATCTCAGCATTTTTATTGATAACTCGCTTAAGTGGAATACTCACTGGCAAGAAACCAAATCTAAGTGTATGATTATGGCTAACATAATGAGTACATTCATAGGTAGGAATGGGGGCTTTTCAGCCCAGACTGATTGTTGTACACTGCAAAAATAGTGGCTGTTCTCGGTTACGGAATAGAAATATGGGGCCATGCTTATGGCTCGTAGATTATAAGATTTGAGGCTAAACTTCTACGTAAACTATTCTGTCTCCCATCTGCCCTGACAATTGAATTCTTATATCTGAAATTCGAACTGACAGGGATTGCATCAATATTTACTCAGAGATCATTTATGTGCTAGGTAAACTTGACTAAGTTATATAATGGCACTATGATGGTGAAATACATTGAGGCCTTTCTCCATTTGGAGAACTGTACCAAGTTGGGTACTATTGGCAGAATTACAACCTTGTACAACAAGTGGCGGTCTGTACTGGACTGCACCGCTAGGCCTACCTCTGTGCATGCCATTAAACGTAATCTGAAGTTGAAGTTGGGCAGCCATAGCTATGAAAACCACATTGTGCAGCTAGCTTGAAAGTCCAACAGTGGTCCTTTTATCACTTATAGACAAGTTCACACTAGTGTTCCATCTTATATTGTGGCATTTCACAGCAATAATGTGAAAGACAATATCTTCTTTTAAAAGGTAACAACTGTGATGTACTGGAAGTCAAAAGTTGCCACTTGGGTATTCCCCGTGCCAATCGCATGTGTAGACTATGTGGAGAGGATGTCATTGAATCACTGGAACACTTTTTTTTAACCTGCGACAGGCTCAGTATACTAAAATACAAATATTTGAAAATGTACAATAATCAAATTGACGGTGCTGATTCAGCGTGTTTATGGGCTGGATTTATGGAAGGAAATGTTATTAATCTTATCTATTATCTCGCAAATTTTACTGGAAATGGAAAGAAATATTATGGCTTATTTGAATTTGGGAAGATAACTTTTATTGTCGTTTTTAGTCAGGTTCTAAATTGGTCTTAATTAATTTTATCATGGCTACGTTAGACGCCTACAATCCATAACATGGTCGCCCTCAAGGACTCGACTAAGTGCAGCACCCTGGTCAATGGCACAACCCTTCCAGTGCTATACAATGGCTATCACAAGCGATTCTCAGGTGCAAAGACTACAATCTGTGCAATACAGTGATTACCCTCACAAAATCCTCCTGAGAACAAAACCCACGTCGCGCTCCATTACAGAGTTTGGCTCTGCCTTTCCCTGCTCGCCAAATAGGGTAGTGCCTCAGAATCGGTCTACAGGGCTGATTCTGAAAATCTATTAGACGATAGGGGTGCGTTTAGCATCTTTATGGATTTGTCTCTACCCTTCTGGATCAAACACTTACACTGCTTTGCTCCACTCTCACTATGGCACCACTTGCTGCCCAAATGGAATATTCCAGATCCTGTCTGACGCATGGGGACACTTTGACATGAGGATTCTCACAGAAGAAGAGTAAATTACTTACCCCAGGTAACTTCTTTCAGATAAATGTTCCTTCGATAGATTTGGCATCGTCCGCTGAATCAGGAAAAAAGAAAAATCCCAGTATGGGGCGCAGCGCGAATCCAGCATCAGGATTCCTCAACAAGATCGCTCATCGAAACAAGACAGAATGTCTGTCTGCCATATATATACACACCAAGCATCACACCCTGTGACCTCAGTTTTCCCTTTTTCCCCTATGCTCAGCCGCGTTAGGGAACTTCAAGGGAACTCAACCAGGATGAGAAGTAATCTGTGGGAGGAAAATACATCAGAAAGAACATTACCTGGGGTAATTCGTGTTTCAATGATTTGTGTTCTCCCACAGAGTCTTCATCTGAAATAGACTCCCCTAGCAGTAATTAATTACAAGAGGTTGGTGAGAGGGAGACCTGAGAGAAACTGGCTACACTAGGACAGTTTACAGAACAGCTCTGACAAATTGGGAGTCCTGACCAGAAAATGGGCCCAAACAATACTGTTTTGTAAAGGAATTGGCTTAAATTGAATTGCAGTAAGACCGAGGTCCTGGTGGTGGGTACCTCATCCCCACTTCTCTTTTGGACCTCGCAATTCTGGCCATTGAGCCTTGACCCTCTACCTCTCCCAGTTCAATAGGTCCGTAATCTAGGTGTTAAAATCTCTGCCTCCCTGTCTCTTGACAACCAGGTTGCTAATGTATGTAGTGCTGGTCACTTTAAACTCTGCATTCTGCGGAAAGTCTTGCCCTTTATTTCTGCTGAATGCCAGGCTCCGGTAGTGGCAGCCTTGGTTCTCAGCACTCTTGATTATTGCAATTCTCTTTATTTGGCCCAGCCTCATCTGATCCAAAGGCTTCAATTGTTGCAAAACGCTGCCGTCCGCTCCGTACTCCGCCCCCCCTTTGGATCCCACATCTCTCCGCTGCTCAAGAAATTACCCTGGCTTCCTGTGGCCAGCCGGATCCTGTTTAAATCATTGTGTCTGGTGCATCGCGCCTTTTATGGCTTGGGTGCTGAGTATCTCCTAGCAAAGTTTACTCATTACACTCCTGCTCGTTTGCTGCACTCCCAATCTGCGTGTCTTCTCATTGCCCCCCGTTATCGTCTGTCTCGTATGGGAGCGGTGGCGGCTGCTAGTGCCTGGAATAAGCTGCCTATTGCCCTCCGTGCACTCACTTTTCGCTGGCTGCTGAAAACTACTCTATTTTAGGCCGTTTCTCTCCTTTGGTGTTTCACCGCTCTGTTCTTTGATTCCTCTTCAATAGCTAGCGCCAAGATGCCTCTGGGTGTGCGTGCGCTCTACCAACGTCACATAACATAACATAACAATGCAATGTCAAACGAGTCACAGCATGGCAAATGTCCAGTCGAGGACTGGCACCACATCCTCCCTATGAATAACAGAAGAAGCAGCTAGCCTCCTGGTTGAATGGACGCTAAGGCCTTTGTGGACCTTCTATCCCACCGAGAGTAGAACTATGAAATGTAGGGCATGATCAAATAAAAAATGGTGATCTTGCATAAACGCTCTGGTCCTAGCCATATAGGAGCTGAAGGTTCTTTTAGGGTAGAGTCTGTGAAACCTCTTCTCTCTATTTAAAAGGTAACGGGAGCATAGAACATTGGAGGCTGCATTATTTGAGATGTATTAAATTCTGAAACAACCGTAGGAAAAAGGTATCTTGGGATTCCTGGAAAAGGTGATATAAGGAGGCTTGCAAGAAAAGGGTATCTGGACTTTGCATCTAATACCTTTCCATCTGATGCATTTGCATCGAAAAAATATAAGTGCATGTTTTTTGGGGTTAAAGGGTTAATTTTTATTGTGGTGGGTTTTAAAGGGTTAAAGATGGGGGATTGGGAGGGGGGGGCTCCTCACTCAAAAAAGAACAAAAAATGCATTTGATGCATATTTTTTGATACAAAAAAATTCGATGTAAATGCATTCGATGTAAAAAATTCCATGCAAAGTCCATAAACCCAAGCAAAGGCATGCATCTCCTCCCCTTCTTACTGATGTCAGTGCCACCAGTTAGATTGCTTTTTAAGTTAGAAAGCGCAGGGCACTTGGCTGGAGGATCCATACAAAATTACCCACATGTGGGTGAACTTAGAAAAAGCAGCAGTTAGCATAATGATGAACCTTCAGAAAAGGTCAGAAGATACCCCTATAAGGAGTCTGCACTGCAGGACAGGACGGTGGTGGTTCCCACAGAGATGCAGCAGAAAAGACCAGCTTCAACAGTTCAGCGATGGAGCAAGCACCTTTGACAGCAGAAACAACGTGGTCCTGTCTCCAGAAATGGAGCAGTGCCCTCACGTCTGGTGATAAACTGCCCCAGAATATCAGTACAGCACACAATAAGCAGCAAAGCAGGAGGATCCAACTATTCCCACTGGATCAGGGGGGAAAATTCGCCATATTTAGTTCCAAACTAATCATGGTGGAGTACAGCTTTTCATCCAGAGGGGTCAGGAGTTCAGTGACAGAGCACCCAATATGGATCATCAGTGCAATCATCCTCTGTTTGATACATGGAAGGAATTCAGGGCGCATGACTGATGAATGGCTGAGGGCCTCTACAATTATAAATATTTACAGGGGTTGGGGCTCACTAGTCTTCCAATCACGAGCCATGCACTTTCGAAACATATGCCATTGCCCAATCAGGGGAGGCCAGCCTTACTCCTGTTTCACAGTTATGCGCGTGCAACACTCACATACGCACAAACATACAAACATACACACACACATACATACATACAAATACCCTATGCCCCCACACACAGCCACAAAGAGGTGGATTAAGGTATCTAACAGACCCTCAACCAGCTAGAACTTGTACCACGCAATTATGGAAGCCAATTTAAGTTCCGAGTCAGAGCTCACTTAGGCAACTGGACAAAGATGGCTGACCTAACCAAGAATAACACACAAAGTCCTCAAACTAGTTGCCAAGTCACAGGGCTTCAAAAAGGCCATGCAGCTATGTTGTCCTGCTCCAGGAGAAAAAGGCTACAATTGCAGTAACAGGTTTACACTGCACTGCAGCCTTGTAATAATAAAGAACTCGCACAAGGAAAACTCTGTGAGAAATCGGGGCACCTCCTGGCCTAATAGCAATATGTATTACAAAGGGGAACATCAAAAGATGAGATGCAATCTCAGTGATAATTTGGTAAAGGCATTCATGTTTACATGTCAGGACACAAACAACCAACAAAAAGACTAGGGGGCTACCAAAGTGAATCAAAAATGATGTTCTGGCTGGGCAGTTATAGTATTTTGTTTACCACACACTGCTGAAATCTGCATGGTCTCTTGGTGCTTTGAGATCTGTAAGAAAAGCGTTTGGATAGTAGGACCAGGCGGAACACGGTATAATTTGTTGTGGGGCAAACATTCTGTGATGGGGAACAATACAGTGATTTGGGATGAATTGAGCAGCTTTGAAGCCAGGCACATGCAACAAATGGCAGCACACAAAAAGCCATTATGAAATGGCAGCTGTACATTTAGGAAAATCTCACTTGAGAAAGGTCAAAATAGTTGCATTGCCAAAACAGTCTAACCAGCATACTACAGCAGACCAGCACACAAAGAACAGCAGATAAATAAGTAAGCTAAGTTCTTAGGTGTTCCTTCACTGGCAATAGTGGTTACATTGGGTTTAGTGGAACCATGAAGCACTTCATGGGGCTAATTCTGAGCAAAGCACAAACATTTCCAGTGCCTCTTATTTGCTATCTTTTTAAAGGGTTCTGATTCTCAGGCACATCAGAGGATTCAACAGTGTTGAGCCAATAGCTCAAGAGTAGGAGTATCTATTGCATAGTGGAAAAAGCAGATTACGTCTACTTTTATATCATCTTTTCACTAATTTAAAGTCCAGAGATACCAGAGGGGGGGAAAAGCATTTGTAATGCAATCTAATTTGAGGACACTGTCAGCTAAATAATATGTGCTGCCAGGCTGGAAATGTGGACAGAGTTAGATAGTGCATAAAGATACAGTTTGGAGCCAAAGTCTTGTGATCTAAAAGTGCTAGTCACACAGATGTACTTACCAAGGGAATTAGTCTAGGATAGAAGAAAACGTTTGTTTCAGCAACATCCATGGAGGAGATTATCTGGCGAACGTAAGAGCGGTCATCAGTACCAACATCTGCTGCAGGTTGTAGAACATCGCTCTTCAAAACACAGTTTAAGTAGACTGGGATCAGCTTCATGCATTCAGGCAGGATAAGCTATTGGAAGACCATAGGAAAACACAACGTAAAACATCATATTGTTAAAAATGATATGACAGCTTGGCAAATGCATAAAACTGCATTATAAAGATCACGTTGTTTTGATGTAAGCTTTTATGCTCACACTAAAGTTAAAGCTGTGCAACTGATGATGGAAATCTCAAACAAATAGTTTCCATGCTGGAAGCTTGAATTTGTCATACCAGTTGATGCACGTCAACTGCATGAAAAGCTCTGTAAGAAGGTGCAGTCACATATCACCATAGATTATCAAGCTGTTTCATGTACCATGTACTTTTAATTAAGATCTCCAATGCTCCTTAGCCTCAAATAATTTTAATTTGTTGTGCATCTTTACTAATCGTACTGCAAGCTTTATTTTGTATCTAAAGGCATGGCTGGCAGCTGCATGCAGATATCAACAGACCACAAGCCCCACCCATGTATCAAAACCTCAAGTACAAAATAACAAAAGATTTGACTATGTTTAGTGTTTGATTATGCGCCCAAGTTTCCCAGTCTGTTTTTCCACATGCCTATTCAGAATGGTTCTCTAATCCAAAAATCAACTTTTAATAATTAATAAAGCAACAAAAACACACACTAAAAAGTTGACATTCCATGCAAAAAAAGAAAAATTATCAACACTAAACAAACAAAGGGGATACAGAGGCTGCCCCTGTACTTGCATCCTCACATAGGGTCAAAAACATTTACAGAAAAATAACAGTGTAAAGTCTTAAGGAAGCCATATATTAGCAAAGTGAGTGGTATAGAAAACGGGCAAGAGGTACAGATATTAAAAGAAGAAAAAGAATGGTGAGATCAGAACATGGCTAGAGTACACAACTAGATTGAAAAGTGGCAGAAGGAAAGTGTAAAAGTAAGAAGGGAGACAGAAAGACTGAGAATAAAGATAGAGAACGGGCAGGGAGGGAAGGGTGAAAGAAAGAAGAGACAGTTTAACACTTTCAAAAAACATGGAGAAACTAGATATCAGGGAAAGGACTGGATGCGAAAAAAGTCAATAAAATAAAGACCTTTACAATAAGCCAATTAAGGTATGCTTTTAGAACTGCTTATGGCAAGGCATAAGAAACTATTAGATATGTGTTTTTGCAAGTACTGGCATTTACACTGCACACAAGGAACTAGACACTTCTCGGCATCAGAGGGCGAGCAGTGACGACCCTTACACACAGTCCAGAATGGGGAAATTCTATCCAAATCGCATTTCAAAAGAATAGGTTTCTGCAATGTTTGCTTTGAGTTTTCTCAACATTGATTTGCTTCAACTGGATGGTGCTAGGGGTGATATGATATGGCATACCAGTTGATAACGTACCCAATGCAAAATTAAGATTTTTACAAGACCTTCATTTTCCATTTAAAATGACCCACTGTTAAAATGGATTGCTAAACTCTGACCTGGTTGGCAGAAGTTTAGGATGCCACGCTAGGTTAGTGGAACAGGGGAACCTTCTGGACAAGCCAGGCCAATCACGGTAGCTTGGCAGACGGTCAAGGCTAAGTCTCAGGAGGGATGAGAGTGATAGGAAGCCCATAATGAGCACACACAGTAAAACTCCACAGAATACGCTTAGATAGGTCTATATAAAAAATATATACATTTATTATAGACCTTAATAATTAAACACAAATAAACCACAGTAATATAAAAAGTTACCACACACACCTTTCACTATTTAACGTATAATGCAGTAAAGGGGAAAACACAGCCACAACCTGCAGCAGAAGGATAGGTTAACACACAAATAGCACTAGGCAGTTCTTTCGAATTGATCCCTTACTTAAGCAGTCCAGCCCTACTAAGTGGAGAGCCTTATGTAATAAATAAATTATACTGCAAAGTACAGTAGTGCATTGCAAACATGCAGTCGTGCGTAATGAGAGAAAGTGAGTCCTCTAAAGGCAGCTGAAGCAGTTCAGGAAGGGGCTTGAGGTGATGAGGAACAGTGTCCTACTATTCGAAAACGGTCTACCCTGGCAGGTAGAGCAACTTTCAGGTTTTGGGAATAGCTAGGCAGCGAAGTCTAGCCCAGCTAAGGCGAGTATCTTTTCAGGGATTCTTGTGCGTAAACAATGGCTGTGCCAGGGGGCCACATGTAAGTGATGCAAGTACTCTCCACACAGTCTGGGCCAAACTTTGCCAGTCTAGGCCAGGTCGCTTGTAGGTTCAGTTCCTGAAGTTACACATCGCTCCGGCTCTCAGCAGTTGCGGGACAGGAGATCGTCCGTGTCGGGACAATAATCTTTTCTCAACTCTCGATGAAGAAAAGAGGACATTTCCAGTGCAGCATGTCTCGGGGCACAGGGGGGCAGGTAAGCAAGGCTCCTACAACAACCATCACCACAGCAGGGCGACACAGGGACTGCAAATGCTTGTGGCATGGCACACTCTCTAAATTCGTGACTCAAAGGAGCTAGGACTACGAAATTTGGTGGGAGAGGGTCCAGGACCACAAGTTGGCGATTCCTCAAGTCTCGAGTATTAACTCGGGACAGTGGCGCTCCTAGGCGATACCCCGGGTTCGAGCTGGTCAGTTCAATGGATGGCCCAGGAACACTTCTATTGGACAGTAATCGGGAGGTGCCGAAAGTAGTTATTCCCACTACTCCAAAGGGTCGAAAGCGCCCTTGCAGGCCTTCAGTGATCGATGCAAAAACAGGGGTCCGATGGGACAACAGCAGGCTCAGGGTGCCAAACCTTCCAGCATGCTCCGATGGTTCCACACGTCTGCTTTAGCGTTTCAGGATACTTGGCTCCTTCTGTAGTTTGGTGTAACTTCAGGTGATCGACCTTGAATGGATGCAGAGCCCCCTTCTCTTATCAGAGATTTCTTTCGCACTCAAATCTGGGATACCCAATCGAAGATCTGTTCTCATTCATGCATGCATGCATGCATGCCAGACGTGGACCAATCACGGTCCACGGTGGTCACAGTCATTCAGACATACCAGACATATTGGCAACAGTAGTGTGGATTGGGACCAGACAGCCCCAATACTCTTCTTGAGCACTAGCACACGTGACCTGCAGAAGCCAGCGAAAGTTGTGGTTTTCATGGAAGCCTGCATGCCCAAATAAGGAATTCCCAGGTCTGGTCAACCTGGGGGAAGGCACAGGGACAACATGGCCAAAGGCCAGAACAAAGGACTTTGTGGCAAGGCCATTTTCTGACTGGCCTCAGTCTTGAGCCAAATGCGATAAACACGATGTGGTTCATTAAAAAGAAGTAAAAATACTATAAAAGTAAACTTCTGCCACCAGTTCATCCTTGGCATACATGTACAATCACCAAAAAATCCTTACAGCATGTCTAGGGGCCATAAAACAAAAGGACCCCTATGTACGGTACTGTAAGGTACTTGGCACATAGATAAAAAGTTACCAGGAAATGGCAATATAGTCAAAGACTAAGGGACACATAGTTTCCCAGTACTGACAGTCTGAAGGACGTGCCAGTTACCCCATTGCAGATGAGCAAAAGCCCAGAGGAGCTCCGCTGAAGGCTCTGCTCCACTGGAAAAAGCCAGGTTAGGTTAGACAAACAAAAGCAAAAAGTGTGGGTGTGGGAGGGGGGTCCATATTTGGATAATTGGAGGGAAAATTGCAACTAAGGGAAATCTTTCCTAACACCCACTCAAGGTGTTAGTACAGTTTTTCTGAAGTCCAACTAAGGGCTTAGTAAAACCATTCAACTAATGCAGTACAAGACTCCACTCTTAGTATAAGGCTTTACCACCTGAGTTCAGGGTAGCGTAGGCAGAGCATCCAGGCTTATCTTAGAAGGGAGAGAGTGCTGTAGAATCAGTACAAATGAAATTGTAATACAAATGATCCAAAGTAACACAAACACTATGTATGTAAAAATACATGATTTATTTAAATACAAATAGGCCCAGATAAATCTAGGGGTAAATAAGTACTTACACATTATATGTAATCACAATTATAAAAACACAACACTATACTTAAAAGGTACACCGACCAAAGTGTAAACCTTATTTGGAACACCTAACAGTTGTTCTAGGGAAGTCAAAACCTTTTAATACACATTCAGTATAGGTCACAACTATTCTTGGGGAGTAAAAACCAATGGTTGGTTTGTTTGTTTATTTATTTGGTAATGCGCACCAAACCCTTAGGTAGCTGGGCGCAACAGGTACAAGGATACTTAAAGCTTAGTTACATAATGGAATAGGTACAGTAAAAGCAGGAGGAGAAATGCAGTTAGAAGCAGTGATAAGGTAGTCAGTTACAAAAATAGGCAGATACATAGGTGTATACTTTCACATTTACATTCAGTGATGCAAGGGCAGTAGACCCTACCAGTTGTACAGTGACTCTCAATACACATCACATAATGAGTCAACTGGACAATATACTTTGTGAATAGTGGAACACTTATTCCAGGTATAGTAAAAACATACAACTACTTTTGTGATAACACACAGTTATACTAGGTGAGTAAAACCTAAGGATATAATATTCAATTACAGGTGATTTTGCGATCAGTGAAACACAGATTGAGATAAGCAGTAACTATTGTAGCTTATTTTTGGCTGGCACACAGCTAACTCAAGGTAAGTAAAAGCCATATACCTTTTTAATCTCACAATGAAGTCTAGGTTAGATTTTTACCAGCTATACAAGTAATGCATGTATGACTTATAAGGGCCTGCTAGAACCCACATACTCTTCTTGTGTCTGTCTACAACAGTACACGGAAAGCAAACCCTAATGTTACACTTTACTGAATGACTCAGTTATTCTAGGTAGGCAACAACCTAATATAGACTTATTCTGGACAGGCTAACAGCAAGTCAGGGGAAGCAAGACCCGGTTGGGAGGAACACTCCTACAATTATCCTAGAAGGAATAATCTGTTGAAACCAACACATTACTTTTGGGAAGAGGTACAACTTAATCACAGGTGAATAATATACCTTCACATCTACTTTCTATTAGAATGGCAAAACGGTTTCTAGGGAAAGAAAGATGTTAACAATACTATTATGAATAGTGCATCACACGTCCAAGATAAGTCAAAACTTCTGTAACTGTTCACTCTTAGAGCTACAGTTACCAAATAACTC
Source organism: Ambystoma mexicanum (assembly GCF_040938575.1). NCBI lineage: Eukaryota > Metazoa > Chordata > Amphibia > Caudata > Ambystomatidae > Ambystoma > Ambystoma mexicanum. Next base: position 816,424,538 of record NC_090929.1, read on the forward strand.
TTTTACAAGTAAGTAACTTTTAAACACTTATTCTCTTTTCTAGGCAAAAGGTCCAATCCCTTAAATGTCTTTCCCTGGTTCTTGGAGCATGAGTGTTCTCAGTGGCAGAAGGGGGGTCACTAGGATCTAGTAACCAACTGACAGTGTCAGAATTGGTTCTTAAGTAGCACAAGTAAGAGGTCCTTAGGAAGACTGGGCAAACAGGCTAGTACTTTACTTTGCGAGTTAGAAGAGGGTCCAGGGGCTTCACAGACTACAACCTAGCAGGATTCTAGCAGTGGGACTGGGTGCACTGGACGAGAGACCTCCCAATCACAGAAAACACCCCACAGCTACACAGAAATCCCAAGAGATGCAAGTTAAGTACATACCCAAGCCATTACAGTGCCTCATCATTGAAGAAGATTTTGCAGCAGGACGACTTCATTATCTGCAGCCAAAAACCCAGTCAGTGGATTCCTTGTCGTGTTGACTGAAAACAGGACCTTGGAAGGGACTTTGTAGCAGGGATCAGTGGAGAAGGCTCCAGACAAGTTTTTCCTCGCGGATGAATGCGGTTCTGCTGATTTGGTGCCTTTTCAAGGAGCACAGAAGACAGAAAATCTCGGTTGTAGTCTCGTTGTTACAAAGGTCCAGCACTCTGGCGATGGGACTTTTCAGACTCGATTCGTGTCTCTAGAGATCCACCAGGATGCCCACGAAGTTTCAGCGAGATTCGGAATTCAGAAGACCGTGCACCACACAGTGGCTTGAGGTCCCAAGGTATTGCAGGAACACAAGGTTGCAGCAGCGCGTTGGATGGCTCCAAACGCAGGTATTCTTCAGTCTAGCGTGTCTCACCAGGCTCTGGGTCGGGGTCGTCGTTATCAGAGTCCCCAGGTCGATTGGAAGGAAGAGCTACAGCAGGCTCCGGCTACATAGCAGGCTCTCCGGTCGCCAGAAATTGTCTCAGCCGCTTTTCCTTCATCCTCTTCGGTTTCAGGTCCAGTGGTTGACTTGTCTTCAGCTTCCAGGTTCGCAGTATTACACAGGAACTACAGCACAACTTCTGCATTCTCTCCCTGCATTTTACCAGAAGGGGCGGTCTGGTTTTCCAATCAAGACAACCCCCCCCCCCCCACCCACTGGGGTTTGTCCCCATTCAGGCAAGGAGGAAGACATAAGGCTGTGGAGTTTCGGACTCCTCCCTCGCTTCCTGCCTTTACAGACAGACTGGAGCTTGGGCAGGGAGTCCAGGGGACTCCTGACGAAGATAAAAATGACACAAAGGAATTTACCGCCCTGTATGTCAGGGGAAGGAACAAGAAAGGACAAGAAACACTAAAATGGCGAAAAAAGAAGACAGGGGCATTTTGGTCAAATGAGTACACTTAGGTGCCTTTACTGCAGCTGTGAACACACCCCACGGTAAAGGTGCACAAAATTAATACAAGGTATCACTGCCACCAGCCATTGAAGGTATGCTTGCCCCTGTAACAGAATTGTTACAGTTTTAGTGTGAAAGGGGATACATTGTATCTCCCCAGTCCTCCACATAAGGTGGGGTGTTCTGGCTTCACAGAATAAAATGTAAAAGGGATCCAAATATCCTTTCTGCCCTTCGGAACTGTAGTTCTCTCAAGGTTAGCAAACGAAAGTTAAAAGGGGAACCCCTAGGGCAACCCAGCAGCAACAGGCACTTCTTGCCAATAAGTTGTTAAAGAGGATAACTATAAAAATACACTACAGAGAGTCCAAAAAAAATGACACCTATAAAAAAAGAGTAAAAGATTCTGTCCGTGTGGAAAAAGGTTCCCACCCACAGAGGTATTAAGGAAAAATATCCCACTAGTAAAGCAAAAAGTTCTGAGGTTGACCCAGGTCAGGAAGATTTACCATTTCTATGAAAATCTTACCTAACACAAGGTACTGGCCTTACCATGTGGCAGGACCGTTCCAAAAAGGTTCTTATGGCTCAAGCAGACACGTCTGAAGGAGCTCTGTTTATTAAATTAATGCTAGCGAGTACCACATGTGATTTTGACTTACAAGGGATCCTTTCAGTCAGTCAACAGCATTTTATTCCAGTTATAGCAGCCCTCACATAAGATTTTTATGGCCCTGTATATGCCAGTTGTAATAGTCTTCTCTGTCGTTTACAGTAGCTCCTGTAAGGATAGATCTATAAATTATACGAACAGTGATAGCTTCCTTTTTGTATAATGTGATATGCAACTCAGTGCAACTGATGGAGCAGACCTAGTATAATGACTTCTGTCTCATCAGCATTGAGCTGTAACCAACTGCTATTCATCCAAGGATTTTGTCTAGGTAGACAACTGGAGTATGTTTCATTAGGATTATTGTATAAATATAAACCTGGGTGCCACGCATGCAGAGACCCTAACCAGTAAGGTGGTAAGTAGAGGAAACTTCAATCGATGACACCTCAAAGGAGACAATCAATGGGGAGGAACACTGAATATTTTTACTTGTGCTCAAGAAGAGAAAAAAGAAATCTCAAAAGGTCACAAAGCTTCTGGCAGAGCAGTGTATGGTAGCAAATGTAGTAGAATAGCCTAGTCAGATGTATGACTGAAGTTGAGGTTAAAAGAATAACATCCCCAACATGAAACAAGGGCACGATCTGTTCAATAATGGAAGTGCAAACCAAAGATCTGAGTGAAATGCAGTCATTGCTAGCTACAATACGTTGAATTCCAAGATCACGTTGCAACCTACATTATTTGCAATAATGTTTCATATTGCACAAAGTCTAGGGATAGACCTAAAACCAGCAATCACTGTTTGATCTAGGGGCAGCTTTCCTTTGTAGTCTAAAGTATTTTTATTCAAAGTACACATTAAGATTAAGTTGGACATACAACAGAACACATAGCATTTTTTAAATTCTATAAACAAGGCTCCCAAACGGTGGACCAGCTCTGGACCAAAGAAAGTGATGTGAGGACCCGCGAGAGTGCTGAAGGACTTGCAACAACACTCGCACTAGGATCTTGAGGGAGTTGCTCCGACCATACCCACAGCCGACACAAACAGCATTATTTAATTCCTTGGGACTTGATGAAAATTGCAGCCTTTCAAGGTGGTTTTTCAAAATCAGCTCTGGTGGGAAGAGTTTGGGAGGCCACCCTCTTATGGTGAACAGGAAACCCAATAAAAGTGAAGTAGCAGAGCAATCAAGGCTTAGTCTCAGGAAGGGTGTGAGAGTGGTCTAGAGCTAAAATGAGTCCACACAGAGCAACACCTGGAATGCCATTTAGAAAGCCAGTATATAAAAATACAATTATTTATTAGGCCTTTAGTTTGCACACTGAGCATGTAAAAATCACAGGTAAGTATTGTCACAGAAAGGCTTACAACACATATACCCTTAGGAGAAATAGAATTGCATATGAATCAATTTCCAGCGCAATGCAGGTGAGTAGTCTGATGAATAGAAAAATAGGCAGAACTCTTTAGAAACAACAGAAACAGCTTCCCTAATTCTTATAAAGCCCAACACTAAGATGGTTTGGGGCCTTGTGCCCAAAAGCCACAAGTTCCAAAGCATGTGCTTCTTCATGTAAGTTCTTATGGGAATAGTAGGGCTAGTGGTTATGCTTAGAGTTCCAAAGGTAGACAAGATGTCAAGTAAAGTTCAGGTAAGTTTTCAACTCAATCCAACACACTAGTATAGGCCTAGGGAAGGATCATTATCCCAGGTTCCATCACCAAAAGCCAGGTAAGAAGGAGAGTGGTAGCAGAAACAGGTATGTCAACTTACCAACCCCCCCCCCCTTGAATCAGATTCTTCCAAAGACCACTGCAGGTGTTCCATAATCAGTTGGGTACCCCAATGTTCTGTGCTTAGTCATGTCGAGAAGGCCCAGGGGTTGTGGGTGCTGAGGTCACATTTTAAGTGTCAGTATTTAGTTTGGTGGCTGGGTGGGTGGTTCGCAGTGCACATGAATATGCTGCAGTCAGCGTCCTGTAGAAAACCCACATGTAGAAAGATGACTTCTGTGGTGCAGACCCCCTGGGGATACCTCAGAGTATTAAATAAAGAGTGTTGCAACAGGAGTCACCGCGGTTAGGCAGTGACGCGCGATCTTCAGGTGGCAAACACAGGAGCACGCTCAGCACAGCAACCCTTAGAGTGACAGGGCTGGAAATGCAGGAGAAGGCAACTTGTGGGACAAGCTGAAGATCTGCAAAGTTCCAAGGCTCTCCTCTGAATGACGACGGCTGCAACGAGGTAGCCAAAGAGCCGGTCAGTCCACCGGTTAGTCCAGGGGCCCTTTAAGAAGGTACAGATCCTTAAGCAGGGGTCAAAGCACCAATGAAGGCCAATTTGAGATCAGGACAGAGGAGTAGAGCTTCACTGGGACAACACTGGAGTCAATGCTGGTCAGCTGCAGGGGTAGTTATGTTATTGTGATTTATACCGCACATCGCTGCCATTTTCATGGTCTCCAGGCGGTCTGGTGGATCTGAACTGGGAAGGTGTTTGGGGAGGGGCTAATTAGTGGGATTGAGAGGGGAAAGGCGCAAGAGATCTCGGATGTGCTGTTGGTAGCTTCAGTTTGGAAAAACAGTCACACTGTGCTGGCTTGCTTTTAGTTGGGTGCTGTGGAGTATCTGTAGTTTCCAGTGTTTTTTTTCCTGCTGCAGAGGTATTTTTGTTCAGTGTTGGAGAGTGGAGAGTTTTTAGTAGTGTTAGTAGGTAGTTGTCAGAGTCCTTCTCTGCAGGTTAGGTTGATCTGTCGAGTTAATATTGTTCAATGGCGATTTGCGGTAGGATGCTTTATTTCTTCATGTGGACCCGTTTCGAAAAATGAGGTTTTCGTTATTTTCGATGTTTTCATTGTGTTGTGCTGGCGGTTTTTCTTCAATGATGTTTTCGCTTTAGTTTGGTGAGTTAAAGAGCCATGTTTCTAACAATTTTCTGAACTTTAGGGGATCTTCTGTTGTTCGCATTTCCTTTGGGGGCGAATTTCAAAGTCTCATTGCTATGCAGAAGAATATGGATTCCCCCGAAATTACGCTTTGCGTATAGTTTCGGTTCAAGGCGAATGTCTTTGCTGGACCGTAATGCTAGCTTAGGTTTGTAGATGGTGATTTTCCCTGTGTGAATTCTTTGTATTTTCAGTGCTGGTGTGAAGTGTTCTCTTTTAGTGAGTCTGATGAGCAGTCTTGCTGCTGTGTTCTGTATTCATTGTAGTTTTTTCATAAGGTATTTCTGGCATTCTCAGATAGATGGTTTTGGCACAGTCGATTCTTGATATGACGAGCGAGATAATGGCGAATGTGTGGGAAGGTGAAGAATGGGAGTATCCTCTTGATTGTGTGCAGGTGATACAAGCAATTCTTTACTACTGCGTTGACTTGCGGTTCTAGTGTTAGGTCATTGTTCTTTAATATTCAGAGATTTCTGATCACTTTTAATGGTTCTGGTAGGTTTCCCAGTTCGGTAGGCCATGGAATGTGGTGATGGTTTGACGACGGGTCATTGGGCACGACATGATTTCTGTTTTGTCCCGGTCGAGTTAAAGGCAGTTGGTGTTCATACAATGGTTTATTTCTGTGAGACAGTTGGTAAAGGTTGGGTTTTGTTCTTTGCTAGCATTGATTTTGTATATGATTTTGTGTCATCTGAGTAGTTGTAGAAGGAGAGGCTGCGTGTCATTTGATGAGGTTAATCAGGAGGGTCATGAGATGTTGAAAGGTAGTGGTGAGAGTTGGACTCCACATGTTTTGCGAGGTGTTGACTCAAATTATGTTATCCAAGTCGTTTCAGTTCTGTCAGGAAGGATTTTAGCCAGAGAAGTCTCCTGTGTTGCCGATTCCTATATTTTCTTTTGAGGAGTGTTTCGTGGTGTACTGTGTCGAAGGCTGCTGATCGATTGAGTAGTGCTAGTGCCGATTTGTCGGAGTCTGCGTTGGTTTTTAGATCGTCCCACATCGATAGAAATGCTGTTTCCATTCCTCTCATTGGTCTGAAGCCTACTTGTGCTTGGTGTAATATCTGATTGTTTTCTACATGTTCCAGGATTTGTTCGTAGACAATTCTAGTAGCTTCGCCGGGTATGGGATGTTTGAGATTGGTCAGTAGTTGGTTATGTCTTCCGTGTTTCCCGAAGGGCCGTTAAGGAGTGGCCGCTTGTATGCAGATTTGAAGGCTCGTGGCACAGCTCCTGTAGTCCGTGATTGAAGAAGTTGAGGAAATATTCTGCAGGTGTTTTCTGGGTGAGGATAGTCTCAAATACGTTTGGTGGGCAGGGGTCTGCTGGGGAGCTGGCATGGTTGATTTTCCTCACCAAGCTCTTGAATTTTTCTTTTGAGTTCGGTGAGAGGTCGTTAAGGGGGTAGATGGTGTTTGTAGACATGCTCAATGACTTGCTGAATGTTTGTGATATTTTTTTTTGAAGTGGTCTTTTGTGATGGGGCTGACGTGCTGTTGCATGCTTTGAGGTTTCTTAGCTCGATGATGTTGAACATCTGGGTGTTGCTACAGTTTGTGATCCGTTTGTTGTATGTAGAATGCCTTTTTTTGCTTTGAGAATTTCAGCTTTATGTAGTCATAACTGTCTTTGACATGAGATTTTTTCTGTTGGTCATAGTTTTTCCTCCATTCTTGTCCCAGTTCCTGTTAGTTGTTTTCAGTGCTTTGAGGTGGGGGTGTGAAATATCCATTATTTTCTTTCACGCCTAGAAACACTTAAGTACAGGCGCGTTATAAATGCCACATCATATCATATAGAGAGGGGGTGGATGGTTTTTCTGGTGTAATGTCATCTAAAGTTTTCGTGTTCCATTTTTGGATTGTCTCTGTTCTTTCTTCTATGCTGGTTCAGACTAAAATGATGAGACTGTTTTGTGGCTTCCAGTTTGGCGTTTAGGTCCACGTTAACGGATTTCCAGTTTCTTTTCTGAATTGAAGGAATTTTTGGGAGGTTAGCTAGTATCTGCATTGGCGGGTGGATCATTAAGGGTTTTATGAGGTGGTCGCTCCAGAGGATTTGCATTGGAGGTGCAGCTGTGACCAGGTTTTTGTTGCAGAAGATGCAATCTAGGGCGTGGCCAGTTGTATGTGCCACTCCTTTTACCGGTTGTATGTGCATCGTTGCTAAGGTTTTGGGTGAATCAAGGTTTTCTTCTCAGAACCAGATATTGAAATCTCCCAGTATGATAAGGTGATCATGTTGAATGGCGATGTTGGTGATGGCGTCAGTCAGTGAAAGTAGGGTTGTATGTCATTGGCCTGTAGCCAAGTAGGAACGATAGGTTGGTTTGGAGATGTAAGGCTAAGTACAGGAGGAGAAACTCACAGTTTGGGATGTTTAGTGGTGGTGCTGTTATTTTTAGCTGGTCTTTGTATACCACGGCGAGACCTTTTCCTTCTCGATTAACTTGTTAAAATTTGAAGTTGTTCAGTAGGAAATCGTGTGCCGTTATTTTTAAGTTTTGAGTTAGCCAGGTTTCAGTGGGGAAAAGCATGTCTGTTCCTCCATTGCTTAGCACTTCTTATATTTCGGTTGTCGGTTTTGACATTGATCTGGCGTTGACTAGGTTGCAGTATATCTTTTTGTATTCTGTGTTTTTGGATCTTTGGCAGTGGAGTTGGGAGATTGAGTTGATATTGATTTATTTTTCCATCAACTTTTGCATTCAGTTCTGTTTCCTTTTCTTCGTTGAATAGTTCAGAAAGGTTGCATCTTGGATTGATGTTTTGCTCAGGGTCTGCCTGCTCACATTGATTATTATTTGCGACATGCCAATCTTTTGTGACGTATGGCGCGTTGAGGTTGTTTCTTTCGGTTGTACTTCTGCGGGTTTCCCGTCTGTCTGTTGGGTTTCCAGTTATCCTCCTCCTGTGCGTACAGTTCTTAAGGTTGGATGGCTGTCCGAGTGGGTGGTAAAATGATTGGTAGCAGGGTCTTGTTAGAGCAAAGGAGCTCTTTTGCAGTTGACAGGTAGGTGTGTTATCTCTTGGTGTAGTTTGGTTCCCGACTGAGGTGTTTTGAGATTGTTAGGATTGTTGCAATTGGTTTATTCTGTTTCGGCAATTTCTTGTGCGCCGGTCTTTCCTGGTATGCTGCATTTTGTGGTTGGGCGCTATACCAGGGGGCCGCTATCCCAGGGGGTGGGGGCTATCCCAGGAAGGTGGGGGCTATCCCAGGGCCTTAGGTGTTTTAGGGCACAGCTATCTCAGGGTAAGGCTGTTCTTGTGGAATGGATGTGCCTGGGGCAAAGCTATTCCAGTGCAAAACTATTACCTGGCTAGACTATTGGCCAGAGCTGGATTTCTGAGTGGTAAGCTCTTGCTGTGCTATGGTTCCTGGTTGTGAATTCACAAAGCAATGGTGCCTTATAAAGGTGAGTGACAGAGTGGTTTTAGCTCCCCTTTATGGGGCCCTATAGTTATCAGCTTCACTGCGGCAAAAGTCTCTGTTAGGGAGATTAATCAGTTTAATGCTGTCCTAGTGAGACCCCCAGCACTTTTTGATGGACTTCTGGACCTTTTTCTTTCTATCCTGAATGAGGGGAGCCTTTTTCCCCCTCATTCATTATTACATACTCTGACTTTCTGGGAACTCTGCTCTTTTTGTATGACCTTATCTTATGGAGTCTGCTTTTCTCCATACTTCTTAAAGGCATGAGTGTTACACTTTTGCAGCACACAGCACCCTATGTGCAGTGTTGCTGGGAACTCTGTGTTTTCCTTTGATAATCTTTGACTATCCTTAAAAACTACTGTTCGTAAGGATAGAGGGATACTTTGTATCCTTCCTAAAACTCTAATTTATGAAGGATTAGCCCACCCCGCCGTATGTTGAGTGCTAAGGGGATACCTAGTACCCCTCCCCTTCTCTCTGCTCCTGTGACTTTCTAGTCACAGTGGCAACCCTTTTTTTATGGCTGGTGGCAGTGGACATGTTCTACCAACTGTGCTATTTTTTACCAATGACTGTGTTAACAATCTCGGTTATGCACGATAGGGTCACCTATGTTCCAACATGGTGGCTCCTTTCTTTTTTCGCCATTTCACGTCTGGTTGTACTTTGTTAGCCCTTCTTCTACAATTCTGGGAGGGGGAGGTTGGTGTGAGTTTTGACTTTGGCTGGAGCCCTTGGGTGCCCCCGCCTAGGCTCCAGTGTGTGTCTGTGAAGGCAGGAAGCAGGGGAGCAGTTTAACACTCCTGTGTCCTTTGTCTGCCAGAGTGCCTGAATGGAATCAGTTCCCACTGGGGGGCTGGCTGTCCTGACTTTTGGATAGTTATGGATTGGACTGCCAAAGTATTAGAAGCCTTGAAGAGTGTAACTAAAAAGTGAATTGTTGCTAAAGTGTGAATAACCCTACTTTTCCTTCCAATAGACTTTGTCTGATCTGACTTTATCACCTAAATGCAATTACCGTTTCAATGTAACCTATGCGAGTGTGTGGCACTACTAGTAATACGGTAGAACTGTCATTAGTGTCATTCTCTGTAACAATTGTAACCGCAAGCAACTACGATTCAAACAGTCACTATGCGTATTGGTTAGTCTAGAAGAGTATTTATTTACTACCTGCTTTGTGCATATAAAATAAATATATTTTGAAATAACTGTTAAGAGTTTCTTTGGACTATGGTATTGACTGGGTTCAGTGTACTTACGTACAGCTCAAATTCTCCTCATAAGATAAGCCTGGCTGCTCTGTAATTCTACCAAATTCTTTAGGTAGTACAGACTTATACTAACAGTTGGGGACCTGTATGCCAAGGGATAGCTTTATAGAGTCTTACCGGACAATGGTAGTGATCGAGGCAGGGGTTCAATGTTTCCAGAATTAGTAGTGGGAGGTTGACAGCATTGGAGTGCAAATAAATACTAGCTCCACTAGCTCTACAGCTGCGATATCAGTTTGGAGCTTTCATTAGACACAATGCAGGTGGCCAAACTACAGACACTAGCAGTTATGGCTCTGGTGGAGAGGGCTCTCGGCCGACCTGGAAGTTAGCCAGACAATGACAGTGCACGATGTGGAAACCTTAGACAGGGTCTTCCCGCGAGTCACAGGTCCAAAATTCACAAAGAGTTGAGATGTACGAAAATTCCTCATGCGTGCCAAAAAACATCAATGCACGAGCAACGTCCAGTGAATGCAAAGTTCTTTCCACTGGCGTAGATGGGTTTGGGAAGAAGACTGGCAGCACCAGAGGCTTGTTGAGGTGGAATTCTGAACGTACTTTTGGCATAAAGTTGGGGTGAGTCTGCAGCACCACCCCCGTAGTGTGGAAGGACAAGTACGGCTGCCTGCAAGAGAGGGCCTGGATTTCCCTGACCCACCTGGCTGAGGTGATTGCCATGTGAAAAGCAGTCTTCCATTAGAGGAACTTCAGTAGGGCCTGATGCTTTGGGTCAAATGGGGCGCCATGAGCTTAGTCAAAACCACTTTCAGCTCCCAAGCTGGAGCAGGAGCCTTCACTGGTGGCAAAGTCCTTCTTGCATTCCAGTGGCAGGGAATAATGCCCAAACTCTACAGCTGAAGGAGCCAGGCGGTGACGCTCAGCGATGCCAGGTCGTGGTTCAGTATCGCCCAGTCTTCAATGGCGAGAAGCTCAGGAAGCAGAGGAAGCCAGACGGACGGACCCACTGACAGACGTAGCAGGTCTGGGTACCAGGTTTGTCGAGGCCACGCTGGGGCAATGAGCATCATCCTGCAACGGCACTGTCTGAGTGTGTTGACCACATGTAGCAGGAGCGGGAATCGAAGGGAAGGCAAACAGGAAGCGCCCTTCCCATGGAAACGAGAAGGCATCCCCAAGGCTCCTCGGTTGAGGGAACCTGCTGGTGAAACTCTGGCACTTTGAGTTGGTCGTCGTTGCGAAGAGGTCGATCTGGGGTCGACCCCACTTGTGGAAGAGAAGAGATACTTCACCCTGACGAAGTTATCATTCGTGGACAAAAGACGACCTTGGCTGTGAAGCCAGCGGTGTGGGCTGCACTCCCTAAAACCACAAGTGTGGTATGATTCTCTTTGTTTAAACTAAAAAAAAAATGTGTCTCCTTTAAAAGGTGATTTTTCAACGTATTCTTATTTATTTTCACATTAAAGTTCCACAGTTAAGAGTCACTGTTTCTTGGCAGATGCACCAGATGAGCTACAGATGGCCTATGCATTTCGGATTCATATCCTTCCTCAGGGCCAGCTCATGCTGGTCAATATCTTTTCTAAGCCTATTATCAAATTTTATAATCCCCCACCATTCATGGAAAGCATCAACCATTACACAAGAGTATACATAAAATATCACATAATGTTCGTAACATAATACCAAGTGTTCAGTGGAGCCATCAATCGCATGTTCATTGATAACCCATTCCATGATTGTAAATACCATTAGTTTGTCAGTCAAAGTAATGTGAATGGGTCCAAATAATTGTAACCTCTGGTAAGCAGTTACAGTGTCATCATCCAATAGTAGTATTCAATAGGATATGCATAAACCCAATTTCATTATCATGATCTTAAATATACATACCAATGCCATCATTACCCATTCATGTGAAGTATATACAATATATTAAAAACATATACATACGCATTTTCATATTACCACGTGTGATGTCAGGAATACGGGAAAAAAGAAAAAAGAAGAAGAAAACATGGTAATCTAAATTAGCGCGGTGGCTTCTTTATATATAACATGTGGTTATCATATTTCACACGATTACTGACCTGTATGTGTTTCTGCCAATGTGTGTTAGGCAGAAACCTGTGCAGTTCCCTTTGGGAACACTGCAAAAGATTTAGGACCACAGGTGTTAGCAGTGTTACCACCTGAGCCAAGAACTTTGTGAACACCCATGGGGCCGATTTCAGGCCGACGGGCAATGCCTTGAACTGATAGTCCCGCCATTGACCACAAAACGCAGAAACCTCCGATGTTTTGGGTGGATGCGAACGTGAAAGGAAGCGTCTTCCAGATCCAACGTTGCCAAGGAGTCCCCTTCCTCCAGTTGGCCGAGCACGTGTTGTAGTACGACCATCCTGAACCTCTGGGACTTCAAGTACTTGTTAAGGCGTCTTAAGTATAGGATCGGCCGCCACCCTCCTGATTTTTTCCATACCAGAAAGTATCTGGAGAACACCCCGCAGCTCTATCGCCCCCTTCCTTAACATGGCTTGAACCTCCTGCAGCAGCTGAGCCATGTGCAGATCTTGACGTACCACAGATGGAATGCTAGGACCCCCGTGTTGGAATTCCAAGGTGTGCCCCATGAAGAAGAAAGTCCAGCCCCCATTTGTCCACCGTGATATTCTTCCACTTGTCAACTAAATTTGCTAGCTGGTCTCCCACTGGGAAGCGTAAGCGGGGGCCTTGATTCCCTGGCCGGTTCAGGCCTGCTTGGGAATCTAACTCTGTGCCTGTGGCCGATGACAACGCTGCCCACTGCTGCGTAGGCCTTTGAGCGGCCCCAGTAGGCCTCCTGGGCCATGGAGTGGGAGGGTTGAAGATAGGGGGTATTATAACCCTTCGAGGACCTGCCAGACCTCCCCCCACGAGGACCGAAAGGACAACAACTTCCTCTGCTGCAATGACCCTAGCGAGCGTGCCGTCTCCATATCTGTCTCAATCGTCTGGAGAGACTTGTCACAGTCTTGCCAAACAGATTGTCACCATCAAAGGGCATGTCCACCACCTCCCTGAAAGTTGGTGGTTTCAGTGAGCCTTGGGATCAGAGGGACACAGCAATGTCCATCGGGCAGAACCCGATATCTGTGAAGTCCACAGCCAACGTGATGGCATGCGACAAGTGCATCTGACCTTCCTGGAACAGGGCCAGGGCCTCGACCTTCTTGTCCTCAGGCAGGAAGTCCAGAATGGGCCTGAGTTTATACCATAGCTCCCTGTCGTAGCAGGCTAAGCTGGGCAGGGCATTAGCAGTTTTGACAGTGGAGGACACTTTGCAAATGATGCGCTTTCCCACTGCATCACGCTTCTTCCCTTCCTGATGTGGAAGCACCACCGCCAAGGATGATGGATTCGGCAAGTCCTTTCTGGCAGCAGCAGACACCAGAGTCCGGAGAAGGCTGGGACCTCAAGCAAATGGGGGGTCGAGTCCAGGACCCTGTACTTGTTCTCCTACCTGTCTCTCTTCGGGGGAGCAGTACTTGGCGGCTTCATCAAGGCCAATCCTTCCTCCCAGACATCATCCAGCAAAGGGATCGACATGACAGATTTCCGTCTGCACTCCTGGCGTTGGAAGTAAAACCCCTCTTTCGTTGTCTCCTCCGGTACCAAGTTGGAGAGCGGATGCCCTGAAGACCATGGCATGAAAAGAACCGACCTCATCCCAATATGTCCCTATGCGATGGCTCAACAGGGAGCGGGACAGCCGGCAGTGGCCCTGGGCTGGAGCGCCTCCTTGGGCTAAATGGCAAATCCGGTTTTCTCCTCAGTGATCCCACCATGGATACAGGTTCACCGCCCCCTAACTGGTCCAAGTAGTAGCCTTCGGGAAAATTGTGTTAGCTGGAGCTTGTGTAGATCTGTACAGGCTCCCCTGGTGGATCCCTTGGCATCGTGGGGGACACCCTCACCTGCCTAGGGAGGAAGCACGTAGACAGTGGTAGCTCCTTGGTTCTACCAGACATCTTCGGGAAAGAAGTGATAATGGGCACTTGCGCTGCTCTGCCAGCCATGGTCCTCGGTGCAGCAGCCGCCAAAGCCATAGGCCGTGCAGGTAAAGACACTTGTGGAGTCGCAGTCATCTTAGTGGTGGAGACAACGGCAGTAGGAAGGCCCCCTTTCGACAACGTAGTGATTGTCCTCGACAAAGCGGATGTCCTGGATGCAGTCAACGTGACTGTGGTCGTCGACTGGGAGGAAGTCTTAAAAGAGGAAGCAGTCGTCAATGTCATGGTAAACGAAGGTGTCAACAGTGGATGAGAAGAACCACCCGAGAACATATTCTTCATAGTATTGTCAGAGGACGGCAATCGAAGCTTTGATGGGGTCAGGGACTTCCTCTTGGAAGGAGCACCCCTAACTGGCAGGCCTAGAGACTGGGAATGTGTCCTTCCCGAACTGGGCCTCACAGACGCAGCAGCCCTAGCGGAATCTGTAGCATGGTCCTTTGCCTTCTTTTGGGCCCCCTGTGCAGGGGTGTCCTCAAAGGACCTCAACCTCTTCTCAGCGGGAGCGCGCTCATGGACGCAACCGGTCCTGGATAAGGCATGGCTGTGCCCGGAGAGCACGTCAGAGGCCTTCCCCAACTTGAGCCATGCCGCCAACCTGCTGTAGCGATTCTTCCTTGTCTTCCTCGAAAAACCACGGCAAATCTCGCATCTGTCCTGTCGTGGTCCGGATGCAGGCAATACAGGCACTTGAGGTGCCGATCTTCGACATAGATATTGCATAGCCCACACTTTGTGCAAATCTTGGAGAATCCTCTTTGGACATCGCAGAAGGCATGAAGTATGCCCAAACCTGGCCTCCCACACTTGAAGAAAGAACTGTCGATGAAGCAGATTGTCGCCGACAATGGATCCCCGCTGCCAGTAGTTGATCAACTATCAACAGAGGAACAATCAGAGAAAAAAAACTAACAAATGTATCACAAAATCTCAAAATAGTCAAAAAACTAGAAGAGCAAAACGCGAGGACTCCCAACACTGAAATGTGCTGTAAAAATCTGAAGATGGCCACCAGGGGCGGAGTTCAGGGAGACAACTGTCATTGAATGGGGGCAGTATGACCCAAAGGACAGTTTAGAGGAGAAATGCAGTCTTTAGGCTAAAACGTAACTGCTTTTCCTTTCACTGAGGATTCCCAGCCTGACGACAGGGAATATTCATGAGCATGTGAATCCAAGCCAGACCCCATGCTGGAGAAAGCCTTCTGCTTTACTTCACTTGTCATTTTGCTTATTCTTATAGGAAAACGGATAAGTGCATATGACTATCAGCAATGAGAGACTGTCATTCGTTGTGGATTTCTTGTATTGTTGCAATTGCACACATCAGCTTAAAGTTAAGTGCGGTTAGGATACTTACAGCCTTAACATTTTCTATAGTGGCTTTTTGATTAATTGTGCCTAAGATGAGCTGCTAGCAGCAGATATTTTTCTCCTGTGTTTTTATAATTTTAATAGCATACAAGATAGTATAAGATTTTTGCTCGAACTTTGGCAATATTGTTCTTTAGTCTTCTTGCTTGCTTCTCGGGCCAGGAAATGACACACATGGAATGCTCTGTCCTGGGAAAATCGGCTGCATTCGTGGGAAAAGGTGTGGTTTGTGTGTGAGCCTGGATGTGGGGGCTAGGACTATCTGGTTCCAGCACACATCAGGGTGCCTGAATGTTTATTGCTGGGCAGATGTGGTGGCCAGTGGCTATCCATGATTATATAGCCACCATCAGTTTGGACTGTGCAAATCCATGCAGTCAAGCAATCTCCTTCCCACTTCCCCAATATCTTTGTGAATTTCCCCAGACAGCCCCTAGCTCTGTATACTCTCCTTTCCAAGTCCATACAGCGGTCCAGTTCCGCAGTCTACCGACTTAACCTTGGGCACTCCGCTGAGCCCCAGAACGCTCCTATCAGTCTTTTAGCAAGTCCCATTGCTACAGCCAGTAAAGTTTCCCCATATTTTGCGAAATCAGTGTCAGTCCATGTTAGGCCAGATTGTGTGCAGTACCCTTTGGGAGACTACAGGAACCTTGACCTCCTGGCAATAGGCACCCAACCTTTGGTAGAAGTCGCAACTAAACAGGTTGGTAGTGTGGCTGAGCAGCCAGGCTTATCTCAAGAGGGGTCAATGTGAGCAGTAGTGTTCTTACACAGAGATCTACAGTGACAAGTATTTAAACAAACTCTTACACTCAAGGTTTCTAGATTAAACAATTATTAATTAAACAGTCAGTTGAATAAGCCTTCTTCAGAAGGGAGCAATATATATGTAACACAAACATACCCTTCAAAATACACACTCTTAGTTTCTCTAAATCAGCAAATACCCATTTGGGATGGTACACAGATTCTTCCTACACCCTGAGGTGACAAATAACTAGGACACTGTGGACATTAATATATTACTGGTACATTTAGAGCAATACTGAGTTGGTGTCAAAGAATAGGGTTCAAGAATAAAACAAAGGTTAAACAAATATTCTGAAATAGGTAAGTACTTTATAACCCTCCAATGCAAAGTAAATTAACCCTTTCCTGGAGGAAATCAGAGTTGAGAAGTCTTTTCCAGGGAGCCAGGCCAGCCAATGTTAATTGGACAAAAGTCTAGGGGAGCTGAAGCACTTCTTTCAGGTAAGTAAAAGTCATGCACAATGTTTTAGAAGTCTCTGTAGAAAAAGTAGAATCAATGTAGGGCCACAAGCTGGGAGGATTGTGAGGGGCAACTCTGCAAAAGCAACCAAGACAAGTCTCAACTGAGAGCAAGTAAGGCTACACAAAAAGAGGTAAGTCCACTTAGTTTTTACCTTTCGTTAGAAGAAATTGTTCCAGCTGGCTTCTGTTCCTGTGCAGCTCTGCAGATCCCGTTGTTCCTGGGCCTCAGTTGTGGGGGCAAGAGGGAGTAGGTCTGGAGACTCAGCACTACAATGGGAAGGTCGGCAGCAACAAAGGGCAAACTTCAATTCAGCTGCACTTCGCGGTTTCAGCTCCTCGCTTCTCAGCAAATAGCAACACTGCAGTTCTGGGCTACCACTATGGACTCTACTAGCATCTGGGGTCCAGCACTCTGTTGATGTGGCTCAGGCTTGGTCAGTCCTGCTTCCTGGGAGTCTGGAGGATCTTCCTGGAGCTCAGGTCGGACTTAAAAGCAATGCACTCAATCTGGTGTTCCTCTCTTTGGCACTTCGGTTCCAGCAGCAGTGGAAGTACAGCCAGCTCTGAGAGGATGTCCAGACGAGTTCACTTTGGGGTTGATTGGTCCCACCAACCCAAGGGGAGAAGTCGTCCTTGCAGGGCTTCTCTAGTCGAGGCGAATTCAGAGCTTCAGCACAGCAGCAGGGCTTCACCGGACAAACCAACGGTTCAGGAGTTGCAGCAGGTGTCTCTCCAAAGTTCTTCTTCAGATTCCTTCCTCCAGTGGTCGACTCTGCGCTCCAAAACAAAAAGCCTTGCCTTCTATGCAGGTTTCTCCCATTGATTCCAGCCTAACTGTCAATCACACAGCAGGGCGGCTGTCCTCGAAGGACTTGCAGCCGGCCAATCACCTTCGGGTGCATTCCTTTAACCAAGAGGATTAAGCGCCGGGCATTTCGGGCACCTCCCTCACTTCCCGGCTGCCCCAAACACCCTGGAGCCCGAGGCGGGCTTCACCAGAGAATCCCACCAAAGACAAAACGAACAAAGGGACCAAACCTGGTATGGGGTGCAGAGTAAACCTCAGGAATGACCTTTCCAGCAAGAAATGGTGAAAAAAGAAGACCGGGGCCATTTTGACAAAATGGGCACCCATGGGTGCCTTATTGCAGCTGCGAACGCAGCCTGTGGTAAAAACACACAATGGTAGTAAAATCTAAACCATTGCCACCAGCCATT
This sequence comes from Ambystoma mexicanum, assembly GCF_040938575.1. Classification (NCBI taxonomy): domain Eukaryota; kingdom Metazoa; phylum Chordata; class Amphibia; order Caudata; family Ambystomatidae; genus Ambystoma; species Ambystoma mexicanum. Next base: position 816,442,072 of record NC_090929.1, read on the forward strand.
AATTGTAGAAAGGGTAACATAAATGTTACCTGAGAAACTAGACACAGGGGATACTAAGTAACCCCTCCAGCACCCTATTGTATGATAGAGTGTGCTGGGACTAGAAAGTTACAACATGTAAGTAAGGTCAATTTCACTTCACTGCTCTTGGAAACAGTAGTGTAACCAAGAGACTCCCCTGTGTCACTGCACTGAAGGTTCTATGTCTCACAATGTAAAGATCATGCCTATGGAGTTTGTCAGACTCCAAAGTTAAAAGAAACAGAGTCCAAATCACAGAAAAATACATGAGTGGGGAAAAGGGTCTCACTCTCTCCAGTTTTAAAAATTAAAAGTCCTAAAGTCCAGCAAAAGTGCTGGGGATCTCTAAGGTAGAAGGGAATTAGAACATTTCTGAGAATTCTCCCTAACAGCCCATGTTCCCAGCAATGCCAGTTTCGGCTCCAAAAGGGACCTGGGCCCCCATCACAGTGGACAGTTTTTGTGTGCATTTGGCCCAGAAGATTCTGATCTGTGCACATTCCCAGAGTGTGTGATATAAAGTACCTCCTTCCCTACCACATCTAAGGCATGCATTGCTGTCCACCCTACCCCATCTAGTCAGCAATGTGCAGGAATAGGAATACATCTATGAAGGATTTTAAATTGTATAAACCGCAGCCGTGCCACCATTCCCAACTCCCTCGGGAACATCAAGGCCTCCGCCCATTTTTCCGGTTCCAACCTTCCCAAGTCCCGCTCCCCTTTCTCTCGCAGGCTAGTAAACTCTCCGGTCACAAATGCTGTAAGCACCTGGTATAATGTGGATGTGAATTTAGCAGAGATGCCCATTGCGAATAGGTTAGCCTCCAGTGGGGAACCTCTCCCAGGGAGGGGAATTGGGCAGTAATGGCATGAGATGTCTGCATATACCAAAATCCCTCCCCCGTTGACAGGTCATATTGTCCCTGCGGCTCCTCAAACGACCGGAGGCGCCCGTCTTGAATTATATCTGCCAGGGTATCCATTGCGCTCACCGGCCAATTCTGGAAGTACCCCAACTTCAACAGCTCCTGAAGGTGCGTGTTGTGCCATATTGGCTGGTCAAGAGTCCGTTTCTGGCCCCACCTCATGTCTTGGTGAGCCTCCACCCATACTTGGCATGTATGCCAGATTGGCCCAGGTAAGGACCTCTTGTATCTTTTCCCCCCATATAGAGCTTGTCTGGGCATCCAGCCTTTCATCCTTTTCCGCTCCGCAGCAATGTGCGGGAGTGACTGGTCCCTGTGTAACAAGTCCTTCACCGTACCCAACTGGGCTGCTCGGTAATATCTGCGCAGGTTGGGCAAGCCTATTCCCCCTTCCCATACTGACTGCTGTAGCGTTTTTTAGTGCCACCCGCGGTTGTTTCCTCCCCTTGCCCCCCATAGGAGCCCCCTCCCCAAAAACATTCTTTGGAATCGTGAACAGGGTGTTCTGCAGGGCATATAGAAATGTGGGTAGTGTTAGTATTTTAAATAGAGCCACCTTGCACAGCAAGGTCAGTGGGAGGGACTGCCAGTGAATGATATCCTGTGCGAATTTGTTCACTACTGGGGTGAGACTGAGCTGGATATAGTCTGCCAAGCATGGGCTAAAATGAATACCCAGGTATTTTCCTTGTGGTGAACTTTAAGTTGCGCCGGGAGGAATGCGCATTTCATACAAAATGAATACATCTTCCCTTTGACCGATTCAAATGATTGGTGTGCTCTCTGGCCTCCCTAGTATAATCCGGAAAAAATCCAATCCGGTAGCGATTACATGTTATGGGACCGGTAGCCTGCACCATTTGCAGCAGGGCGTCCCAGTCTCTGTAGTTCAGAAGGCGTGCAATTATAGTGCAGGGGGGGTGCCCCGGGAACTGGGCGACCTGCTGGTATCCTATGTGCTCTTTCCACCGAGAAGAATTTGGAGAGCTTTTCTTGGAGCCAAGAGCTCCGTTAGCCACTGTTCTAGGAAGAGCTCCACAATGGGTCCCTCTTCCTTTTCTGGCACTCCGAGTATGCGAATGTTGTTCCGCCTTGCTCTGCCCTCGCTGTCTTCTGCCCTATTTTCGAGTTGCGTGAGCTTCTGGGTGACCACCGTCATTTGTTTTTCCATTGTCTTAATGGCGTCCTCTGGGTCTGAGATGCGCTGCTCTGCCTCCCTGACCCTCAAGGCCATGTTTCGCATGTCTTGCCCGAGGAAGGTCACTTCTGTTGAGAGGCCGTCTATTTTCTCCTCCATTGAGGACCTGGATTCCCCGATGGATGGCTCCCATTATGTCGCGAAGCATGATTTGAGAGTCTTGTGGATCCTCTTCCGTGCCTGCTGTCTCAATGGCGTGAGTCGAGAGGGGCTGGGAAGCACCCACTGTGTACTGGTCCATCTTGCATTGGAGTCCGGTCTTCGTAGCCTTGCCTTTAACCATGGTGCTGCGCTGTCGACTCCCCTGCTCACTACACAGTGTTGTTATCGGTGCCCCGATGGCGAGGGCCCAAGAGTTGTCCCTCTGATCTCGCTGACTTGTTTGGCGCGTGGTTGGTCTTAACCCCTCCTCATGCTCCCTCATGTTGGGTCTTTACCGGGTGGGCAGCCTGTGGTCCCAGTGGGTGGAGGATACCCTGTTGCTGATTGCGGCGCTGGGTCTGCCTTTCAGTGTCTTCCTTAGAGGGTCTTGTATGCTTACTGCTGCCCACCCCAGACAGGGGTCAGAGTGTAAGTGTCTGTGTTCCTTTGCTCTTGCTGCCTCCCCACCCCTGGCTGCCAGTATGGTCCCCGACTGGTCATGAGGTGGCTCTTGGCAAGGAGTGCCCAGTCCATGGCTTCACTGGTGGAGGAATACCCATCACTGTTCTCCCCTTATTTCTCCCCTTCGCCCCTTTTTGTTCTGCAGCTGCCCTGTGGGCCTGATGCCTTCTTCCCAGCACCTATCCCCTTGGTCTACCGTTGGATTCTCTATGCTGGCCAGAGGTGCCCTGCCATCCTCCTCCCACCTGGAGGGGGAGGACACCTGCCGTCCTGCCGCGTGGTGGTTGAGGCTGGTGCTGGTGGCTGGCAATTGGGGTGGCTCACGGCAGTTCAGTGTGCCCAGGCAATGGTCCGGATGGTGGGAGAGTACCCCTCTGCCGCTTGCCGCACTGGGGGCGTTCTTCGCACCTCTAGCCCCACAGTAGATCAGCGGAGTGCTTTGGAGACCCCTGCCTCCGGGCCTCTCATCTTGGTCAGCCGCGGGAGTCTCATTGGTGGCGCTTAATCTGCAGTCAGTATTTTTCCACCTGGAGGGGCGCCCGATGTCTGGTCCTCCGCTTTACGTAGCGCAGTCCCAATTGCAGCAATGTTGTTTAACGGGACTTGCTGCATCACCGTGCGGGCAGGTTGGATAGGCTGCTAGTGTCTGCCTGCAGTATTCCTGCCCATGGTCACCGGCTCTGACAACGCCGCCTGGTTCGAAGATGGCGTCTGCTACCACATTCCCCGGCCGGCAGTCCGTTCACAGGGTTCCCCTGTGCGTTTTTATTCAGAATTGCAGTGAACTGCAGCCACTTTGTTCTGCTGCTGAGGGATATGCTTAAGAACTTGCAAACATGCGAGGAAACAGGATTGGAACTGCAGGATGTCCGCGGCTACTCAGGAACTGCGGAGACTCACGTCTGAATGGCTCTGCTGCGCAACAGGACCCCTCGAAGACCAGCTTCTTCATGACCCCTGCAGCAGATCTGCCCCAACTCCAGTGAAGTCCTGCTCCTCTGCTTCATCTCAATAAGATTCTCGCCAGTGCTTTTGACCCCTGGACTAGTGGGAACAAACAATGTCGACCACTGCTTGAGGATCTGTGCCGTTGGATGTGTACCTGGAACACACAACGGACTGACCAGCTGACCCCTGGGCTACCTTGAGGCAGCAGTCGCCATTCCAAGTGCATCCTTGGAACTTGGAGAATCTTCGACTTGCAGAAGAGAACTGCTCCTGCATTATCAGTCTTCTTGCATCAACGGAAGCCATGCAGGAGCTGCTCCTTGGATCATCACCTGCCGCCAACTGACCGTGGTGACTCCTGTTGCAATCTGTCTTATTTGCATCCTAGGTGTCCTCAGGTCGCCCACGCCACTGAAGTCTTTGCATTTTCTTGGTTTCATTGTTCAGCTGGAAGGTGCTGAGAAGAGATTCCTAAGCACCGGGTCCGGTAAACTGAATTCCACATCCAAAAGTGACATGTGCATCCACGACCCCTGGGCCTTTCTCGACCAGACCAAGTGCAGAAGACTGTGCCCCCAACGGATCCCGGAATCTCAGCAGTGGTCTCTGAAGAAACCAGAGTATGGAGGGTAATTTATATACCTGTTCCTTTCCTCCACCCTGTTCTCCACAGGCTTACATAGGTGTAAAGTCCTCTCCCTAAACTACAGTTTCTCAATGTTTTTCAGTGGAGGCCTGGTCAAGGATCCCTTCCCAGGCCTATACTAGTGACTGGGATTGTGTTTGTTTACGTATCTGAAGTTTACTTTATTTTTTCAGAAACCCTGGCATTGTCCAAATATCTTAATAAAACTACCTAAAAAGTATACTTTGGAACTGATGACTTTAGGGCCCAAGGCCCCAAACCATCTTAAGGTTGAAGTACGTGTAAGGGAGCTATTCTGTGGGTATTCCAAGTGTCTTTACTGAAATGTATGTATCCCAGTACTCAACTGTATTGCACTGGTTTTTTAATCAAATGCTTTCTTTCTTCTCTGCAGTTTGAAACTATATGGCATACATTACTTACCGTAATCATATTTCTGATGCCTGTATCTGCTTAGATGCACATGCTGTGCATCTTGTCGACATGTAGTGGAAGTCACAGAGTATTGCATCTTATTTTGAAGTTCGAAAAGGGACGTTGACTGGGCAGGATTATAACGCTATCCCTTATGTGACATGTACTGTACCCATGACTAATCATACGTCAAGGTCCCTCTAATTGCTTCTGGCATGAGGGAGCCTGAAGAGAATGCGTGCACGAGTAAAGGAAATCAAGGAAAGGTGAAAGTCTTCTGTACCTTCAACTCGAAGAGGGGAGGAAGGGCGGGCGCATGTGAATCTAAGCAGAAACAAGCATCAGAAATACAATTACGGTAAGTAATGTATGCCTTGCCTTCTGAGACTTGTGAATCTGCTTAGAATCACATGCTGTGCATAGACTAGCAAGCAGTTCTAGAAGATGGTGGCGGGATGTTTGACAGTACAGTGGCAAAAAGAGGTTTTAATACCACTTGACCCACCTGTGAATCAGGCTTAGAATGACTTTCTAAGCCATCTAAGCAATAGTGTTGTGTAAAGGTGTAGCTGCTTTGCAAATGGCATCTATAGGTAATTTTGCCATGAAAGCTAGAGTGGCCCATGTGCCTCGAGTAGAGTGTGCTCTAGGCGTGAAAGGCAAAGAGAGTAACACGTTTGGATATTGATATATATTGATGTGTTATTTATAATGCGCCTATACACTATATATTTCAAGGCGCAAGCAGGCAAGCGAAGGGGAACAAAGGGAGGACAAGACAAACAATCTTACTAGGTCTAGCATCATTTAGATTGTGCAAGTGCACAGACAAGAAGTGTAGGGGAGAGGGTACGGGACAAAGTGCACCCAGAGCAGCAGGGCCCTGAGTTAACTGAAAGGAGGCTGGGACTCCAAGGCAAATCCAAACCCGGTAGTGCAAGGGAGGCCAGGCAGCAGTGCAGGAAGGCCAGCAGGAAAGGGCAGGGGGACTGGGCGGGGGGCAGGCTGGTGTCCTTTAAGATTCAGAGAAACACCAAGCAGCCAGTCAGCAGAAACGGTGCAGGAGCAAGGGAAGGTTAGCAGGAAGAGGAAGAAAGCAAGAAGAGGAGAAAAGGAAGGTCTTGAGGAGCTTCCGGAACTTAAGGAATTCCGGCTAAAAGCGGAGAGAGGCCGTTCCAGAGGGTGGCACCTGCAGAAGAGCGAGATCTACCCCCAGCTCTGCTTGGAGAAACGACTCACCCGCAGAAAATTAGAAGTAGACAAGTGGAGGGCTCTACTAGGAAGGTACCTAGGATGAGAGAGTTGGAGATAGCTAGTGCCCTGGCCCCAGAAAGCATTGTGGACGATGCAAAGGGTCTTGAACTTGATCCTTGCAGCCACCAGGAGACAGTAGAGGGATTTCAGGGCTGGAGAGAGTGGGTTCTTGGGCTTGCGGCCAAGGATAAGTCTTGCAGTCCGGTTCTGGATGAGTTGTAGAGGGTGAAGAGTAGAGTTAGGCAGATTGAGGAAGAGGCTGTTGCAGTAGTCCAGCCTAGAGAGAACCAGGGCTCTGGAAACAGAGCTTCTGGGGTAAGTGAGAAAAGGGCGAATATCTCCAAGGAGGCGCAGCTGGAAATGGGCCTTTCTGGCAAGGTCCATGATAAGGAGAGAGGAGTTGAATTTGACCAGAAGCTTTTTTGCCTCACAAGAGGTTGAGGGCAGAGGGCCCAGGAAGGCCAGCCAGAGTGGGGGAGGGAAAGCATGAGCAGGAGTCCTAATGAGAAGGATCTCAGTCATACTGGCATTAAGGTAGCGATCATTAGAGGCACACCATGCCTGAATAGAGGATAGTCAGTCTGGGACGAGCGAGGAGGAGGCCGCTGAGGGTAACCTGAAAGAGAGCTGCATGTCATCCGCATAACAAAAGTTAGAGGAAAAGGTACATTAAACAATCCATTTAGAGATTAATGACTTAGAGACGGGACCAATTTCGAGGCAATCGAGACAAAGAATTGATCCGTCCTCAGTGGTTTTGTCTCATTGAGGTAATGTAACGCTCACCTGATATCCCTGGGGGCGTCTGGAAGGCTCTGGGATCTGGAACCCCGAATAC